>NC_142747.1:9252086-9624586 GCF_051943395.1 Hippocampus bargibanti
GCAAAGAAGAGCACTTTGGATAGCTGTCTGTCAGAATTGGCCATGGAACCCTGCCCGCGTTTCCTCAGTACCCACATCAGGAATCCGTGCTGGTATGTCTGCCTAGTAAAACCGAAGAAATAATGAAAAGGGAGATCACTGAAGGATACGTGGTTGATTGGCAGTGCAATAAAGTACACGTGTAGGGTGTGATTAGCTATGTGAAATAGTCAACATTATGTCACAGGAAACAAAATCCACCCATCCGTCCATTTTCCGATTCACTTTATCCCCACGCAGGTTGCAGGGGGTGTTGCAGCCTATACAGTGTTCCGAAAACTGCTTTTGCCTACAAAATCATTACTTGTGCAATTAAATTCTTAGTTTGAGAAAATATGGAAAATGGACATCAAATGTATTTTCTTGTTGAGAGAAAAAATGTATACTATTTCTTCAGACAGTATTTTCTCAACAAATCCTTATTTTGTCTCGCCAGTCTTCATTAAGGTCATGGCTACATTTTCATGTTTGTGATTCAAAACCAACTGAAGTGGAAGATTGTCCATTTTCAAACGATTTAAACTATCCGTTTGGTACTACTAATCAGCCGGCTGCAGCTGAGCGAGCGCAGGAATGCAACCTTTAAACACACACAAATTCCAGCCTGACACTCACCTTTGGATACCTCAGCAGTTTGCAAATAACATGATCAGCTTTGTATTTTTTGTTTTGTTTTTTTACACTGGGTCATGTTTAAGCACTGGAGCTATGCAAGCGACATCTTGCTGTCAAATGAATACTGTATTAAACTCACGAGCAATGAATGGGGGTATTACGTGGGGTCAGGGGGGTGATGGGTGGTTGATGCTGGAGGACCCCTGTGAGAGTGAGGGGGTATGGGAGGGCAATTCGACTTCAGGTCGCTCTTTTTCTGTCCATGTGGCCCCATTTGGCTTTCCTACTGTCTTCACTCAGCACACTGCTCGAGGGAGAACACTGGCTCTTTTGTAGCGCTGCGAAGACAGAACCCTCCCTCCTTCCCCACCCCGTTTCTGCACGTCTCACTGTTTCATTCAGCCCCGTCCAACTGTGAAATTTGCACCTGCATTGCCAGTGAAACGTCTTCCACGCATACAAAAATACTTTAAGGATGACATTATGTGTACACAATAATTATTTTGTACAATTTATAGTGCATTTACAAACCAAAGACAAGAGTTCACATCCAGTGAACATGTGACATCTCTGAGCGGACGTGGAGGAATGTATGTAAGATGTTTACCTCACAAACTATTGCCTAACACGGCTCAGTTGCCAAGGTCAGAGAGGAATTTAGATCAGAAAACAAGCACATATTTTTTTCTTTTTGGTTCTGTACAGAACTGCAACTAAAGTATGGACACCTGAAGTCAAACATTATAGCACGTGTTGCAGATTATTGGAACGTTGGGAAGTCAAAGCGAGAAATATGCATCCCTCCTTAGTTAATAAAAAAGTGAATATGTGAGCCGCTTGCTGGAATTTTCTACAAATGCATTTTTTAAATAGAATGCACAGTGTGAAATAAGCAGTCCAATAACAACACAGCAGTGGCATAAAGGCAAAAGTCAGTTTGCCAAACAAGATTTGCACACACATGTATATATTCCTCAGTCGAATAAATGGATAAATACAACATGAGTTGGCACTGTTTGTACGACAATCCTACAAATTCTAATTTCAAGCACTTTGAGTGAACTGTAGTCAAGTGGAGCACACTTCAGGTGATTAGTACAGAATCACATGGCCATCTAAGTGGAGCAACTCGCATATTTGGATTAGAACGGCTCTCGGGAGGTCACAATCACCCACCAGGCGCAAACAATACCATGATTCTGGATTACGATCATACTCCTTATCAATTGTATTCTATTTTCATGTTATCTTTATCCACCTGCAAAAATCCTGAGGACATCGCAAAAACGGGGTATTAAGTCAAAAGTTTTGTTAATCAAGGCACACAAATACTCTAACGTGTGTTTATTTGTAATCAAAATAAAGATAATTTATCAGAGGACACCCTGAACACATGTTTCAAAATATGCCTTGTCAGGTGAATATGTGCAGGGCCTGGCGATAAAACTGTGCTAACTTTTGCCAAGGATTACAAGGATATAGGCAAGTCACAAGAAGGTTGCCTTCAAGACGCCTCAATAGGAGTCAGTCTGCATGTGATTTAGGACAAAAGGGAAAGTTCTCCATTATTTATGTGGCTGTGACTAGTTGTGAATTATACGCTTACAAGAGCGGCAGAAAATAGCCTCATTAAAACTAGACCGAGCGAGAATCAAGCAAATAAATTGGGGAATACTTTCCCTCCCTCAGACAAGATAAAGACCGTTTTACTCTCACAATTGGTGCCCTTTGGGGATTATGTTTTGAGTCACATGCACTCCACATGAAAAATGGGCTGGGGTAAGGGGGGCTGAAAAATGTGAGTAATGTGACTGAACTGGCCTCTAAACTCCAAACACATTCCATTGGATTTAGGCGCCGAGGGGGCGACGGTTGGATGGAGGCAAAGCAGGTGGAGTACAACAGTATACGTACAGTCGTTTTCATAACAAGTTACTCTCATCTCCCCTTGACTATATATGACTGCTTAAAATTGTATCCCACGTCGCTGTCCTTCCCCAACCAATGCCTCTGCAACTAGCCAACTTTCCCAAAATCAAGCAACGTCGGCGACGTTCACGCCAATTGCCACCTCGCCTCGAATGTCAGCAAGCTGAGCAACATGCCAACCTGATTCGTCCTTTCCGAAACCCCACGGCGTCGCGACACTTACCTGCAGAAGAGCAGGCAGCCTGTGGAAGAATTAGCAGTTCATATGTGCCCAACAGCGATCACGCAAGACATAACAAGACATTTTTATCCGGTCTATCCATTCGTACAAGCTTCAAGTTCCCCCACAGTCTGAAGCCTGTTCAATCTCCACCGGCTATTATTGGAAAACGCGCCCTCGTGCGGTGAGAAAGAGGGCAGCCCGCAACAGGTGGACGGATGGAGGACAGGTTTGGATGCTGACTTCAAGGACGCCTGAAAGTCACCGAAAAAAACAATTGGCAACCCAGTATATTTGTGGGACAACTAAATTCTATTAAACATAGAAGTGGTGATTCAGTTACAATACTGTACTTGCAATGCATACAAAAACTATCCACACCCCTGTTCAAATGGCGAGTTTTTCTAACAGATAGACAGATAGACAGACAGACAGACAGGCAGGCAGGCAGACAGACAGACAGACAGACAGACAGACAGACAGATAGATAGATAGATAGATAGATAGATAGATAGATAGATAGATAGATAGATAGATAGATAGATAGATAGAAATAATAATAATAATAATAATAATACAGTGGGGCCTTGGCTTACGAACTTAATTGATTCCCAGATAGTGTATAAGGTGAAAAGTGTGTATCCCAAAAGAAAATATTCCCAAAGGAAAGCATTAAAATGAGAATAATCCGTTCCCAGGTCTCCACAAAATATAATTTTCAACTAAATAAGCCTTAAAACTATACACAACATACCTTATTCTATGTATAATAAATGTGCTATTGTGTTGTAATGAAATAAATACACTGCACTGTATAATAAAGTCAGTTTATTGACATTTGTGATGGTTGTTGATGGCTCTTAATTGACACCTGTTGCTTTCTGACTTGTAATGTCTTACGAAACCGAGGCATCACGTTATCATTCATCATGTTGATGATCCTCATAGCCACAGTCCTTTCTGGATGGAACTGTTCAATAAGAGCCTGCACATCACAAATTCTTCCATGCTGCTTTCAATGATCGAAGGGTAACATCATGCCAAGCCTTTTCTATCAGCTGAACACAATGATACTGTCACATTCCGAGCGTGACAGGGATAGTTGACTCGTCGGAACGTTAATAAAAGAGGTTGGATCCCTAAGCAGGCGGCAGAGACATAGGTGCTGGCTGAGATTTTATTACAACAAAAGGCGCGAGTCCGATGATACCACGGACCCGGAATGACGTGAAAAAAGAAGGCGGGCGGGGGCGATCCGTCCAGCCTGTCAAGCTAGGCAAAATAAAATGGCACGCAGGGTAAAAAAAACTCGCGATCCCGGAAAGCAAGAAATTTACGCAATCGCGGCTACCAATCACCACGGGCAAAGCAAACTCTTGTGCTGGCAAGTCCAAGACACTGGCGAGGCGCAAGGCGTCGTAATCATGTCACTGGTGAAGTGACAGCGACTCATTGAAATGTCCCAGTATCTGTGATTGGATTGGATTGGATTGGATTTGCCTTTATTAGTCTCACAGTGGAGAAATTTACATTTCACAGCAGCAAAGTGATGAAAGGAATGAAAGTAGAAAAACAAAATACATGATTAGGGGATTGACAGCAGCTGGCGGAGGTCAGACCGGCGGCCCCGCCCCAGCTGTCAACTCGCACGTGACAAATTCGGTGTCATTAGTCACGTGAAAGCATCGAGTAAATAACACCTTTGTGTAAAGCTTTGTTGCGAAGGATGGTAGCAATGGTGGACTTAGAATATCGGTACCGGGCTCTTTATTTGTAGAATGGTAGTAGAAAGTTACTCTCGGGGAAGTGACACACAGCATGTGTCAGCAATGTGTCAGCAATGTGTCAGGCTGAATTTCACATGAAAGCCGCGGTGCGCACCTGTGACGCCACAAACGCATACCTCGTTCGTGTTTGTCATAAATAAAGGTAAAGGTGAAAACAACCTGGACAAGTCGTTGATTTAATTAGTAAAACGTGCGTAGGTTATATAAAGTATGCTGGATTACACTGAAGTTCTATGAATGAAAAAGCAACCGTTTTCAGTGGCTATTAGAATATTCAAAACATACTGAGCACAGCAGATGGTACCTGTCTTTTTCAGTTTTGTCCAACTCGATCACGGGCTTCTTTTAAATGACATCTCTTTCTACCAATAGGGGCGTGAGTATGGTTATTTTTCGTCGGAAAGTGGGACTTCCTGTTTAGTTGAGGTTTAATGGCAGGGATCTACCGGGTTGACACGTAACTGAAGTTAAAGGTGCCGTGGAGGCCTTTGGCGATCCTGTATCTAACTTTTCCTGCACAACTTTTTTTTTAGGTTGCATTGGATAAAAAGAACTCTGCAACGAAGAGGAAGGAATGACTTTAGTGTTTCGCTACAGTGGGCAAACCCGGATCCCTCTAGGAAAAAATCTGAGCGATCACTTTGCTGAAAAGTATACCGTACGGAAGTAATGTTTACGTCAACTTTCCTGGCCTGCTTGGAAATGTTTCTGGAGTAAAGGCGTGAGGGGTAAGGTTGCGAATCGACTCGGGAAGTTTCCAGCAACAGAAACGGAGGCGATTCGCTCAAGCGGCGGGGAGGGGTGCGGGTCCAACATGGGAAACGGTGTGTGCTCCCGGAGGCAACGGAGGATTTTCCAGGTTCTCCTGCTTGTCACCGTTTTCTGCGGAATGATGTACGGCGGCATGGTGTCGTACGAGATGCACAAGGAACTGAAGAGGACACAAGCCATGGCACTGAAATACCAGCAGCACCAAGAGTCTCTGTCGGCTCAGCTCCAAGGTAAACAATGACGCTGACGTGTTTGATTCCGTTTTGCGCGTGACGTGATGCACCGCGATGCATTAAAAGTCCCTTAAGAATGTTTAAGGCTCGTTGTCAATTGTAGTTGTGTGACGCCATGGATAC
The DNA here is from genome assembly GCF_051943395.1 of Hippocampus bargibanti. Lineage (NCBI taxonomy): Eukaryota > Metazoa > Chordata > Actinopteri > Syngnathiformes > Syngnathidae > Hippocampus > Hippocampus bargibanti. Next base: position 9,257,804 of record NC_142747.1, read on the forward strand.
TTCGATGTGATGAAAGGCGAAACAATTAACCCGACTTGATTTTGTACTTGGGTTAAACTAAAGGGTCAAAATAAACGCCATTTCAATTTACTTAACCTGCTAACCAGTAAACGTCATTTTCTTTTATCTGCCGTCACCTACAACTACTATGGCAATAAACTAGAGTATTGGGTATCTAAGATGCCCACGGTCTGACACCAATTGTTGCCGCAATTAAGTAATTTGAGGAGGAAAGCAACACATCTGGATGCATTTGCCTTCAGTCTTGTTTTAGTTTTTGCTGTTGTTTTGTAGTGCCTTGTGCTGTCAACAATCGTCTGTCAAAACAGTTTGTAACTCCACAAACTTGACTTCAATGCGGAATGAAACATGGCATGACATTTATACCGCAAACCTGAAAACGTTGTCCAACTTCCTTTTACCCATCTTCCTATTACACGAGCAACCAACAATTTAGTGGACCAACAAACATACATAGATTAATGTTAACCTCATATGTGCACACATTAATGAAGAATCAGGGATTATTCTGATGCATTTGATTGGTTCTTTTATTCAATTATGTATTGAGACGTGCAGGCGAGAATGACGAGTACATACAGTTACGTAATTGATGGGCATGTGCATGGATTCTCTCAACTATAATCAACAATATTGATTGCAGGCATTTTTTAAATATAACCTTGGCAAACAAGCTTGTAAATGATTTACATTTGTACCTGTTAACCATTTGTCAGTGTGTTTATAGTTTTGACTCTTTAGTTCGTCTTTGATCTGTACAATTTTCAGAAAATGAAGAAAAATTGTTTTGCCCCGATCCCACATCAGCTGAAAAGCACTGAATCTGATAGAATAGAATGATAGAAAATAATAGGTGATAGAATATGGCTATGTTAATTGAAATACTCAAATAGTAGGCATAGGGAAGTTGGAGCCACTCAGCTGTAAGTACAGTGCACTATAGGCTGATGGTTGTTCACTGAATGACGGGGTGCTGTTTAATCTTCTGACTGACCAGGCTAGGATTTAGCAAAGAGCTCAACTACCAGCTAAGTGGATTGTGTCTTTCTTGCGGACAGAGGTAGTGAGCTGAAACATCTGCCACTGTTTGCCATAAAGCAGAAGTAGCAATGTGGTCAAAAGGACATATATTTTGTTTTTTTTTTTCATTGAATGATCGTTCAAAATCGTCACCTAGCAAAATCTCAATCGAACACTTTGCTTTGCCATCTTATTACAATGTTTCTCTACTCTTGCCATCTTCAAATTTATAGTAGTGTATGAGCATCGCTCAAGACTAGAGAAGTCTCTTCAGAAGGAGAGGATAGAGCACAAAAAGGCCAAAGAAGGTGAGGCAACTTGCGGGAACATCTAGTTCTGTCTTACACCGACAATTGAGGCGGAATTGTCAATATGGATATTTAGTTTGAAGGTGCTTTGTTTTCATTCTCCAGATTACCTGGTGTACAAACTGGAATCACAGCAGTCACTGAATAAGGAGAAGGTACTTTGGTTCCCCTCAGCATCTAAACCTTTATGTGGACGTGAAATTATTAATAATTTTTATTCTGACTAAAATTCTGATTGAAATATTTCGTCTTTGATTTCGTGCTCCTCTGCCTTTTATTGCTAAATGTGTGTGGTGTGTGACCCAATGACCGTTTCACCAGAAAGACATTTAAGAGGCGTGTGATTTTGTTTTTAACAGCAAGACTCCAGCAGCAAACTCAGCTCACTGCATGTACAACATCAGATGCTCAGGGTTTGTCCCACCGTGGATTCTCCAATATTCCTCAAGGAAAACGAAGGAATGACCCCATACTTGCGCTTGTCTCTCAGAACCAGCACGAGGACTTGAAGAAGCAGTATAACGACCTGCAGGAGCAACATCACATCCAAGGAAATGATCACAATCGACTGCTGGATGAGCACAAAGAGCGCTACGAAAAAATGCAGCAGGTCAAAGAAAGGGAGGTAGCCCAACTTAAAGGTGCTAATTTTATTGTTTGTCGAGAATATTAATTGTACAAGGTCTGTTTTTCCACATGTTGTTGAGCCACCGCTGCAAGTCGCGCTTTCAATATCTCTGCTTTGTTCCCACTTCTGACATAATCAGGAACCGCAAGTCAACTGAAAATCTTTATTTATTTATTTATTTATTTATTTATTTATTTATTTATTTATTTGTTTTTGTTTATTGTAATGTATTTATTTTATCTATGTATTTATCTTATTATTAAATGTATTTATTTATTTGAATTGTTATGTATAATGTATTTATTTTATTTATGTATTTATTTATTTACGTATTTATCTATTAATTAATCTATTTGTTTTTTGTTTGTTTATTGTTAAACGCTCCCTCTTCTCCCCACAGACAATGTCTATAACCTCAGAGAGGAAAATAAGCACCTGAGAAAAGCCCACCATGACATTCACATGCAACTGCAGGATGCTCAGGTAAAACCTCTGATCTCCTTTTTTCACTTATTGCCTCATTTTTAATCACATGTTAAAATCAGTGCTCTTCTTAGTGTGTTTAGTTAATACAGAACGTCACATTCGTGTTTTGTCTTTTGTGGTGAGCCCGTCTGTCATGTGGTCACGGCATCGATTGTGTGGCCCTCATGTGTTCAGGTGAGGCATCAAGACCTAAAGACGGCGCATGATCAGATGGCACTGTCACTCGAAGACCACAAGAATGCACTCGCGGCAGCTCAGGTCGGCACAAAAGTCCAGTTTGAACAGTGTATTTTTTCCTTCCTTTAAAAAAAAATCATGTTAATCTTATGATTTATGTTGGGGTAATTCTCTATACGAACATCTTTAAACATCTTTTTGCATCGTTTTGTTTTTCTTGGACTTCCTGATACGTCATATCCTATACATCACATCCCATATGTCACATCCTGTCCGTCATATATAAATGCTCTCCCAGCGCGTCTTATCTTCCACTTTCCTCCCTGTCTCTCCTCAACCAACCTCACAATGTCCCTGCTGTCTACAAGATTAAAATAATTTATTCTGTTCAACACCTGGCTTCCTGCTGATTTCACCATCCCACTTCTAACACCCTGAAGAGCGATGAACCAGGAACGAACGATCACTTTTAACCTATCAATTCATTTTGGAAAACATCCACTTTTTTATTTTTAAATTACCTTCTGTACAGACGCTCCCCACCTTACAAATGAGATATGTTCCGAGCGGTCGTTCGTAAGGTGAATTTGGTCTTAAGTTGCTTCAGTGCTATATTTTGATTGTAATGTATGTTGAAGTCAAACACTGAACGGGGAAGTATAAAACACAGATGGTCTAACAGTCGTAAAATAAGTTCACACCTACTGTAGTACGACAACATATATTCTTGCGTCCTCAGTAAACCATTACTGAAGCTGCTGGCATGTAACTGGTAAGAGGGATTTCCTCCCCGCCTACATCCTCTACACAGCCAATCGTAAGTGAGTTCAGTGGATTGGGGCCTGAACTCGTTGGCAACACTTCAGCATAGTCGGGTGCTGATTTATCAGCCTTAATGTCCGTTGCGTAGCCAATCGCAAGCGAGCTCGGCCACAAAAAGGGGTGCAATCCAAAATCTAATTTACAGCATCTCTGTCCAAACATTTTTCGACATACAGGACCTGCAAACATGTTCATATGTACCGTTTTTCATAACTCGAATGTTCGTCAGTCTGGCAGCTTCTGTTTGCTGATTTACAAACTGTGAAACGACAACATAAACACATTTATTTACTGTTTAGTATCAGCGTTATTTAACACATTCAAGTACATTCCCCCAGCAAACACCAATCAAGTCAATGAATTTTATTTGTGACAACATAAATTATAAATGAGCATAACTGTATCCGTTGGACAATTCACAGCCACGATTCCACCTGCACTGCCTTTGATGTGTTTTTACTATTCTCGCAACAGTTGGAACCAGTTAACCTTTTTTCTCATTATATGAACCTGGAACTCACATATTCATTTCTTTTCATTATGGCTTTAATGGATAATGTGAGATGCAAAACATTTGACCTTCTGTGTGGTCTTGTAGGTACAAGTCAATCAATACAAAGATCTGAAAGAAACTCTGAACAAGGCACCGAACTTGAGACAGGCCGAGCAAAACTCTGTGGTGCAGCAACCAGATCCCAAATCCCATACGACCTTTGTCATCGGGCAGCCAAATGAGGTGTCGGTTGTGAAAGGGGACGACCAGGATACTGCGTCCAGGGTAATGTGATGGTTTTTTCGTGTGTGTTTTTTTTTTTTACTAAAACCCTTTTTTACTAAAAGACAGTCTGCATTCACATCAACATTTTGTTTCAGCTGGACCAGCAAGAGAAAGACAGCCATTCTCAATCGGAAGTCCAGTCTCACCCCACCATGTCGGAGCACACATTGTCCGAGAAAGAGGAGGATGGGGACGCAGAGAGGAAGAGGGAGCTGGCTGAGGAGGAGATGGCCCAAGCGGGACAGCCTCAAAAGCTCGAGGAGGATGACCCGGATCAACAACAGGAGGAGGAAAAAGAGGACGTGGAAGACGAACATGAACCGGAGCTGCCAGACGAGAACGCCTTGGATGGCCAGATGCATCAGCTACATGTCAGAATTTATTTACTTCTCTGGACTTCATCATCCTCAATATATTTTACAGTATTTAAATTTCATCCTTTTCAAAACAATTATTCATATTTTTCTAAATATTGATTTAGTTCGCTGAAGAAGCAATTTGGATAAGAAGCGAAACGTCCGACACCTTCAAAGAAGTACAGATCACGGCTGAAGAAACCTTTTCATCTAAATATTGATTTGTTATCCAGTCCCGGCAAGATGGCAACAGTGACTTGGAGGGCGCCAAATCCGCTTACGAGCAGCAACAGGAGCAGCAGCGCCTGGAGGCTCAAAAGGCCGCAAAGCGGCAGATGATCCAGTTGCGACAGGACTCCCTGCAGATGCAGAGAGAAAGACTGCTGAGGGAGAGGGAGGCGAAGCTGAAGGAAGAGCACGAGAGGGAAAAGCGGCAGCATGAGGAAACAGACCGACGGGAGAAGCTGCTCAGAGAAGCCCACCAAAGGTAATCAAAGGAAATCAGCATACCTTTTTTCAGGAGATGTGAAATTTCACATCTTTGTTCCCAGGATGAAGGCCGAATATGAAAACATGGACCATCATCTTGACCATCGAGAAGAACCGCATCACGTTGACAATAAAGAAGGTAAAACCTGCCTTTCTTGCTGCCCATCTTTGTGTCTTTGGAGCTTGTCAGATTAGCTCATTCACTTCATTCATTTTTTCCCTCCCCAGAGAAACATTCTCTATTCTTACACGGCAACATGAAGGTGCCACAACATCATCATCAGCAGGTGACTTGTTTGTCTGTATTTCTGCTAGCCCATCTGGCTTAATTCATTTGCTGCCATTCACAAATTTGTTCGGGTTTTGGTTTTTCTTGCGGGTGGTGATGGTGGTGGTGGTGGTGGTGGGGGGGGGGGGGGGGGTTGATCAATTGCTGGTAAGTCCTCTGACCATGATTTTCATGATTTTCCATTCCACGAGTGGCCAGCATTTGCGTTTTGTCAATTTTAGCGCTTTGTTACATTTTCAGATCGTTAAAGTGCTATATAAACCAATATGTATGTATTGCATTGTATTTTGGACAGCCGTCCACTTTTCAAGCTCAGATAACCCCAGACCCATACAACTTAGGAATTAACTATTTTTTCTAATGAAAGAAGGGAGTCTCGGATTTATTACGCTGAATTGAATGTTTATGTAGTCCTAAAAGTCAATATTCTGTGGGTCCTGCAATTTGAGTGAAAATGACAAAAACCCCGGCACTGTAGTGGGCACATTTTGGCACATCGTCTGGCAGTGAATGAGTTAACTTGCAAAATCCCGATAAAACATTATTTTCTACTAAGTAAGCCTTAAAACTACACACAACAAAACCTTATTTTATGTATAATAAATGTGCTATTGTATTGTAATTAAAGAAATAAACTGTACTGTATCATAAAGTTGTTTTATTTACCTTTGTGATGGCCGTTGATGTAGTTGCCTCTTGATGATATCCGAGTAAAGTTGCCGTGCTTTCTCTGCGATGATACCCTCACACAATGTCCCCTGCCTCAACCTCTTCAATTGCCTGAGACTGTTGCTTAGACAACACAGAAACACCCTTAGCCACACGTAGCAATGGTCGACTTAGCATACTGGTAGTGGGACGCTAAGTCACACAAACGCACACCTTGTTCCTGTTTCTCGATGATCTTCTTCTGCTCGACCGTAATTTTGTTTTGTGTCCTCTTCGGCTGAACACTAGCCTGTGGTGGGGTCTTTTTCGCTCCCATAATAGCAAATGTATCTTTGGTAACAAACCACGTATCCCACATATGCACGCAGAGAAAGCCACGCAGCCACGGTGGCGCTGTTCGGCTGTCTGGTTTGGTGTTCTTCCGCCAAAAACTAGTCCGCCAGCCGTTGTGGTGCCCCGTGTTTCGCGAAAACAAGTTTGTATGCCAAGAATGTATTCTTACGAATTTAATGTTTGTATGGCGAAGAGTTCATTAGCTAAAGCTAAGCCGAGGTATCACTGTATATTCAAATGCCATGGCTTTGACTGCTCTAAAGATTTTCAAAATAAAAGTCTGGATATGTATGACATTAACCATTGTGTCCTTTGTGTACTTCTTTCCTCCACGTCAGGGGGTCATCGGCGGCGGTGAGGTGGACCCCAAGGATGACCCCAACAACCAAGGAGAGGATGAGTTTGAGGAAGCAGAGGAAGACCACTCACGTCACCACCAAGTTCCGGAGGATGAGGTGGCTGAGGAGGACGAGGAGTTGGAGGAGCCGGCAGCACATGCTCAACACGTCAACTCGCACCACGGCCCTGAGCATCCCGCTATGGAGGATGAGCTGGTGGTGAGTTGACGTTGAGATGAACAACTGGAATTGATCCAGAATTGATGTGAAGATAGTTTTATTTTCAAGGGCAACACGATAACAATGGTATTGATACAAAAGGCTCCATCATCTCATGTTATCATGCGTGCGTATGTGTGTGTTGCCAGATTGCTGGAAACCCCGATCAGCAGGAAGACGATCTTGACGACCAGTATCAGGAGGACGTCGAGGAGGAGGTTGTTGTTTTTTTCTATAATTTTTTTAAGACTAAATAAACCTGAACGAATGTGCACATTTATGCTATTGTATATCTTATGCCTCTGTGACTGTGAAGGCACAGGAGAACATTGCCGGTGAGAAGAAGCAGAGGGAGGACCAAGTGGAGGAGGATGGAGAGGAGACGTACAACGAGGAGAACATAGAAGAGGTGGGTTACTAGAAAGTTTGCACCATATTATTTTGTTAAATCGGGGGGGGGGGTCAGTTGTCTACTATACTCTCATTTATGGATTTTGCTTTGTGCGTTGAGACAAAATGATAAACCTTCTTTCTGTGCTCCAATTAAAAAATACTGCACCTTGTAAAAAAACATACCATTATTTTGCTTTCAAGGGAAAAACAGGTCATTAAACGAATGACTTTGGTGCCCCTAATTTTTGTGGAAGGTACCATATTCTCCGGTGTATAAGGCGCACCATAGTATAAGGTGCGCCCCCAATGAATGGTGGATTTTCGCGTTTTTCCATATCGTGTATAACGCGCACCGGACTATAAGGCGCACCTTCAATGAATGGAAAAACGTTTTCCAAATATAATGTATGAATATATAAATGTTTTGCAAATACAGTAAAGTCTCGTTATATCGATATTCAAGGGAGTCCGAAAAAAATATCGATTATAACCGGGACTATCGATATATCCGACCCTGTTTGCATGTAATTTTCTCCGTGCGTGCATAGAAATAGTATCGATATAACCGGGACTATCGATATATCCGATATCGATATAACGAGACTTTACTGTATAAGGCACATTCATTATAAGGCGATACAGTACAGGCTGGGGTTGTGCCCTACTTCTTCTGTGGGGAGAAATGGAGTCGATGGCTGCTGACAGTAGTTGCGTGACCTGTTGTGTGCATCTCCGTTTAAAGCACAGAATCATCTTTTGAAGAAAATCAAGGCTCTTGGGTGCGCTTTATACCAGTGTTTGAAATAGCGTCTGCCCGGTGGCCCGGGGCGTACAACTTTTACGTCGGGCGTACAACTTTCAAAACGTCTCGGCCCGGATAGCCGACATACTTTTTTTCAAATCAAACTTTTGTTTTATTAAATAAAGTAAAAGCCCCAAACAAAACGCTACAAGCCACGCGGACTCCTGTTTCTCAGCAGCTAACAAAACGCTCAAGTACACTTTTCAGTCAGGGTGTAGTCCGAAGCACGAAACAGGCTTCTGATTGGCTGCCGGTGCCGCGTATGCAAATTGCCAAACGAACGTTCGTTTGGCAATTTGCATATTTTGATTTGCTTTGAGCAGACAACACAACTCAAACATTGCATTGTGCACCATGACGACAAACCACATCTGGAGCAAAATCTTCAGCATGGGTTATTTACCATAAATTGGGCAAGGGAGCATTTGTGGTGGGTATTTCCTTAATTTAAAAAAACCCTTTATACTTCGCAACAATGTTTTTTTTTTTTGCGATTAGACATCTTTTTGTGTTTTAAGTTGTGAAAAATGGGGCAGGCAACTTTATGGCCGGGCCGGCAAGTTTTCAGAGTTGTCTGCCCGGGTGTCCACTAACTTTTTGTCATGTGTGTCAGACACTGTTTATACACTGGAAAATACGTTTTGTAGAGTGTAGCAGTCTATTACAAATGTAGATTGTGGGAGTGGAGACATTATCCGTCTCTGGGTTTCTTGCTAAACTGTTTTGAAATGTTGTTTGCTTGTTGTTTGCATATGTGACAGTGAAGTGCACTTGTACGCAGGGACCACACAAGGAAGAACCTCACAGAAAAGACACTGAGGAAGAAAATTACGAGGAAGACGAAGGCGAGGAAGCCGGGCCCGGTCAAGACAAAGGAAATATTGGACGGGCAGAGATGTGAATCTGAAATAAACACTGTAAGGTTCTTCTTTCTTGTTCCTAAAAAAGAAGCTAACAGCCATCCAGTCCAGACTTCAGGAAGGAACGTTTGGATCAAAAGTCCGGAGACAATAATGGTGAAAGCTTATGACAAAACTGATATGCTTTCACTGCGAAGTGAAATGGGTGGAGATGGTTTGCTGTACAATGTTGTCATTTTGATACATTCGTGCATTCTACGTTTTCAATGCACACATGCAAAGAATGTAGTTTCATCAAGATGGCTGCAATATTCTAGTATCAAGAAAGTCAAAATATGAATCTGGCATTTCAATCAATCAATTGTTGTTTTATTTATTATCGATTGATTGTTACGCCTTTGACAATCAGGCAAGGTACAATTTAAAGTTAATTTTGTCACACCAACATGTGCCTTTGCTTTCCTATGTCTCCTCCAGGTTATTTCGCATTTCCGAATGTGCATGTAAGGGAAAGTGAACGAATGCATTCTGCCTCATCAGATAACTGTTCATGGGTCAGTCATTTCAAGTTGCTCGTCAACAAATCTTTTTACATTTTTAAGTCCATGTACAAAAAAAACATGCTGTTTGTATATTTTACACCTATATTTGAAGTAAAGGTTGGATGTCAATGAATTGTGTTTTGTGTGTAATTAAGCTGACTTCACCTGTAGTATGGTTTGCTGGTAATTGCTGTCGCTGTGAGTGTTATTTTCAACATTTGACAATAATGGATTCTTAGTTTCTTTTAAGTAATTAAAATAAATTATCATACTACCTGCCTATGATATTGGGGAGCGTTCTGTACCCCAAAGTTGGCTGTGATAGGCTGAAACTGAACCGTGACCCTTAAAGGGATAAGCAGTGGAAAACTGAAAGGATGATGAAATAATTCAAAATGATAATTATCATCCCCGTTGATTCACATTTTGATTGGTTTATTTGAGTCGCCGTCAAAAAACATATCTTTGTAAAAACAGGCATGTAAAAAGGCATGTAGACCTCCTGAAGGTCTTTGTCATGATGCCAAAAGAAATGTTAAATAATTTTGTGTTTTCTGGATTTTGGATGCGAGAAAGGTACGCATTTCTCCCCATCCAAAACAGTAGAGTTGGGCGACCACTAATAGACTCTGAGAAGGTGATTGCAACCACCTGGGAATGGCCAATTGCCGCTGGGATCTGATTGGCCAGAAGCTCAGGTGAAGCACCTTTAAAACCAGACTGAGCCAGTTACTTCGAGGAGGAAGAAGAGGGACAAAGGACAACCTGGAGAGCAGTGTTACCTGGGGTCTGCCGAAAACTGATATCAACTTCAAATAAAGAAAACTCACAATACCCTTCCTGCATCTGGCTGAGTGAACTTTTATCAACTTTCCACCTGCTTGCTGTCTCGCCGCACGACAGTTTTGTTCAAGTCATTGTCAGATTGACAAGATTCAACCATAAACGCTTAAACCTGAAAAAAAACCTGCCCACCAGTGTATTTTAGATATGATGGTTGTGGCACATTAAATGTAAAACAAAAAGAGATTTGGGTGTTTTCTCCTCTGAGTATGTGTGAGTCTTATCTTCCTACAAAATCTCACAAAATGTTGCACATCCTTGTGATTAGTGGGATGTGGAGTCCAGTGTGGAGACTGTCTTCCAAGAGCATAGGGACTCCATCGAGAACCTCAAGATTTGGCAAGCAGGAGAACACACTGCGCGAAGACACACAACGGAGGAGTATCAGAAGAACCCATGATTGGGGGATGCAGTCTTTTAGATCGAAAAGTATATCCTCCAGAGTACGACATGAAGTAACATGATAACACATTAAAAAAACATATTTGTGTTTTGTGTATATTCTCACCGTGCACGGTAGTCCTGAGAAAAGGTCACTGGGTTGAGAGTCATGTTTAAGGATTGCAGAGGACTGTTCTTCAATAGGTCCAATCCACCCAAGGAGCTAATGGCATTCTCAGACAAGCAAAGTTGCTCCACGGCTGGAAGTTTTGGCAACTGGTGCAAAGACACCAGATGGTTCCGGTGCAGATTTAACACTCTGCACCTGAAAAGAGAAGACATTTTTTTTGCTTATATCTATTACTCGGGAAAGGAGGCGATGCATTTCTATACCTTGGCAGGCGGACTGAATTCAGGTTTCTAAGAGAGTTGTTGACCAGCTGCAGTTGCTCTACGCGGATCAACCTGCGGAGAATGCGGAGGAAGTTTTCTTCTTGGAAGGCGTCGCCCAAATCCTGGTAGGAGAGATTCAGCTCCTTTTGGGGAGGCAGCAAGTTGGAAAGGAAAATATATCTTGAGATAACTTCAATTGAGTAGTTCATATTCTAGAAAATAACGAGTAAGTGAAAGGATGAAAACAACCGATGGATAATTACTGATATCTCGGAAAAAGACAAGATCCCTACATAAGCTGTGTAGAATGACCAGGATGGCAGAGGCTAATGTATAAATCAAAGAAACTATTTGAATTAGTCAATAAAAGCTCATCAGGAAGACTTGTGTAGAAGATTTACCAGTTTCATAGGAAAACAAGCAATGGCAAGTTGGGATCAGACTATTGTTGGTGGGGCCTAGTCAGGAGTCTTAAGACTTGTCGAGGGCAAGCAATCCGCTGCAACTCTGCGGAGGTTGTAGCTGCTCCCAACCTGTCACATTTACTTCTGTCGCACATAACACAAAAGTGTCATGACTCACCAGACAGTTTTCCCAATTCTCCTGTTGTCTCTCTTCCCATCTCTGCCCCTCCTGTCTCCTCCTCTTGCGCCGCCATCTGTCCACACTTGCTGAATCAGCCTCTCTTCGAAAAAGCTGCTCATCGGATGGCCCTTTGGGTGACGGAAAGCATCTTTTTATCTTCTCTGACAATCTGATTCAAAAAGCAGTGACTGTGAGAAGAGTTATCCAAAGTCAGCTTATCGATGCTGATTTGGGGAAGAAGTTAAAATGAATGTAGCAATACCCTCCTAGTACACATGTAAACAAAACAAGCCTGTAAAATGAACCTTTTTTATATAGACCTTTCAAATATAAATAATGATCTAAGTATGACTCACTGTAGACATACAGCACACTGCGGCAAAGTAGAACCACAGTGACAGCATGTCTTACTGACGTTTACCTTCTCGGACCCTGGGGCAGGTCAGCTGATCTCCGGTGAGGTCACACTGCGGCAGGTGATGCCACGAGGCAAACTGGAAGCGGCTGGATGGAAGCTGTGTACAATAGAGAAAACCATGCGCAGGCCTGAGGCATGGAATGAGTCAACCTTTCAGCCCTCAAATGGAATTGTAATTCCCTATCAAATGACATTTCTTCTCATTGGCTTAATCTTGTGATACTGTAAAGCTTCCACTTAAAAACTGCATATACTATCATATATAGGCCAAAGAATGTTAATGTAAAAAGCAAATAGTGAGAATACGGCAAGTAATGAACAGAGAAAAAGGGCCGAAAAAATATCAAGCAGGAGGAATCCATCCCTATAACGAGAAAAAATAAAACATGTTGTAATATGTCGACTTACTATAGTGATGTTGACATCAATCATCGTCATTAAGAGCACAACTACTCATACATGCATATTTGTGTACCCATACTGCATTGCAAGAGATAATAACATTGTCACTTGTCTTGAAACTGATATTTTGCAGACACTTGATGTAGGTTAGAGTTCATCTTGCTGCACAACAGACACGGATAACAAACATGATTCCCACTACTACACTACGTACACTGTATATGGCTGATGGGAGAATAAGAAAGTATCGTACATAGGAGAGAAAGACGCACATCAGACTGAATGAATGTTTTGTGCATATGTGTCAGCCAGCCACTTACTGGTGTCAATCCAAGTCCAGAATCAGGACTCTGGTGCACGGTGGCATGCAAGTGTGCCACACCGAGTTCGGAATAATGGGACAAGTAGGATTTGGGGAGGCTTTCACTGAGAGTGTTCACGCCTGAAGAACTGAAAGGAGAACAAGAAGAGCATAAAGTTGTTCGCAACGACAGCTCTGGTGTGCAGGGAGAACCTGACCACCTGCCAAGTGGTTGAGTTACAGCCTGGGACACCTGAGGAGGTCTGCCGCTGGTTATGAATAGTGTGTGTGTGCGTGTGTGTTTGTCCCTCTATAATTGATTACATTCAATGCAAAGTGGTGCCTTTGCAATCAACTACTTTTATGTCCCCATAACGACTACTTTACATGCATTTAGTGTGCGATCTAACCAGACTATTCAAAGATAAACGGGTCACTTTTAAAGTTGCTGCCAAAATATAGCATACCATTAATGACTTGTCATTTGTGCCGACTGAAAGAAAATACCGTATTTTCCGGTTTATAAGGCGCAACCCCAATCAATAGTGTATTTTCAAACTTTTTCTATATACCTGTATAAGGTGCATCGGACTATATATATATATATATATATATATATATATATATATATATTTTCCAAATATAATATATTATAAGGCGCTACAGTAGAGGCAGGTGTTACTTCAGAGGGAAATGAAGTCAGTGGCTGCTGACAGTAGTTGTGAGACCTGTTGTGGCTCAATACTGTATTACCTCACATATAAGGTGCACCGGCATATAAGGTGCAAGGTCATTTTATGAAGAAAATGATGGCTTTTGGGTGCGCCTTATACACCGGAAAATACAGTAATAAAAACAAACGCAGTTACTTCAAGCTGCGCTTTAGAGGGGATCCGATATTTGGCACCAAATGTAATAGTGGTGTGAGCTCACCTCTCTGACATGTCCCAATCGTCTACCGGAGAACTCTTGTAGCCTTTAACAAGACATTGTGGGTCGTCTCATCGGGCTGTGCAAAGATGCGGCCATGACCCATGGAGGCGATATTTTGTGTTGGTGTTCTCTGCCAGCAACTCCTCCCGCCCCTGAGCTACCTCAGTCAGGTGAGACGCTCCGACTGGTACTGGACTGTTGCTCCTGCGTTGTCTAGCAACCGTGTTCAGCGAGCAAGGTAAAAAAAAAAATCACAATCAAGGTGGAAAATAACCTAATTTGACACTTTGATTACCTTAGCCGAAGAGAGATGACAGGAACATAATAGACGAAGGACTTGTTCCATTTATTTATTAATTTTCGGTGTACTGAATTGCCTTCTTTGTTGTATAACGGTCTGCTGCAGGTTCATGTCTCATATTACCGGAGGATTAATTTGCTTTGAATGTGGGTCCATGTTCCTGTTTCAAATATATTAAAAATGTTCCCAATCGAATTTTCAAAATGTATCTCATTTGAAAGCTGCCATAATGCAGTGTGAAACGAGGGATACATTTCATGCCATTTTGTTTTGGGGGCAACGGGAGGCCACCAAATAGGTCAAAATCAGCTGGGATTAGGTCCAGCCCACCAATGACCTGAAAGACTGACAAGAGCTATTGAAAATCGATTGATGAATGGTAAGCAAGATAGCATAAAATAAATATCAACATCTGAGTCATATTTTTTGGTGGGCATTTCCACCATCCTACAAATATTATATTTTTACCTGAGCAATAAAAGTATCATGCAAAACGGCCTAAAAGATGTCCGCTTCTTGCATCACAAATAATACAGTATACATGCTTTAGCATAAGATCGTGGATCTTTATTGATTATAAGAGTGTACACAGCAAGTGTATATACAGCGAAAAATTGATGCAGTGGACCTTTTTCAGTGTGCCAGAAAGCCTCAGCTGGTCTCTATGGCAACTGTGCAGTCTCATCATATCACCTGTGAGATGCCAAGCAAGGCTTGATCAAGCACTCACAAGTGGTAAGGCAAACAGTTGTTCAGCAGTTTAATCATGTGCCTACTGTGGGGGAGAAAAAAAAGATTTTCGTCTCAAGGATGTTAATGAGCAAGACTTATAATTGCTTGTTTTTGCCACTATAAATACTGAGCATATATAGATCACCGTTCAATACTCTTACACACATGGGTGCAAAGCTAATTTTTGTTTGAAAAGAAAATCAAATATTCTTGTGAATTTGGTGTGTGTGTGTAAATAAAACGATTTCTGCATGAATATGACATGTACTCACATTTGACTACTCTCCATTACTCAACTTTCTGCGTGTTTACATCCATCAACCTTTCTATGTCAAAAAACACTTTTTTTCAAGATACAGCATTGCATCATCAATACATTATATCATTATAAAAAAACAGGTGATAATAGAAGAGTTTTATTTGATTGAATTCATGCGAGAGGTTAGTTACATCGAGTCAAAGTCATGGTAGTTAGGCTCAATGACTTCAGGGGTCAGTACCCTGCCCATGAAGAGAATAGACCCTAAAGGGACACACACACACACACACACACACACACACACACACACGCACACACGCACGCACGCACACACACACACACACACACACACACACACACACACACACACACACACAAACTAATGATGGTTAACTGTTATTATCTGAAGTGTCAAGTTACACACACATATGGACGCATGCACTCACACACCTGTTCTGCGATTTCTGATGATGAAGAAGAATGGGTGATCAGCCATAACTTGTGGGTACAGCACCAGAGTCCTGGTTTGGGCAATCATTCCTGTGAGATGTAAAAATACAAGTCCCTAAAGCAAAACATTGACCACGAGATAGGGAGGGGCTTGACAATGTTTTTATATCAAATGATCCAAGAAATAATTTTGCAGAAACAAGCAACTAGGGGCACTTGCAGAGCTGGTTCGGGTAAGATGTTTTAAACTTTTAATTTAAACTTTTTGGCATTTTAGGATTTAAATAAGTTGGCAAATAAGGGTATGTGAAATGGATGCGAGTGTAGAACACTTTGGATAGTCACCGTCTGATGTACCTATACCAGTGGTGGACCGTCAAGGCCAGCAAAGCCTTCTCTGCTGGCCTAAAAATATCTGAAAAACGGACTGATGTTAATTATATTTTTTCAACAAATTCTTATTAAACAATTCCAAATTCCCTTTCAGCTTCCTTTCATTACTTTTTCCCTGTTGTGCTGCTTCTAGACATGTATTTTCGTAATTTCGTTAAGCATTTAACCAATCACATTTCAGCCATCATTTGTTACCAGGGTTAGAAATCTACCTGTACAACTTCACAATCAATTCTGCAGGCCCTGTTGCATCAAATGTGTCGATCAAACTGTTGCTCTAACCAATTAGATGTTGAGTTAGCAACGTCTTCTTAAAGGCGCTGGTCAACGTCAGAATTTTCGCAAACTATGATTGGCTCACAAGCCAATCTTAGTTTGCGGAAACTGCTCTGATCACAAGTCGCTAGTGATAAGAGCATACTGGCCAGAGCTAGCACACTGTATCGGTGGCGAGCTGCATAAACAAATATATTGTGTTGATTTAATAGCAGTTTTGTCAACCCACAATGGCTGAAGGAGGAGTAGAAATTAATTTGGTTGAAGATTTATTGTTAAAGCCATTTTCAAGACGGACCTTTCAAGAAAAATGGATATCATGAAGAAAGGTCGGTCAGTTATTTCCTGGCTAATGGTATTCTCTAATGGACTTGTAGTAAATCACGCCACACTTTTTTTCACTCTGGATTGACGTAACACTATTGAAGGTCTAGCGATGAAATCCATGGCCCGCCACTGATCTATACGGATTGAGAGTGCACTATGTTTACAATTTTAATGTAATCGGACGTTGCATCTGTTGGATTATGATGGACTGACATTAGACGCAGCGTTGACATTTACAGAAAGAGATGATTAAAGTGCGGTTCAAATAACGCAACGAACGATTACAATTTGGTTCAGCTTGAAAAAAAAAAGACTGACGATGACGGATGAGGAATGATGGAGTGGCAACGTTTCTTAAACATGGCCCACTTGGGCAAACCTGATCAGTATTTAAAATCATGAATTAACTGCAAAGATAGTCTACCCGATCCGACAGCTCCCTCCGCTCCCTCCTCAGTCACCTCCAGGTAGGCTTTCTGCACTGCCTTGCCAATATAAAGCATCTTCCCACCTGAAACAACCGCACAAAGACAAAACAAAAATCATTACTTGCACTCGTAGAGCACATTCACCAAAGACATTGCATGCTGTAGGAAAGTGGCATTGCAGGGGAACCACACCCTCCACCCACCCACAAAAAATAAATAAAAACATCTCTATGAACAAAGTGAGCCGACTGCAGTAAGAACAAAACATCATTCACATACATATCAGTCTGAATCTCTTGGAATAAGTAGTTTCATGTGATTATTTCTGGATGACTGTACATTTGTTTCTCTCACTGGATCTCTTTTTACAAGGAGATGTGACGGTTTCAACTTGCCCACTCAGCGGCAGTTACCTTGGTTACCTGAGCAAGCACGGGAGAGGAATTTGAGTGTAGCAACTTTGAGAACAGATTCAGAATGCAGCTATAGGAATATGATTTAAGACAAGATAAGATAAGACAACTTATTTTGCCTCACTATGTAGAAATTCACAATTTAAACCTCTATGTATTGTGCATCCGTCACTATTTCACGAACACTAATCCCTCACCGGTCATCGCAGAAAGATCAGCATTCTTTGAGAAGATGCTCTTTATTCCGAGCTCCTGTAGAGTTTCTTTAAGGTCCATTTTCTGCTCCACTTTGAACCTTCATGATCACAAAATTAAGAAAAAGGAAACTGTCTCAGTATGATTCAGTGTCGTCCTGTATTTGTAAAGTTTACTACTACTGTTTAATCCAGTGGTAGGAAGTGCATTTGATGAGTAAGGTCTTACCGGGGAAGATAGACTTCCACCTTCTGCCGCTTAACATTGTTGGCCCACTCCTCCAGCAGCGGGGCCTTAATGATGGGCTCCAGAGAAGACAACGGCACTTCCTGCCGAGGGAGGACGATCATCATGGACATGTCATCCCCTTCGTATGGCATCTCTAAGACCTGGTAAACACCGCCGGCTTCCTGGGAGCCATCACTGAACTCACCTGGGTGAGGGTGGAAAATAGAAGTAAAATATAATGTTTTGGATAGCACAAGTTATTACGTGGTGAGGATTAGTGAAAAGATAAGGTTTAATTGCAAAGAAATAAAGAAAATCCCAAAAAGTTGAATGTTTGACTTTGAACATCCACCCTCCTGTTAACGTGCTGAGATGAGACAACATTGCGGCAGAGAATGGAGGAAGCATTTGAACGTGAACACAACACAATCTTGGTCCAATGAAAAAATGAAATGAAAAAATGAAATGAAAAAAAACATACAGCCTTTTCTCCATGGACCATTCCCTCTCTTCTTCAAAGCTCACAAACATTCTCAGCATT
The DNA here is from genome assembly GCF_051943395.1 of Hippocampus bargibanti. Lineage (NCBI taxonomy): Eukaryota > Metazoa > Chordata > Actinopteri > Syngnathiformes > Syngnathidae > Hippocampus > Hippocampus bargibanti. The sequence continues at coordinate 9,276,133 of NC_142747.1, forward strand.
TTCACAACAAGCAAACAGACTCGCACACATCCGTATGTGAGCCGCCTGCAAATGGTGGTGTTTGCCAGTGTCTTAGTGCACCAAAATAGTGCAGATGCACTAACTTTAGAAATGATGCAGTGAGAATTTGATGTCATTTCCTCTGGTTAAAAAAAAAAATATTGAAAAAAAATATTGAGGTATATACTGTATATGCTTGTGAGAGCACGCCAGCAAGCCCTGTGAGAGCACTTGCTGATGTGCTCACACAAGCCTTGCTTTTTTTGCTGTTCTTTTATCACTTTGAGTTGTTGTGCGTCATTGTGGAACAGATACGGATTGTTTTCAGCGTTTTTGGTCACGACATGAGGAGACTGTGCTGGCATGAGTATACCAGGACTGTTTTTGATTTGGCAGGAATGTCAGTGCCATTTGACTGTCATCACTGGAAAGCTCTGGGGCAACTGTGCATTTTTGCGCCTGAAATGGGCAGCATTTTCACAGCCCCGCTTTGTTAAGCGGAAAGGTTGGTACTGTTGGAGAGTCTGCGGCTGGGTGGATGCATGGCTTGAGGAGCCCGCGATGAGAAGAAAGGAGCATCAGCGCAGAGCACCGATGCATATGTGGAACTGTCACTGCTTGGATTTGAAGCAGATTTACGTGGGAGAGGAGATGTGAGACAGTCTCTTTTCGTCAATGGTTGCCACAGCTTCATGATTGCGTTCAACATTTAGCTTGTAGCAGACGTTCACATTTCACCGTGATGTCCCTAATCCACTGGTGAAAAGGATGCTTTAATCCGCTCCTTTTTCATCTTTTCACCACAATGACATCAACATTTTAGATCATGAGTGATGACCAGATTATGTCATTACCATAGTAGAAGTATCCCTGTTGATACATCATCAGCGTCTGGACTTCGGAACCATCATCTCTGCTGAAGGAGAAGGTTCTAGTGTTTTCCGGCCTGAACTGATTTTTCCAGGTGCCTCTGAAGTAGATTCCGTTAACCATGGCCAGACGAGTCACGCTGCTCAAGTCCTCGGCAGACAGAAGGTTGCGGATCTTACCTGCAAGGAAGTCAGTTGGTGAGAGGATGCTCCTAAAATTGAAAAAAAGGCTAACCGTTTCCTTTTGTTCCTCACTCTCTGTCTGATTTTCTACCCAGCTGTTGATCTGTTCTGCGACGGCCGCTGACTTGCTAAAGTTGACGGTGTAAAGATGGGCCTGAAAAAATTTCCGCATCAGATGCAGGAACTCAGGGTTGAAGGCAATGCCGTCCTGTAGGAAGAGACTGTTGGCCAAGCGGACCGTGTATTGGGTGTCATCTGCAGATAGCGCTGCCGTCAGGTTCTGGAGCAATGAGAACTCAGCACCTAGCGGACACAAGTACATTCGTATAGCAAAGGAAAGGGGATGCAGATGGCAAAACATCACATTCTACGCAGGACTACGAGGCACTTTGGCTGAGCTGGCAAGAAATGACAATCATTGATTGAATCTGTGAATTGTAATCTAAATACTCAAAGGAGTGAATTTCAACCAGGCAATGTGCCACAAGATATCAAGAGGGGTGCCGCAGGAATCTGCATAATATCACTTGTTTGATAATGTACCATATTTTCCGGTGTATAAGGCGCATCGGTGTATAAGGCACACCCCCAATGAATGGTGCATTAACCATGTAACTTTTTTTCCATATAGTATAAGAGACCCGACTATAAGGGACTATATAAATTAATGAATAAAAAAGATTTCCAAATATATCAGAATCAGAATCAGAAAACCTTTATTCATCCCACAATGGGGAAATTTGCATATACAGTAAAGTCTCGTTAAATCGATATTCTCGGGAGTCTGAAAAAATATCGATATAACCGGACTATCGATATATCCGATCCTGCGGCATGTAAATTTTCTCCTTGCGTTCATAGTATCGTAATAAGCAGTACTATCGATATAACCGATATAACGAGACTTTACTGTATATATAATACTGTCTATGATTATATAAATGTTTTCCAAATATAAGGCACACCACATTATAAGGCACTACATTAGAGGCTGAGGTTACGCCCTACTTCTACAGGGGCAAATGGAGCTGCTGACAGTAGTTGGCTCAATATTACTTCACATACAAGGCACACCTGCGTATAAGGGTCATCTTTTGAAGAAAATCAAGGCTTTTGGGTGCGCCTTATACACCAGAAAATATGGTGATGTGATTTCCGGTAATTACAAGTATTTGGTGGCCCGAAAAAAAAACAACAAGAATGGTACAGTATAATTTACTTGCAAGGATGAATTCAAAATACTGCAAACACCTACTCTAGAAAATTGGATTTCATTCATATTGTGAAAAAAAATATCATATATGGATGAAAGATGACATTTGAAAACACTTTACGGGCAACAAACATTTATTTGCATGCAAGATAAATATTAATAATTAATAATGCAATATTGAAACGTTATTTTAATTGTCATGATCTGGTTGGCGACCAATGGGGGGCGCTGTCGGCCCCGCCTGCACCTGCACAGGTGCTGGTCGTCCCGATCAGATTGGCGACCAGCGGGTAGAGACGTCAGCCCTGCCGGCAGCCTCGCAGGTGCTGGTCGTTATAATCAATAACACTTAAAAGGACACCTGGCACGATCATCCGGTGCCGATTCATTGTTTGTTTGCTGCTTGGTTGCAGCATGCATCGTGTACGTGTTTGTTTAACCTTGGCGGGCTTTTACTTTTGGTCTTCTTTTGCTACTTTGTAATTTTTCCATTCAGATCATTTTGATGTTTTACATTTTGTTCCTGCTGACTTTATTTTAATACAATTTGTCAAACAACCTCCTGCTCCCTCCTGCCTGCTTTTTGGGATCCGAACCCGCCATCACCACCTCGCAAACCGTGACAGAATGAATCGGCCAACCATCGGATCCCGCAGGTACATCGGACCCGTCTCATTTCAACCCTGTGCCTGGCAATGCTACGTCCACGTTAGCGCAAGCCTCGTCGCGTTTGAATCGCGTCACTCGACGAGCCGCAACGTCCACGTAAACGTCCGGCCGAGACCTCCTTCCAGGTGGCCGTCCAGGGTGACCCTGGGTGACTGGCATTGCACGCCCACGTCCAGCCACGCTGTCGTCGTGCATGACGAATTGAGTCTCATCCACGACGAGACGTGCAACGTCCGCGTCAATGTCAGTTCGAGACCCCACTCACCGCTGGATCCGGCCGAGACCTGGTCCCATACGGCCGTACGGGGTGCCATTCTGCGCCTGGCAGTTCGACGTCCACGCAGAGCCATGCGCCGTCGCGTGAACGTGCGAGAGGGATCACACTCACGCCCACGACGATCCGTGCCGCGTCTTCGTCCACCCCAGGCCGAGTCCCGTTCCCATCAGGCCGCCGCCCGTCGTATGCTGGAGAGGCAGCGGTTGCCCTCTCCACCGACCGTTCCCTAGCGAGTGGACCTTTTTGGGAAACTGTTGGGACTTCTGGAAGCAGCCCCTTGAAGGGGGGGTACTGTCATGATCTGGTTGGCGACCAACGGGGGGCGCTGTCGGCCCCGCCTGCACCTGCACAGGTGCTGGTCGTCCCGATCAGATTGGCGACCAGCGGGTAGAGACGTCAGCCCTGCCGGCAGCCTCGCAGGTGCTGGTCGTTATAATCAATAACACTTAAAAGGACACCTGGCACGATCATCCGGTGCCGATTCATTGTTTGTTTGCTGCTTGGTTGCAGCATGCATCGTGTACGTGTTTGTTTAACCTTGGCGGGCTTTTACTTTTGGTCTTCTTTTGCTACTTTGTAATTTTTCCATTCAGGTCATTTTGATGTTTTACATTTTGTTCCTGCTGACTTTATTTTAATACAATTTGTCAAACAACCTCCTGCTCCCTCCTGCCTGCTTTTTAGGATCCGAACCCGCCATCACCACCTCGCAAACCGTGACATTAATGTTTAAACAATCGAGCTTTTTTTCAGGCAAGCCGAGTCTTGTAATTTTGTGATTTATGCTTTGTGTACGTATGACTGTAATTTGGTTTCATGGTGATTGTTTCCTTCATTAGGGTCATTATTTTCTAGTTCTGACTCACTGTGGGGGTGGGGCATATAGTTAGATGGGTTTATAGGTGAGGCCCCTTGACCTGAGTGAGGAAAAGCGGTATCAAGAATGGCTGGCTGTTTGGATGAATTAGCCTCTTTCCATACAACATTCAAGTTCGATGAATATTTTTAATCACCTGGCAGCAGGTTGTCAAATCCTAAAGCCTGTCGGATTTCCTCCAGCGATGCTCCCCTGGCACCAAGCTCCACCATGCCTAAGGCCAGGGCCACACTCAACGGGGAGAAAACAATATTGTCTTGACCCCTTGTCGCCTGCAGCCGATGGTACAGCCTGACAGAGAATTCTGATGTTGTGTCCTCTGGAATGTCCGCCGCTCGGCAACTGTAGCCCAGCAACAGGATGGAGAGCAGGAGGAGTGGGGATGAAGTCTCCAGGATCCACATTACTGCAATGATAGGAAAATGGATACCGATTGAAATGATGATGCAGAGTGAATCAGGGAGAGATCATCGGATTGGGAGGCCATAGGGGTGGGAACCGAAGAATGGAGTGATGCCAAGATTATTTATGAAGAAGGCGGGAATTATAGTATTGTCAGATTGTGAGCGATAAAGGATGGATATTGTAAAACAGGAAAAAAAGGCCATAAGGACGATGAATGAGAGGGGAAAGCAACAAAGAAAGAGAGTCGGCAAAAGAGGTTACACTCGACTTTTTATGGACGATTTGGCAGTCAATCACCCAGCACGCCGGCTGTGTAGGACAACGACCGTCAATTTGTTATAATTAGCAGTAAACTGGCCCAAATTAAAGAGGGAATAGAACACAAACAGTTTATTAGAATAGATGCATTTTATCTACAGTCTTTGCGGCTCTTCTGAACAAATACTGCAGGGGAAAAAAAGTTCACTTCAGATGTTAGAAAATACAATTTAAAAGTGCTGTCAGTCAAGTGCAGTGATGTGAAAGGCTGGCATATGCCTGAACCAAGACTGCAGAGCCTCTGCCAAAAGATTTTAGATAAAAAAAAAGACAACTTAAAGTTCTTGACCCTATGAGAGACAGATAAGCGTTTGTGTTTGGCTCTGGAAGCACATTCTGATCTTTTGACTTGATGCACACTGACCTCAAGAAAGTCCCATTCAAGTGAATGACTCAGATAAGGTTCACTAGCATAATGTGCAGGAATATGCCGCTCTGTTTTGATTAAGGCAACCAAATAACTTTGAAAAGTCCCCTTTTTCTTGTCCGTTTAATTCATCCAATGCGATTAAACTGAGAAGTGTTTAACCCATGCACTGTCATTCCCAAATTTATTCGAGAATTGAAAAGCATGACATGGAGCGCGATTCCCGAATTTGTCCGGGTTTTATTTTTTCTTGCGAGTGGTGCATTTGAAGCTTCTGTCAGACCTCTGGCAATGTTTTTCCCGCCCATGAGGGGGTAGCATTTACCTTTTTTTACCTTTCTTGAACTTTTCCGACTTGATCTTGTTTTCACTCCCTGGTGGTTTCTACAATCTTTGTAACTGCTTTATTTCCTGTGTATGATAGCTGTTCATGATAAGCGCTTTGTTACCGCTTCAGCTGTTTAAAGCGCTGTATAAATCAACATGTATTGTACAGCCGCCCCCACTTTCAATGCAGATAACTCTACAACCAACCTGTTTGGTTTTTTTTTTACTTCAAGATGGCTGAGAATGGCTGCCTCTCTAGCAGATCCTGTATTTTGTTTTTCTACTTCTTTCTTTTCTTTCCTCTTCCTTTCATAACTTTGCTGCTGTGAAATGTAGATGTCTCCACTGCGAGACGAATAAAGGTACATTCAATCCAAACTAAGTAAGCTCGAAATAAACTTTTTTATTCTGATGAAAGAAGTCTAAGGTTTTTTACGCTGCATTGAATGTTTATGTCGTCCTAAAACTTAACATTCTCCTGACATTTGAGTGAAAACGACAAAAGCCCTGGCACTCGAGTGGACACATTTTTGCACATCGTCTGGCAGGGAACGAGTTAAAAGGCGTCCCTGATCTCTCACACGTAACCTCGGAGTTGACATTTGTGCACTTAAAAAATGATGTCAGGAAGTGGCCTAATCCCTTCCTGCCTTTTAAACTCTACACCTTGAGGTTGCATGCTTCAGAGGTCATGGGGAATTTATGGATGAAGACCGGATGGCTACGGCGAGGTCACGTGGGCAGATGAACTCGCATTCACTTTGACCTACACGTTTGCTGCAGAAGCCAAGGTTACCTAGGCAACAGCAAGTGATGGATGGAGATGTACTGAAGTGTCAGCTTCATCAGCACAAGAACCTTTCTCTCTTCTCTCTCTGTGATCGCCAATCTCTTACGAAATGTAAAACCGGCATCTGTTAAATTTAAGCTAACAACGGCACTTTGAGATATGTATTGCCCACACTCATCACAGTGACACGGCTGGTTGCTTCCCTTGTTAGAAAATGACATAACGGGCAGCGGAACCTGCGCTAAGTCCCAGTACACTCACTGTACGCTTAACAGAGGTTGAAGAGAAAGGTTAACAACCCTTTATTAATCCCAGTGAACAGAGCTAGCAGCGTGAGGTAGAGGCAGAATGTGAAGATGCTACAAATAGCTAAATTGATTTGGCTATGTGTGTGTGTTGGAAGGGTGTGTGTAGGTCATGATAATGATGATGATTTGATGTTCAGGTGAAGCATTGATGTTGAGTCGAGGGTGTTTTGAATAGCTCACTGAGGGTGCGGGGGGGGGGGGGGGGGGGGGTTATTGTTATCGAATAGGAAACAAGCAATTTAATATCAGCAATTACTGTAGCTATGACATTTTCTCACCTATGAACTGTAACCTTCTGTTCAGTAAAACCATGAAGGTGGAAAGTAATCCACTCTAGGGTGCGGACCCATACGCCTCAGTGTGCCACCGAGAATGTGTATATGTCGCTGAAGTGGGAGCAGATGATGAGCATGATGATGAGATAGATAGTAGAGGACTGCACCATGCATGCTGAAGAGGAACAATCAACTGATAAAGAGGAGGAGCCCGTTAACATTGAATGTTTCTCTAGTCAAAAGATACGCTCTTCCAAAATTAAAGAATGTAAGTTAAAAACAACTTTTGTCCACCAAGTATGTCTTCTTTCCTTTCAATCTCTGTGACGCTACTTCGTTTCATGATTTTAATTAACATTAAAAGTAATTCTACTTTGCTCTGTTTTTTTCCCCATACCAATTCCCATCCGAGTTGAACATTATTAGCATGAAGCAAATTGAGCAACCGTCAGCATGAATGTATTTGAGGACAAACCTACTGGTAGATAAGTTTGTTGTGCAGCGGAGCAGAGTGGATTTGATGACAGCACTGGAAGGTACGTGGTATGTTTGAAACAATGTGGCCTTGACTGTTCTAGAGAACTGTGTATGAGACTGGCACACACACATGCACATGTGCATGGACGTGTGCAGGTGAATACACACCCAGCCAACCCCCCCCCCCCCTTCTCCTCCGTGCGCGCGCGCGCGCGCACACACACACACACACACACGCACACACACACACTTAGAAGATGCTGGTTGCTGCTAGCACTTGGGAAGTATCCTCCTGCATTGCTTGTCGGTTTTCGTTTTGCAAGGCTAATTTGAAAGACATTTAATTATTGAAATGCAATTAGTGCCGTCCTTGGAAGAAATGGTTTGGACACATCTATACAAACGGATGCACACAACATATCAGAAGAGATTAAAATTGATTGTGATGAATATGGGATGGGCACACAGTCATTCGAAATACTGTACTGTATCTTAATGTGTTGCATGCATTAAAGTGAGATTAGTACTGAAACTGTGAGAGGTTTTAAATGCAAGGAGAATTTTATGGACATTGCACATAATAATAATAATAATAATAATAATAATAATAATAATAATAAATACGACATGTTAGGTTTCCAATGTAAAATATGAAGTAACATAAATCCAACCTGTCTTAATTCCTTTATGAGACTGATGGATTGATAAATAATGCTGGTTCTAATTTCAGATTTCATCACACATGAAATGTTACTTATTTAATTCAAAGTTTAACCTGGTAAAAATCATTTCAAAATCAGATTGATAACTGCAGAAAGTAAGAACAAATATGCGTGTATATTTGTGAGCGTGTGTGCGCGTGTGCGTGTGTGTGAGGGTTGGGGACAGGATCGGAGTAGGACCACTACATTTCAATCGGCTTCTGTAAATTGACATAAACAACTTCTTCGCCGAGTAATTCAAGCACACGAATGCTCACGAATGCAGACAACATTTAACCACAAAAAGGGGAAAGTGCGGTAACAACTAAACGCCATCTCTTCTCTCTGATAACAATCATAAGGCGCACCGCTATGTAAAAGCAATTTTTAAAACGTGATTCTGTTCGTTTCCACATGTTCTCTTGCTCAAACTTCTGCATTTATAAAACGATACAAAATTAACCGCTTCACACAATTCCAGAATGTCAGATGCAACACAGTCGCATCACCACGCATTCAGACTGTAATGACGAGTGCATTTTTTCACTCGAAAAAAAAATCATTCCCGTTTCGTGATATTGATAGTGATATTGAATTTTAATTGGTGTGCCAAACTGTTCTTACCGATGTACAGCATTCACTGGGACGGATGAGACGATCTGTAGTGTGTAAGCCCTCGGCTTCTCCTATCCTCTCCTCAGTTGCCGCAGACCGGTCCCGCGAGTTGATCTACCGCAGGCCCCGCCCCCTGCACGCCAATTGGTCCAAAGAACCCAAACGAAAATTAACGTAAAATATTTTGTTTATAAAAACTATTCAATAAAAATGTCAATACATATACTAATCCCAATTTACTCACAAATTGGCCAGTGCAATGAAAATCTGGAATAGAAATATGAACATAAATCCCAATTTGGCAGTAAATATATACGTACTCATTTTGAAAGTGAAATTGTTATCTACCACTGCACATATGATGATTTCTACCAGCACGATCAGCTGCGATTTTGAGACATTTTATTTTGATTTAGTTGTGCAACTCACTTCTTCCGTGCTGGTAAATAGACTAAACTAACGAATTTTCCGTCATTCGCTTTCATTTTTACCATCAATCAGTCATTGAAAACGTGTTTTTGTGCTGTAATGTTTGAATACCCGATTATCACTGAATGCACCAGTGATAGCATTTCTGGTTTTGGACGCTGTTTGGGATTTGTAGTCCTGTTGACGGTTAAATACCTTCGTACAGAAAAGAAGAGATCGAGTGAGAGAACTACAACCTGTCGCACTTGGAACGAGCACAGCAGCCAACATCGCCCTCCCGAGCTCAACATTTGCGAAGAAACAAACTTCCCACCGAGAGGTCCGGAGGTGCGCTATAGTTGGTCAAAGCTTCCAATACGTTATTCTGAATCGTGTCCTTTCTTCCCGATTTCTGTCAAGTTTGCTTATTAATAGTTGGGAGCACGTACTGACTTGGAATCACCTGCTCAACTGCTAATTTCTTGATAGTCGACAAAATGTTATTCGCCGTATTCACCCCTTTCTTGTTTTTATGTTTTAAGTCAAAAATATGAAGGGGCGTGTTATACTTTATTGAAAAATGGTACGAGAGTGTACGTTTCAGGATCAACAAAACGAGGCGAGTCGAAATATAATAAGCAATGGAAACGGGGGTTTTATGACTACCTCATCGATCAATCGTACTCTTTTTGTCCAGATCATCTGGAATAACTATCGGTTTGATTTAAGCGTTGGCTTTGTTCCCAAATCATCTGTCACGTTAAGTGAGTGTATTTGAGGTGTGTCGTTTTAATCCTCAACCCCATCCAAGTGCAACGTTTCAGGCTATGTACTTTGATAAAGAGTCACGCAATGTACAGAACGTATCCATCCTCCCTGAACAGTAACACGGTGTCCCTTTTGGAAAACGAAACAATCCCATCATCAAAATGCAGTAATTGAACCAGCGTCATTTTTGCACGGAATGATTTTAAGATGTATGGGTGCGTTAATATCTTGTGAATGTTGTAAGAAAATTATTACTTATTCTGAAGCTGTTGTTCTTCCAGAGATCTGAGTTTATTTCAAGTATCACTCAAATATAAGAATATTTCATGGAAGATGATAACATTCACAGAGAGATGCATCAGCACCCAAGCCGAAGCCCCAATTCTCGAGTACTCAGTCAAATATTGAACCTAATTTCCTGAAATTTCCTTTTTATTACAAAAATTGTGTAAAATAATACATGCATTTTGTTCCACTTAATGATTGTGTCCCACTTGATTTTGTTTTCTCATTTGACTGCTTTGGATCTTGTTTCCTCACATGCTGTCAGGTCTGCAGGAGGGGTAGGACACAGCGAAAGTGGCGTTGCTGGCCGCGCACGTACCCAAAGTTCCCTTAACTGGTTGGCGCGGACCATGGAGGACTTCAGAAAAGATGCCAGCTCCACTTCAGTCATGGCTCTCTACACGGTGATGTACCCTGTCTTTGACCAGGTATGGAGGGACAAAAGCCCTTTTGATGTTTGATTCCACACATACGAAAACTTCCTCTGCACTCAAAAGCACAATGAATTGCAAGTAACACAAAAACAATGGGGGCAGCAGTATAAAAGTGGAAGGCCTAAATATGTCTCCTGTCTGACTGTCAAATTCAATTCCAGGCTAGCTAGAACAAATTTAGATGGTTGTGTCTTTTCTTGTGAATTGCAGTTGGACAAAATCAACTTATCAGCAGCACAGACGTTGCGTGCAGCCTTTCTAAAGGTAATCAAAAACTATAGTCATGATTTATGGGAGTGATTGGCATTTTTGGTTAAAAAAAAGCTTTTCTCTTTCACTACTGACGTCTCCAGGCGGAGAAGGAGAACCCTGGCATGACAGAGGAATTTGTGCTGAAACTCCTTCAAAAGAAAAACCTGAAAATAAATTATAACGAGTGCCTACTTCGCATGTCTGCTGCCGATGTGAAAGGTTAGCTAAAGTGCTCGCTTCACCAACACTGCAATCAGAGAACACTTATTGATCAGTGTGCTTGTTGCCTGCTGGAGTGTGTGTGGAGTAGTCCACCGGGGTGAGCTGTTTCTCCACAAATGAACTCCTCCAACTTCCCTCCCTTGCATGTGATTTGGTTCTTTGTGCAGCTCACAGTGTTTGATCTGAGCAATTAATACCATCCCATACACAATCTTTCTTACTTTTGAACATATTCAAAAGCTTTTTTTTGTTTGTCTAAAAAAAGGAAATCACAGTTTTCTGCATGGCGTTATTTCTAACTTTAATGTGTGCTATTGTACAGTTGAGGGAACTTACTTGGTCTTATCTGTTTTGTCAGAGTTTCGAATTGAGAGGCAGGAGCCTGGGTTCCAAGAGTTGAATGAGAGGTCCCGTTCTCTGAAACACATCCTCAGCACCGTACCTGATGAGATCAATGACAGAGTGGGGTTCCTACAGACCATCAAGTGAGACTTGATACACAATTGTGTGTTATTGTGTCATTAACTCGCTAACTACAGTTCAAATGTTTAATCCAGCCATTTTCTGATCCCCTTACCCTCACATGGGTCTCCGGGCATACTGGAGCCTATCCTAGCTGTTGTCAGGCAGTAGGTGAGGGATACCCTGAACTGGTTACTAGCCATGTGCGGGGCAGTTCAAATGTTTCCTTCAACAAATTTGAAATTGGACTAATTCTAGGTATGTGCGGGGGTTAGAAAGAACAACTATACAATGCAATACAATACAATACAATACAAATTGATTCATATGGCGCTTTAACAACAGCTAAAGTTCGCTGACGAAGCCTCTTGGATAGGAGGCGAAACGTCCGAAACCTTCACTTTTGTACAGATGACGGCTGAAGAAACCTTCTCAACAGCTAAAGTTGTAACAATGCGCTTACCATGGACAACTTGATATGAATGTCATGGTCAAAAAGGCTGAATAACAATAGACAAAATTCCACAACAGGTTTCATTGGATTGGATTAGATGTACCTTTATTTGTCTGGCAGTAGAGAAATTTACATTTCACAGCAGCAACGTTATGAAAGGAAGAGGAAAGGAAAGGAAGAAGTAGAAAAACAAATTACACGAGCTGCTGGAAAGGTAGCCACCCCGTGGCGCCATCTTTAAGTAAAACAGGTCAAATAACAGGACAACACAAAGACATTGGATTGGATTTGCCTTTATTAGTCTCGCAGTTGAGAAATGTACATTTCACAGCTGCAACGTTATGAAAGTAGAAAAACAAAATACAGGGGCTGCTGGAAAGGCGTGATCATGATAATTTGATCCAATAATTTTCTATATAGGAATGGGAAGCAATATTTGAATAAATGAGAGCATCCAGCATCCTGAAAACAATTCTTTTTTAAATAACTGTTCTACCTTACACATTTTCAATTTTGTGGTTCCACATTTCCTTTTTTTAATGCAAGACATGAAATCTTTGTTTGGTCAGAAGAATGCCGTTTATCTCTCCACATACTTTTGAGCATTCACAGTGCATGTGTGGAGACAAGTCTGACTGTTTTCCGACAAATCAACGTGTATTTTTGTGCTAAGCAGCTCAGTCTGTAGATCCTGACGTTTCTGAATTATATTCATTCTAATCCTTAAAGTGCTGTATCCAGATGGCATTTGGTTGAGTGAAATTAGAGTTTATTTCAAAGTTTGACATTAGATGAAGATATTTTTCATCTTAATACAGTCTAATTGCTTTATATTGCACACAGTCAGTCATTTTAGTTGGGGTGGGGGTGATCTCCCCTCCAACTGTTATTTTGACGAAATGTAACACGCTTATTAACTCGCTTACTCAGTGAAGGGCTCATGAATAAAATCAATTTGAAGCAAATGGCGGCGAAAAAAATCTTACATTTATAGGGGGGGGGGGGCGAAAAGCAAACATGATCTGGATGAAAGAGGAATAATTTTGGCTCGAGAAGAAAGAGATTTTCAAATGTATTGTGGTTGCTCCTTCACATCCCGGATGTTTGTTTTCCTCTCCAGAGACATTGCCAGCGCCATAAAAGAGTTGCTAGACATAGTTAACACCATCTTCAGGAGGTACCAATATCAAAACAGACAGGTAAGTACAGATAAAATGATGGCAGGGAAGATTGCCGCCAACCTCCCTGCCTTAGAAACAAGCAGAGTTGAAAAAGGTTGTGTGTGTGTTAGGCGCTGGAACAGCAGAAGAAAGACTTTGTGAAATACTCCAAGAGTTTCAGCGACGCTCTCAAAACCTTCTTCAAAGATGGAAAGTAAGACGCCGCTTCGTGTCTATTTGCTGTGTTAGGACTTTTTGCCATCTTTCTTTCTTTTTGGCTCTCCTTGATCCTCACCCGCACATGGGTCCGAGTACCTACCCCGCCAAACCCCCCCGACTCCCCATCATTTAAGACCCGCGCTTGTCAGCGCATAAACACAAGCTGTCGCCACCGCGCAAAATGCTTGTCGTTTGATCAGAGTCTCGCTTTCTATTCAATCCGTCCTTCCTGAATAATTCCTCGGACCCATTTCCAGTGGATTCACGCCGGCTTGTTTTTCTCTGAAGCCTGACATTCTCCCTTTCCAGGCAGATCAAAGTGTTTCCTGGATCAATATTGTTGCCATGGTTTCTTTGCGGCATGACAGACATGCGTGTCCTTGTCTTTCTGTCACGCTCGCTTGCAGAGTGCTCAACGTGTTTGTCAGTGCCAACCGGCTCACCCACCAAATAAACATGATATTGGAGGCCTTCAAGATGGCGACACAGAAGCCCGAGATGATGCCACCTCAACATCACGAACGATTGGGAGAGTGAATCTTGTTGATGACTTGATTTTATTTTTGTTCTTTCATTGTCCTTGTTCAGACGCTCCCCAACTTACGAACGAGATACGTTCCAAACGGTCGTTCGTTCGTAAGGTGAATTTGTTCATAAGTTGATTCAGTGCTATCTTTTGTATGGAATGTATGTTTGAGATTTATAAGGCTTGTATAAGTAGCGCCTGTATTGGTTTGTACTGAAAAATAAACATTTAATAAAATGTATGCTCTATAAAGATATGTATATGTACAATTGGAGAGAATACTACATATGTTACAACAAACATGTTCGTATTTACCGCTGTTCGTAACTTGAATGTTGGTCAGTACAGGAGCGTCTATATTTCAATGCTCGGCATTTTTTTACCTCCTGCAAACTTTAAAAAAGATCTCTCTTCATGGGTTTCCTGGAAGGAACAATCCATAAAAAAGTAGTCAATCGTATTTTGCCAGCAATGTCAACATCCCTTGGATGTTCTTCCCTCACACCGACGTAAGAAAGTGCTGGATACTACCGTGCCTTGTCTTTCGTGTATTATTCATAACACCGTGCTAACTGGTTTTGACCACAGAGACGTTTGTTTCCTATCAATTATGTCAAAAATCTCCAAGCTTTGCTTTCGTTGCCCGGAAGAGAAATTCTCTCTTTTTTTGGGTGTAAATTGTGCACACTGGATTGACTTCTGACCGCTATCTGAGGAAAAAAAGCAAATTATTTGTCTACTTCCAAAGCATCGTTTCATTGTTCATTTATCCGCGAATAATACTCTGTTATAAGCACTTTAGTCACCCAACCACCGCCCCCTCAGTGAATAAAGTGACTTGACTTTGACCTTAGCTTTCTCCATTTGGTGCATCTCAATTTGAGATTCTGTGCCTGTGCTTATTTTTGTAAACACATTTGATAATTAGACACACACTCTCACAGCCAGGTATGAATAAAACAATCCTAAAATCATTTCTTGTGGACCCTTTTTGACTAAAAATATCCACACAAACCTTCAAGGCACAACCTTAACTGTCGATTAACGGTTCAAAGAGTTGGAAAGATTTACCAAAGTCAATATTTGTGTGCGATGAAAGTCCTTCACTTCCTCTCCACTGGCCTTCCTTTCTCTTCCACCGTACAGTACCAATATCTGGACGACTTTTTTTTTCTTTCATTGCACCACCTTCATTCTTCTCCCAGTATAATAGTAGATTTTCCATGGTGGATTTGTGCGTGGCTATTTTGAGCGTGTGCGCTGACTCGTCCCTGCAGCACTGTAATCCCATTGTGATAGCTTTAATTATTTTTTTCAAATGAAATTGCTGAGACCTAATTTTCTGATCCTGTCACCGTTGACGACCACTGTAATCGGCTAATTCAAGTTATTCCAAGCCATTAAATCACACGTAGTAACTGCTTGTGGTTACTGCGGCAAGAAAGCAGAGATCATATCTGTGCTGAATGAATAGTGTTGTTTTGGAAATATGTTTAGTGTTTTTTTTTTTTATACCGAATCCTAAGAAATGTTCTTGGTCTTGCCGCAGTAAATCTCTCACAGGTATTCGAATGGCACTAATAAAGAGGTATTTGAATGGCACTAATAAAGCGTGTGTGTGTTTGTGTGTTCAGTCTTGTTGAAAAAAATGTCAGGGCAGAGTTTGGTGTTTTTGTGTTGTAACTACGGCACATTTGGGGTGTTGCTGTTGCTCTGGTCATTCTCTATAGTGCCTAATCCGTGAATGAACAAACATTGTCTAGAAACCAATAGATAGGTCCGGGATGATCAAATGCAACTCTTGGTTGCCAGGAAACTTGAAACGGGTCTTTGGCAAGTTGGCAGTATAAGATGTGTGTGTGTGGGCAGTGGGCATGGGGGTTGTGGGTGTTTGTTTCACATCCTGGATTGTTGGGTGTTGTTTGTCTCTAGGGTTCAACTGGAATCAAACTCCACACACGGGATGTAAAAATTCAAGCCAAAGCCACTGTTGAATATTTGTCATACAATTGAAAAGCAACAGTGGGTACTTGAGAAACGAAACTTTTAGATGTTGGACAACTTGGTAAGTTTGAATTAACATCTCATGTCTTCCATTGAATTCTGCTTGATTTAACCTGCTTGACTGAATTTGAATTTAGGAAGGTTATAGTCATGTTGGCAGGCCTGTTTCCAACCTTTTAGACTACATAATGTTCCTCCATATTGCTTAAAAAATGTTCATAAAAATAAAAATGCACATTGGAATTTTCATACATTTTCTTACAGCAAGTTTATCCGTGTCGGCTCTCAGTCATACAGGAGTGGTCCATCGATGAAAAGGTTTCTTAAGCCTTCATCTGTACTTCTTTGAAAGTGTCGGACGTTTCTCTCCTCATCCGATCTGATAAGTCCCTCTATAGGTCCCTCTTTCAGGGCGGATGTCTGGCACCACCACCTCTGTCTATTAGGGAAATATATAGGGCCTGAGTTACCAGCACAACTTTAGTTCACTGACGAAGTTCTTCCGACACCTTGAAAGAAGTACAGATGGATTGGATTTGATTTAGCTTTATTAGTCTTGCAGTTGAGAAATTTACATTTAACAGCAGCAAAGTTATGAAAGGACGATGAAAGGAATGAAAGA
The DNA here is from genome assembly GCF_051943395.1 of Hippocampus bargibanti. Classification (NCBI taxonomy): domain Eukaryota; kingdom Metazoa; phylum Chordata; class Actinopteri; order Syngnathiformes; family Syngnathidae; genus Hippocampus; species Hippocampus bargibanti. The sequence goes on from NC_142747.1 coordinate 9,292,620, forward strand.
AGGAGAAAAACGAAACTTAGAGCAAGTTAAAATTGACTCACAGTTATTCTATGAAACTAATGAACTACATCACAAATTAATAATTTCTGCACACACTTAAGAAGCACATTCCTGTCTGTGCATGTGCTTATTAATCAGACAGGCGCAGCTGCAGTTAGTGTTGATGTTAACAGGAACCGTTTCACCGATTTTGCTTTCACGGAGAGAACGCTAAGCTTTGAGTGTTATTAATTTAGCATTCCGAGAAAGAAGTTGTGTTGTGGAGCTGCATTGCATCATACAGAGCATTTTTGATTTCCATTCAAATATTTGTATTTCCTTTCAAATATTAGATGCAGCTTTCAGTGAATAGAGCCATCTAAACACATGTTCACACACCCTAGCAAGGTGTTGTTACTGTTAGGGCAGCAAAAAAAGGAAATATATATATATATATACAGTAAAGTCTCGTTATATCGATATTCAAGGGAGTCCGAAAAAATATCGATATATCCGACCCTGTTTGCATGTAATTTTCTCCGTGCGTGCATAGAAATAGTATCGATATAACCGGGACTATCGATATATCCGATATCGATATAACGAGACTTTACTGTATATACATATATATATATATATATATATATATATATATATATATATATATATATATATATATATATGTATGTATGTATGTATGTATGTATGTATGTATGTATGTATGTATGTATGTATGTATGTATGTATGTATGTATGTATGTATGTATGTATGTATGTATGTATATATATATATATGTATGTATGTATATATGTATATATATATATATATATATATATATATATATATATATATATATATATGTATATATATATATATATATATATATATGTATATATATATATATATATATATATATATATATATATATATATATGTATATATATATATATATATATATGTATATATATATATATATATATATATATATATATATATATATATATATATATATATGTATATATATATATATTAAAAAAAAAAAAAAATCCTCGTCTCACCCACCATGGGTGGTGTCTGTCCCCATTTCAGCTCGGGTCCTCTACCAGAGGCCAGGAAGCTTGAGGGTTCTGCGCAGTATCCGTGCTGTTCCCAGCACTGCGCTTTTCTGGACCGAGATATCCGATGTTGTTCCCGGGATCTGTTGCAACCACTCGTCGAGTTTGGGGGTCACTGCCCCGAGTGCTCCGACCACCACAGGCACGACTGTCACCTTTACCTTCCAGGCTCTCTCCAGCTCCTCTCTGAGCCCTTGGTATTTCTCGATTTTCTCATGTTCCTTCTTTCTGATGTTCCCATCACTCGGGACCGCTACATCCACGACAACGGCTTTCCTTTCCCCTTTATCTATGACCACGATATCTGGTTGGTTGGCCATTACCATCTTGTCAGTCTGCACCACCTTGACCCATTTCCAGTGGATTCACGCCGGCTTGTTTTTCTCTGAAGCCTGACATTCTCCCTTTCCAGGCAGATCAAAGTGTTTCCTGGATCAATATTGTTGCCATGGTTTCTTTGCGGCATGACAGACATGCGTGTCCTTGTCTTTCTGTCACGCTCGCTTGCAGAGTGCTCAACGTGTTTGTCAGTGCCAACCGGCTCACCCACCAAATAAACATGATATTGGAGGCCTTCAAGATGGCGACACAGAAGCCCGAGATGATGCCACCTCAACATCACGAACGATTGGGAGAGTGAATCTTGTTGATGACTTGATTTTATTTTTGTTCTTTCATTGTCCTTGTTCAGACGCTCCCCAACTTACGAACGAGATACGTTCCAAACGGTCGTTCGTTCGTAAGGTGAATTTGTTCATAAGTTGATTCAGTGCTATCTTTTGTATGGAATGTATGTTTGAGATTTATAAGGCTTGTATAAGTAGCGCCTGTATTGGTTTGTACTGAAAAATAAACATTTAATAAAATGTATGCTCTATAAAGATATGTATATGTACAATTGGAGAGAATACTACATATGTTACAACAAACATGTTCGTATTTACCGCTGTTCGTAACTTGAATGTTGGTCAGTACAGGAGCGTCTATATTTCAATGCTCGGCATTTTTTTACCTCCTGCAAACTTTAAAAAAGATCTCTCTTCATGGGTTTCCTGGAAGGAACAATCCATAAAAAAGTAGTCAATCGTATTTTGCCAGCAATGTCAACATCCCTTGGATGTTCTTCCCTCACACCGACGTAAGAAAGTGCTGGATACTACCGTGCCTTGTCTTTCGTGTATTATTCATAACACCGTGCTAACTGGTTTTGACCACAGAGACGTTTGTTTCCTATCAATTATGTCAAAAATCTCCAAGCTTTGCTTTCGTTGCCCGGAAGAGAAATTCTCTCTTTTTTTGGGTGTAAATTGTGCACACTGGATTGACTTCTGACCGCTATCTGAGGAAAAAAAGCAAATTATTTGTCTACTTCCAAAGCATCGTTTCATTGTTCATTTATCCGCGAATAATACTCTGTTATAAGCACTTTAGTCACCCAACCACCGCCCCCTCAGTGAATAAAGTGACTTGACTTTGACCTTAGCTTTCTCCATTTGGTGCATCTCAATTTGAGATTCTGTGCCTGTGCTTATTTTTGTAAACACATTTGATAATTAGACACACACTCTCACAGCCAGGTATGAATAAAACAATCCTAAAATCATTTCTTGTGGACCCTTTTTGACTAAAAATATCCACACAAACCTTCAAGGCACAACCTTAACTGTCGATTAACGGTTCAAAGAGTTGGAAAGATTTACCAAAGTCAATATTTGTGTGCGATGAAAGTCCTTCACTTCCTCTCCACTGGCCTTCCTTTCTCTTCCACCGTACAGTACCAATATCTGGACGACTTTTTTTTTCTTTCATTGCACCACCTTCATTCTTCTCCCAGTATAATAGTAGATTTTCCATGGTGGATTTGTGCGTGGCTATTTTGAGCGTGTGCGCTGACTCGTCCCTGCAGCACTGTAATCCCATTGTGATAGCTTTAATTATTTTTTTCAAATGAAATTGCTGAGACCTAATTTTCTGATCCTGTCACCGTTGACGACCACTGTAATCGGCTAATTCAAGTTATTCCAAGCCATTAAATCACACGTAGTAACTGCTTGTGGTTACTGCGGCAAGAAAGCAGAGATCATATCTGTGCTGAATGAATAGTGGTGTTTTGGAAATATGTTTAGTGTTTTTTTTTTTATACCGAATCCTAAGAAATGTTCTTGGTCTTGCCACAGTAAATCTCTCACAGGTATTCGAATGGCACTAATAAAGAGGTATTTGAATGGCACTAATAAAGCGTGTGTGTGTTTGTGTGTTCAGTCTTGTTGAAAAAAATGTCAGGGCAGAGTTTGGTGTTTTTGTGTTGTAACTACGGCACATTTGGGGTGTTGCTGTTGCTCTGGTCATTCTCTATAGTGCCTAATCCGTGAATGAACAAACATTGTCTAGAAACCAATAGATAGGTCCGGGATGATCAAATGCAACTCTTGGTTGCCAGGAAACTTGAAACGGGTCTTTGGCAAGTTGGCAGTATAAGATGTGTGTGTGTGGGCAGTGGGCATGGGGGTTGTGGGTGTTTGTTTCACATCCTGGATTGTTGGGTGTTGTTTGTCTCTAGGGTTCAACTGGAATCAAACTCCACACACGGGATGTAAAAATTCAAGCCAAAGCCACTGTTGAATATTTGTCATACAATTGAAAAGCAACAGTGGGTACTTGAGAAACGAAACTTTTAGATGTTGGACAACTTGGTAAGTTTGAATTAACATCTCATGTCTTCCATTGAATTCTGCTTGATTTAACCTGCTTGACTGAATTTGAATTTAGGAAGGTTATAGTCATGTTGGCAGGCCTGTTTCCAACCTTTTAGACTACATAATGTTCCTCCATATTGCTTAAAAAATGTTCATAAAAATAAAAATGCACATTGGAATTTTCATACATTTTCTTACAGCAAGTTTATCCGTGTCGGCTCTCAGTCATACAGGAGTGGTCCATCGATGAAAAGGTTTCTTAAGCCTTCATCTGTACTTCTTTGAAAGTGTCGGACGTTTCTCTCCTCATCCGATCTGATAAGTCCCTCTATAGGTCCCTCTTTCAGGGCGGATGTCTGGCACCACCACCTCTGTCTATTAGGGAAATATATAGGGCCTGAGTTACCAGCACAACTTTAGTTCACTGACGAAGTTCTTCCGACACCTTGAAAGAAGTACAGATGGATTGGATTTGATTTAGCTTTATTAGTCTTGCAGTTGAGAAATTTACATTTAACAGCAGCAAAGTTATGAAAGGACGATGAAAGGAATGAAAGAAGGAGAAAAACGAAACTTAGAGCAAGTTAAAATTGACTCACAGTTATTCTATGAAACTAATGAACTACATCACAAATTAATAATTATCTGGAAGTCCCACAGGATTTTTGCTCGGTCATTCTCCACCACCTTGGGAGGTGTTTCCCATTTTGACCTTGGGGTTTCCAGTCCATACTCCGCACAGATGTTTCGGTAGACTATGCCAGCCACCTGGTTATGGCGCTCCATGTAGGCTTTCCCTGCCAGCATCTTACACCCTGCAGTTACGTGTTGGATTGTCTCAGGTGCCTCTTTGCACAACCTACACCTTGGGTCTTGTCTGGTGTGGTATATCCCTGCCTCTATGGCTCTGGTGTTCAGGGCCTGCTCTTGGGCAGCCAGGATGAGTGCCTCTGTGCTGTCCTTTAGGCCAGCCCTCTCTAGCCACTGATAGGACTTCTTGAGATCAGCCACTTCTGCTATGGTTCGGTGGTACAACCCGTGTAGGGGCTTTTCCTCCCATGATTGTCCCTCTTCCAGCACCTCATCCTCTGTTCCCCATTGACTGAGACATTCTCTGAGTACATCATCCGTTGGAGCCTTCTCTTTGATGTATTCATGGAGCTTGGATGTTTCATCCTGGACAGTGGCTCTCACACTCACTAGTCCCCGGCCTCCTTCCTTACGGCTTGTGTACAGTCTCAGGGTGCTGGACTTGGGATGGAACCCTCCGTGCATGGTGAGGAGTTTTCGGGTCTTAATATCCGTGGTCTGAATCTCTTCCTTTGGCCACCTTATTATTCCTGCAGGGTATCTGATCACTGGCAGGGCATAGCTGTTTATTGCCCGGGTCTTGTTCTTGCCATTGAGCTGGCTTCTGAGGACTTGCCTCACCCGCTGGAGGTATTTGGTCGTAGCCGCTTTCCTTGTTGCTAATTCGAGGTTGCCATTGGCCTGTGGTATACCGAGGTACTTGTAGCTGTTTTCAATGTCTGCTATTGTTCCTTCAGGGAGTGAGACCCCTTCAGTGTGAACTACCTTGCCCCTCTTAGTCACCATCCGACTACATTTCTCCAGCCCGAATGACATTCCGATATCACTGCTGTAGATCCTGGTTGTGTGGATCAGGGAGTCTATGTCCCTTTCGCTCTTAGCATACAGCTTGATGTCATCCATGTAGAGGAGGTGACTGATCGTAGCTCCATTTCTGAGGCGGTATCCATAGCCTGTCTTGGCGATTATCTGGCTGAGGGGGTTCAGTCCTATGCAGAACAGCAGTGGGGAGAGTGCATCACCTTGGTATATGCCACATTTGATGGACACTTGCGTTAGTGGCTTGCCATTGGCTTCAAGTGTGGTTTTCCACATCCTCATCGAGTTTGCAACGAAGGCTCTCAGGGTCCTGTTGACCTTATACAACTCCAAGCATTCATTGATCCATGTGTGTGGCATCGAGCCATATGCTTTCTTGTAATCAATCCAGGCTGTGCACAGGTTGGTATGTCGGGACCTGCAGTCTTGAGCGACTGTTCTGTCAACCAGCAGCTGATGTTTGGCACCTCTTGTATCTCTACTAATGCCTTTCTGTGCTTTGCTCATGTATTGATCCATGTGTCCACTTATCTTAGCCGCAATGATGCCTGACATGAGCTTCCATGTTGTGGAGAGACAGGTTATTGGCCGATAGTTGGAAGGAACTGCACCCTTTGAGGAATCCTTCATGATCAGGATTGTTCGCCCTTCGGTTAGCCATCCTGGGTGAGTCCCATCCATCAGCAGCTGGTTCATTTGTGCTGCTAGGCGCTCGTGGAGAGCTGTGAGTTTCTTTAGCCAGTAGGTGTGGACCATATCCGGGCCTGGTGCCGTCCAGTTTTTCATACCTGAGACTCTTCCCTGTATATCTGCCGCTGTGATGGTAACTGGGTTCTGCTCAGGGAGGTTGCTGTGCTCCTCTTTCAGAGTCACCAGCCATTGTGCACTGCTGTTATGTGCGACCTCCTTCTCCCATATGCCTTTCCAGTATCTTTCAGTTTCCAGCCTTGGAGGGTCTGCTCTGCTGTTAGAACCCTGCCACTGAGCGTACACTTTCGCAGGTTGTGTTGCGAACAGCCTGTTTATTCTTCTGGCCTCATTCTCTTTCGTGTACCTCTTTAGGCGACTGGCCAAGGCCTGGAGCCTTTGTTTGGCAGTTTCGAGTGCTTCAGGTATGGTTATCTGCATGTACCTCTTGGGTATTGGCCTTTTATTCACACCTCTCTGGGTCTCCGTCAATTGACTCACATCTTTCCGAGCCGCCTTGATCTTGGCCTCCAACCGTCTTTTCCATGGTGGGTAATGAATCTCGTGGCTCTCATGGTTGCTCTTGTAGCCAAGCATGTCTAGGATCACTGATGCTGAGGTGTATATCAGCTCATTGGTTTCCGTGATCGTTCCGGTCGGGATCGTTGTCAGTGCTGCATTCACAGTTTCCATGAGACTTTCAGGTGGTACTTCACATAGCCGTTGTAATCGGTGCCTTCGTTGCCCAGTTTTCATTCTTGCCATGATCTTATCTCTCAGGTCATTTGCTGCCTCGCTCAGCATTTCATTTATTGGGGCTGGCTTCCCAATCTCATTATTCATTGGGGCTTGCCTCCCAATCTCTGGTTGAACCTCTTCCTGTGATGTGGCAGCCTGGGGCCCTTCACCTCGGAATTTGTGTTGTACCTCATCAATCTCAAGTTGTGATAGCAATTGCCGTTTGTGGATATTGGAACACTGAGCTACTAGTTGTTTCGTGGTCAACCGTGACTGTGGGTTTCGAAGTAACCATTCAGCCCCCATTCTCCGCATGTAACCCCTCTGACTAGGGTTGCTTGAGTAGTAGCATTCCAACAGAGCCAAGTTATCGCATCTCGTCCATCTCCGCTTTGTTCCAGTAGCCCATTTTTCATCAGGGTGCTCTGGTTCCCCAGCACCTGACGCAGACCTTGTTTGGCCGGGCGACGTCTGAGCCGGCATGTCATTCCATTTATTGTCTCTCATCATTGTATGAGGTAGGCATTAGCGTGAAGGGTCTTGCCCAAGGACCCACACTGGATGATGTCATTGTGCTCATTTTCTCTGCCACAAGTGGGATTCGAACCCTTGTCTCCCATATGCCAAACCGATGCATTATCAACTGAGCTATCCAGCCGCTTCTTTTTAACCAACTTTGAAGGATAAACGGCGACCGAAGGAAGGGTTCTTTTTAAAGGATTTATATATATATATATATATATATATATATATATATATATATATATATATATATATATATATATATATATATATATATATATATATATATATATATATATATATATATATATATATATATTCAATTCAGCTACCTCGGCAGCATTCTAACACCCTCCTGTCTAATTGATGATGACGTCCAGGCCCGCATCCATCAAGCCTCCAAAGCTTTTGGCAGATTGCGTACTCGTGTGTTCGAAAACAACCACTTAAGAACTCCAACAAAAGTCGCAGTCTACCAAGCAGTGTGTGTGTCCACGCTGCTATATGGCGCAGAAGCCTGGACCGTCTATCGACGCCATGTGAGACGCCTTGATGCATTCCACATCAGGTGCCTCCAACGAATCCTTGGCATCACCTGGCAGGATCGTGTTCCACACACCGACATCCTTCAACGCACTGCCTCCACCAGTATCGAGGCCATACTGGCAAAGAGGCAACTTCGGTGGGTTGGACATGTCATCCGGATGCCTAGCTGCCGCTTGCCTCGACAGGTGCTTTATGGACAACTCTTGTCAGCGAAGAGGAACCCTGGTGGTCCTAAGCTGCGATACAAAGACCAGCTTAAACAGACTCTAAAGAACTGCAACATCAAGCCCAGCGATCTGGAGTCTGCTGCAGCGAACAGGCCACTGTGGCGCTCCTTATGCCACGAAGGGGTGACACAACTTGAAGACAAGCGCACCCAGAGGAGGATCGTGCGGCACGAGCAAAGACACCTTTGTGCTGCTTCAGTACCGCCTCGCCAGCCCGGTCCTGGCCTCACATGTCCTGAATGTGGCAGGATTTGTGGCTCCAGAATCGGGCTTCATAGTCACCTACAGTGGCATCGCCGCCAGCGCCAATAACCACTGTCCAATACCCCACAAAGCAATGGAAGCGACGTCATCCTCGACTTCGATGGACTGCCAAGAGAGTGTGTGTGTGTGTGTATGTATGTCCGCCACTATACTGTATAATCAACTGCACATTTCTAATCTCATTGATGAATGTCAGTCGCTTCCCACCCCACTGTATCCTACATAACACGTTGCATTTTTTTGCAGGCTTCAGCAAGGGACCGCTTTCGCTTTCATTACAGAGCCTGTCATCTAAATCTCTTCTCAGGTTGACGCCACTTGGGCTGAATATACGGCGTAAAATGTTTCTGTCAACCTGTTTATACCTGTCTTTGAAGAGCTTATTATATAAAGGTGTTTTTTCCCCCCGTCACGTCTCCTCGGCCTCAAACCTGGGCAGCGTTTTTAAATCATTACATGGTGTAGTGTAGCAAAAACCTTTCTCGTGTTGTTGCTTATCTACGACGCTCAAGTGTTCAAGGCCACCGATTTGTGGGACCCAAACGTTAGCGGTGCATGACGCCAAGCTATTTCTACTTTGAGATCAGCTAACAAAAGTAAACAAATAAATAAATAAATAAACACTCCACGAAGAGAGTTTCCCCATCATTATGTTGACATGATAACCCGCTGCAGAGCATGTGATTCAGTATAGTACTTATAGTCTGTAACTGTTCCAGACTCCTCACCAAGTTTTGATTGAATGACAGGGCTGATGATGCGTAACCATGGCAGCCACAATGGAGGTGACACTGCTGGACTGCAGGATGAGCATGGAAGACTTTAAGAAGCTACAGGGGATGTTCTTTGTGAGTTGATTTTCTTCTCGTTGGCTATGGTTACTGCACTTCAGGTGGTGAAATGTAACGTATTTTCCGGTGTATAAGGCACACCCAAAAGCCTTCAAAAATGACACTGTGCCCTATACACAGGTGCACCATATAAGTGAAGTAATACTGAGCACCAACAGTTTTGTTGTTTTTCTTCAAAAGATGACTATGCGCCTTATACACTGGTGTGGCCTATATGTGAAGTAATAGTGAGCCCCAACAGGTCTCGCAACTACCATATTTTCCGGTGTAAGGTGCACCCGCAAGCCTTAATTTGTTTTGAAAAGACGGCCCTGCACCTTCTAAGCCGTTGCACCTTATATGTGAAGTAATATTGAGCCACAACAGATTTCGCAACTATTTCAGCAGCCACTGAAACTATTTTCCCCCATAGAAGTGGTGCGAAACCCCAGCCTCTGTAGCGCTGTGTGTTATATTTTTATATATTTTCTTTTCTTTTTTTTCATTCTTTGGTGGTGTGCCTTGTAGTCCTTTTCTTATGGAAAACGTTTGAAAATACAACATTCATTGGGGGTGCACCTTATGAGCTGATACACCAGAAAATACGGTACTCTCAGCAGCGACCGACTCCATTCCTTCCTGTAGAAGAAGCAGTGCATAACACCAGCCTCTACAGTAGCGCCTTATTATATGGTGTGTCTTATATTTGGAAAACTTTTATATCTTCATATATTCGGAAACATTTTGTCATTCATTGAAGGTGTGCCTTATACTCCAATGGGCCTTAAATAGGCACAACAAGTTTAAAAATACATGATTTATTGGGGGCGCGCCTTATACTCCAGTAAATACAGTAATTGTTGTTGTTACTGTGGCATGAGACAAGGTAAGAGTTCCTTATGAGCTAAACTTACAATCCAAAGGACAGTGTGTAACACCTGGACTTAGAATGAGGGTACATATATTACAACTTATTCAAATATGCATTTTTTATTAGATTGTCTGTTTCTATTTTCCTTTTTTTTGTCTTTCAACGGCCCTGGTTTTGACCTAGGTATCCCCTGGCGTGTCCCGCTCCTTGTCCAGAAGTGAATTCATCCGCCTGGCCACCTCATCAGTAGGTCGCGGTTCCAAAGAGGAGTACGGCCTGTTGTTTGACAGCGTGGTTGTCAGTCAGGGGCAACGCGGTCTCTTCTTTCATGGTGATGCCGTGAACCAGGATGTTCGAATAGACAGCGGGGGGCTTTGCTCTTTTCTTCAGAAGGACCTATCCGAAAAGCTCAAGTACAGCAGAGTAAAACGTGTGCCTTGCTGGAAGCCTCCTCTCTCTCTGACTTGCCCCCATCGAGATCCGGTTCAAAAGGTATACGGCTCTCCTCCCATAGACCTGCAAGGTAGTTTAATACGGAGTGAGTATTGAGCCAACATGTTCATTTGCCGAAGTTATGTACAATGCACTTTGACATTGACGCGATGGTTATTCCGGGCTGCTGACTGGATAACATTTTTTTAAGAGTTCAGGTCTCTCATCTAAATGTCCCTGCTCATTTGAGATACTAAGTGGCTTTGGACTTCCAAAAGTTTAACTACTATGAAGTAGTATGCAAATTGAGCGGCCACTACAAAGTGCCAGCAGGTGTGAATAAAGCGACAGTTCCCTGCATCTAATTATTGGGTCAGGTGGTCATATTTCATTTATCCTCGTCTCACCCCCCCATGGATGGTATATGTCCCCCATTTTAGCTCGGGTCCTCTACCAGAGGCCAGGAAGCTTGAGGGTTGTGCACAGTATCCGTGCTGTTACCAGCACTGCGCTTTTCTGGACTGAGATATCCGATGTTGTTCCCGGGATCTGTTACAACCACTCGTGTAGTTTGGGGGTCACTGCCCCGAGTGTTCCGACCACCAAGACTGTCACCTTTACCTTCCAGGCTCTCTTCAGCTCCTCTCTGAGCCCTTGGTATTTCTCGAGTGTCTAATGTTTCTTCTTTCTGATGTTTCCATCACTCGGGACCGCTACATCCACGACAACGGCTTTTCTTTGCCCTTTTTCTATGACCACGACATCTGGTTGGTTGGCCATTACCGTCTTGTCAGTCAGTCCCACAAGATCTTTGCTCTGTCATTCTCTACTACCTTGAGAGGTGTTTCCCATTTTGGCCTTGGGGTTTCCAGTCCACAATCCGCACAGATGTTTCGGTATACTATGCCAGCCACCTGATTATGGCACTTCATGTAGGCTTTCCCTGCCAGCATCTTACACCCTGCAGTTATGTGTTTGGTTGTGTCAGGTGCCTCTTTGCACAACCTACACCTTGGGTCTTGCCTGATGTGGTATATCCGTGCCTCTATGGCTCTGTGGTTCAGGGCCTGCTCTTGAGAAGCCAGGATTAGTGCCGATGTGCTGTCCTTTAGGCCAGCCCCCTCTAGCCACTGATAGGACTTCTTGAGATCAGCCACTTAAGTTATGGTTCGGTGGTACATCCCGTGTAGGGGCTTTTCCTCCCATGATTGTCCCTCTTCCAGCACCTCATCCTTTGTTCCCCTTTGTCTGAGACATTCTCTGAGTACATCAGCCGTTGGAGCCTTCTCTTTGATGTATACATTGAGCTTGGATGTTTAATCCTGGGCAGTGGCTCTCACACTCACTCCTTTCTTACGGCTTGTGTACAGTCTCCGGGTGCTGGATTTGGGATGAACCCTCCATGCATGGTGAGGAGTTTTCGGGTCTTAACAGCCGTGGTCTGAATTTCTTCCTTTGGCCACCTTTTTATTACTGCAGGGTATCTGATCACTGGCAGGGCATAGCTGTTTATTGCCCGGGTCTTGTTCTTGCCATTGAGCTGGCTTCTGAGGACTTGCCTCACCCGCTGGTGGTATTTGGTCGTAGCCGCTTTCCTTGTTGCTAGTTCGAGGTTGCCATTGGCCTGTGGTATACCGAGGTACTTGGAGCTGGTTTCAATGTCTGATATTGTTCCTTCAGGGAGTGAGACCGCTTCAGTGTGGACTACCTTGCCCCTCTTAGTCATCATCCGACTACATTTCTCCAGCCCGAATGACATCCCGATGTCACTGCTGTAGATTCTGGTTGTGTGGATCAGGGAGTCTATGTCCCTTTCGCTCTTAGCATACAGCTTTATGTCATCCTTGTAGAGGACGTGACTGATTGTAGCTCCATTTCTGTGGCGGTATCCATAGCCTGTCTTGGCGATTATTTGGCTGATGTGATTTAGTCCTATGCAGAACGGCAGTAGGGAGAGTGCATCACCTTGGTATATGCCACATTTGATGGACACTTGCGTTAGTGGCTTACCATTGGCTTCAAGTGTGTTTTTTTACATCCTCATCGATTTTGCGACGAAGGCTGTAAGGGTCCTGTTGACCTTATACAACTCCAAGCATTCAGTGATCCATGTGTGTGGCATCGACTCATATGCTTTCTTGTAATCAATCCAGGCTGTGCACAGGTTGGCATGTCGGGACCTGCAGTCTTGTGCGACTGTTCTGTCAACCAGCAGCTGATGTTTGGCACCTCTAGTATCTTTACCAATGCCTTTCTGTGCTTTGCCCATGTATTGATGTCGCAATTTTCACTCTATGATTTTCATTAGTGTCCATTGCCCCTCAATACCTAATTATAATAATAATACATGTAATGCCAATGGTGTCACCCGCTCTGCTCAGGTGTTGCACCTGCCCAGTTCGGATCAATACCTGACCGTGAGTCGCGGGGGATTTCTAGGACTGCGCAACTGCATTGACATGTCGCTGACGAGCACCCAACGACTGCAAAACAGCACACTCCGACCCAAAGACCTGTGGGTGACAGACGTAGTGCTGCTGCAAAATGTACACCAGGTAACCACAATGCTTTTACACAGGGCAATTCTCTTAAATTCAAAACATTCTCTTTTTTTTCTTCTTCTTCTGTTAAACTTTTCGTTTCCAATGGCAACACAAATTGACTTTAATAGAAACCAAAATACCATCAAATCACAATCTGTGAAAAATTGTATCCTTTTGTTTACTGATATTTCTAATACATGAATCACACATTTTCAGAAAATTAATGAATTACATTTGTGGCCATGATCTTCCTTTATTATTATTCATTATGCTCGGATAGGCTATGAAATGTCACAATTATTGTTTCACAAGCGGGGCTTGTTTTGAATGAATCATTTTAATGATATTTACGCTAATGTTTTCTGATGAATTACTGTATATGCATTTGTATCTGCGTTCAAGTTTACAAATATGATGCCGTGCCTCAGAAAGTATGCATATACAACGCAATTCTTCATGATTACCTCTTTGTGACTTTTTATTTCATTCCTTCAGATAGCTGTTTCGTTTACAAGCAAGGAGGTGTGTTTTTATGACACACTATCCAAAAATAACTTCAGATGCAAATATAAAGTCCAGGTAAAACGCTCTAAAAATTATGACTGTTGACATTCTGCCACTTCTAGTACCGTATTATCCGGTGGATAAGGTGCACGAGGGGATAAGGCACATCCACAATGGATGGTGTATATTTAAACATTTCCCATGTAGAAGGTGCACCGGACTATAAGGCACCCCTTCAATGAATCAAAAAAGGTTTCTCAATGTATTATACAAATAATATTGCAGTTTTCGAAATGTAAGGCACACCACATTATAAGGTGCTACAGTAGAGGCTGAGGTTATACACTACTTCTCGAGGGTGAAATTGAGTCAGTGGCTGCTGACAGTGGTTGCGAGACCTATTGTGGTTCAATATTACTTGACATATTATGCTCACCCGCGTGTAAGGCGCAAGGTAATCTTTTGAAGAAAATAAAGGCGAAGAAAAGAGTGCGCCTTATACACTGGAAAATACAGTAAAAATGCAAGGGAGGAAACTGCTGTGCAGTACTGTAACTCCGAAAAGTTCTAAGACAATTTGAATAGTTTGTTTTTCTCTTTTTCAGGGTTTAAGGTTTACTCCGTGGTGTCTGGACTATTGGTCTGATTCCTCAAAGCCGGATCACGCTATCCTTGCGCTAGGTGACATTGGTGGACAGGTGACTCACAGTTGGGGAAAATCACTCAATAAGAAAAAAGGGAGGGAAAAAGGAGGAATACAAAAATGCAGCATGATTGCGTGGCTCATAGAATGTCCCTATTGTGTGTGTGTTTTCCAGGTGAGCGCTTTCTATTTTTCCTCAGCCCGGATGTATTTGTTTGAGCGACTTCGTCGGTGGACAGACTCTGATTCCGCACTCATCATCCAATGGTATGATGTGGTCCAAGGAAAGCATCACTGCTGTCGTATTGTTCAACATCAGGCACACGGGCCTGCCTGGGTGAGGAAAGGTAGAGCGAGCACACTCATTGCCATTTTAATAAATGTCACATTCCCCAGCCATGTGGAGAATGTTCACTCGCACTGTAAGGTCACATTTCGCTGCAATTTTGTGGTTGTCCGTGGCATTGATTCAGCAAACTGAATACGCCTTCGAGGAAAGAAAAAAAATCAGATATAAAAAAGGGCAAGGATTTAATGCAAGTTGATAATATTTCTAATACTCTTAAGGCTTTCAAATAAATCTTTTGCTAAGTATCTTCTTCTTCTCTTCTTTTCCTTTCGGCTTTTCCCTTCAAGGGGTCGCCACAGCGAATCAGTAACCTCCATCTTCAGAGGTATGATACACATGTTTGTTTTGGCCAAGCTTTTACGTCGGATGTCCTTCCTGACACAACCCTCTGTATTTATCCGGGCTTGGGACCGGCACGAGAAGACTTATGTCCCTTTGTGGTTACAGAACAAGCAACTCGCTCAGTAAAAGGCTCCCAAACACAGAATGGTCATCAGCACAACAATCAAAAAAAGCAAAAACTATACTCACCATTTCATGACAATGCTCTGATTATTATTATTATTATTATTATTATTATTATTATTATTAGTAGTAGTAGTAGTAGTAGTATGACTATGATTATGACTATGATTATGGTTATTATGATTATTATTATTCTTTAGAGACTGACTTGAGTGACTATATAGGGAGAAGGATGCTGAGCCTTGAACTGCTAGGCAGGAGACCGAGAGGAAGACCGAAGAGGAGGTTTATGGATGTGGTCAAAGAGGACATGAAGTTAGCTGGTGTGAGAGAAGAGGATGCACAAAACCGGGATAGATGGAGGACACTGATTCGCTGTGGCGACCCCTGAGGGGAAAAGCCAAAAGGAAAAGAAGATTATTCTTGAGAGAAAATGTATTATTATTATTATTATTAATATTATTATTATTATTATTATTATACTCAGTGAAAATTACATCCAAAGTTATATTTTCAGAGAGTGAACTCGCATTTTCACACGTTAGAAAAATAAACACTGAGTATCGAAAATCAATGGGAGTCGACACGCTCACAAACTACCTTCAGGTCAAACTAAATTGCGAGCTGAAGTGCTATGAAGTGGAACCATCAAAAGAGATGATTGAAATGGCCAAAATCGCTACATATAATTCGCCTGTGTAAGCACTTAGTCGTACAGGAGTGGGCCATCGATGAGAAGGTTTCTTCAGCCGTCATCTGTACTTCTTTGTACACCAGGGAATAGTCCTCTGCTCCCTACAACCTTAGAGCAGGGACCTATCGTAGCAGAGGTATGGCCTCTGGACAGTAGGATATATATATATATATATATATATATATATATATAGGATAAGAAGTGAAACGTCCGACACCTTCAAAGAAGTAACGATGACGGCTGAAGAAACCTTTTCATCGCTCTATATCATTACAACAAAAGTCATTGTTATTGTTGCAGCTGAAGACATTGTTCTTTGTTTGAACCAGGCTATATACCAATACATTCTTACAAGAGTTATTTTTGTTTAATTTTACGTACTCTATATATAAAACGTAAGATTAGCCACGATTTTGTAAGGGCAGGCGTCATTATTCGTAAGATTGCCAACCGCCTCGGGTTGACGTGTATGAAATCTCAACCAAAATTTCAAATTCTCATTTGTCAACATGATACTGTCAACATTTTCTTGCCACCAAACCCCTCGTTACAATCACTTAAACACATATGAATAAACCGTCATTTTTGAGTTTCAGTCTCAATAATGTCTCAATTAACTCATTCACTGCCATTCCCGAATTTATTCGGGAATTTAAAATATGACGTAGAGTGCCATTCCCGAATTTATTCGGGTTTTGTGTTTTCTTGTTTGAGTGCCGATAAAGTGCTGGCCATGGCCTGTGGCAGTGTTTTTCCCTTCCACAAGGGGCTACAATTTCCTTTTTTTAAATGATAGCGCTTTGTTCCAGCTTCATCTGTTGTTAAAGCACTATATAAATCAATATGTCTGTGTGAGCTCTCAGTCGTACAGGAGTCATCCATCGATGAGAAGGTTTCTTCAGCCGTCATCTGTACTTTTTTGAAGGTGTCAGACGTTTCGCCTCCTATCCAAGAGGCTTCGTCAGCGAACTAAAGTCTTACTGGTAGTTTAGGCCCTATATATATATATCCCTAATGTCCAGACATGGCGGCGCCGGACACAGCTATGATAGGTCCCTACTCTCAGGTTGGGGGGAGCAGAGGACCACTCCCTGTGGCCCCACCTTCAAAAAAGTACAGATGACGGCTGAAGAAACCTTCTCATCGATATAAATCCACATGTATGTATTGCATTGTATTTTGGACAGCCACCCTCATTTCAAGCTGATATAACTCCAGACCCATATAATTAAGGAATTAACTCTTTTTTTCTGATGAAAGAAGAGAGTCTCCGGTTTCTTACGCTGCATTGAATGTTTATGTAGTCCTAAAACTCAATATTCTGTGAGTCCGAGAAGTCGAGTTTCAATGACAAAAACCCTGGCACTGGAGTCGACACATCTTTCCTCGTCTGGCACTGAACGAGTTAAGTTTGGCCCAACAGAAATGGCTCGGATTAAAAAATATATATATTCTGGGTTTGTCCCCCCAAAAAAGAGGAAATCCTTTAAACTGCTCAGCGACCCTCCAAGGGAAACGGGGGGCCACGAAAGTCAGAATGTCCTTCACTGACGTCCCACATGGCATCAAATCCATAGAAGCACAGTTTAAACTTTCGGTGATTCGATCATCACACAAAAAAAAAAAGCCCGCACAAAATGTGCAAAGCATCTTCATGCACCCGGCGAATGCCAGAAGAAAAAGGATTGTTCCTGTACACACATTGTTGAAATTAGATCACCATTGATTCCAACCGGTGCCCGCTCTCAGAGGCATCTGACACAAATGTGTGGAAATATTGAATGAGGTTATAATATGCAAAGCCATGGCGGTATCGGAAACCTTGGTATTGCCATATCGATTCAGGCGGGTATCACTGACGAGCAATGAAATCGACACCTTGAGTGGTCTTTGAGGCTGCGTCATTATGATGCTGAAAATCATCAACATGCGACAAAAATTGGATCATTTTATGCTAGTTAGCAACGGTCCATTCACAAGTTATCACAATCTCATTTTTGTCATACGACAGCATTAGAATGAAAATTGTAAAGAGCAGTACATTGGGGAGACTAAAGAAATTCTAAAAAAAAAAAGACTATCAACATCGCAGGGATAATACTAGTGGGCCTCAATCGGCAGTACATATGCACCTCAG
The DNA here is from genome assembly GCF_051943395.1 of Hippocampus bargibanti. Lineage (NCBI taxonomy): Eukaryota > Metazoa > Chordata > Actinopteri > Syngnathiformes > Syngnathidae > Hippocampus > Hippocampus bargibanti. The sequence goes on from NC_142747.1 coordinate 9,310,492, forward strand.
AGCTAGCAACCACGCATTTGACGGCAATGAGGTTAAAATCTTAGCGAAAGAACATAGATGGTTTGAAAGGTGAGTAAAAGAAGAGATTTTCATAAAACAACTAAATCCTTCATTAAACCGGTTTGGTGGGGTGAGGTTCGATTTGGATAGTTCATACAATAGCCTGCTTAGGCAACATAGGATTACTAATACTGATGAGGTGATACCGGTCGAAGTGGGGCAATCAGGCCATTCGTTAGTCAGAACAATATGAACAATCAGTGGAGCTACAGGGAGTAGTCCTCTGCTCCCCCCAACCTGAGAGCAGGGACCTATCATAGCAGAGGGGGCCTAAACTACCAGTAAGACTTTAGTTTGCTGACAAAGTTTCTTGGCTAAGAAGCGAAACGTCCGACACCTTCAAAGAAGTACAGATGACGGCTAAAGAAACCTTTTCATCGATTGACCACTCCTGTACGACTGAGAGCTTACACAGACGTGACAGCATTATAAAAATTATTCACATTCACAATCCTCCTCTAAGAAAGTCACATTTTATGCCCCCATAGCAAAACGTGAATAATAATTTCTATTCTTGCAAACATCTGGGACATAAATAAATAAAACATGAAATATTTTCGCGACACAAACATTCAGACTATGTTGCTGTATTTTCACCCTGACACAAGCGCAACATTGTCAACGGTGATGGCGTTTAGTATGACTACAACACCAGCAAATTCGTAAGCGTTGGGCGGGGTGACTGCCAAGTCATCCAATTCCTCAGTCAGACTTTTGACTGCTGCTATAAAAGTTTGAACTTGGGGTGGGAAAAGGGGGGGGGGGTGTTGCTGTCCTCTCGAGACTCCCCCACTTCAACTCAAAGAGGTCACTTGATTGTATCATCGATTGCTTGCATCATTCAGCTCTCGTCTCTCCTTTGGAGTCATCGGGCTGTTTAATAATGAGTCAGCAGTTGCATCGTTCCGAGACCGACTTGGCCGGGAGCGAGGGATCCCAGTGGGGGGCGAAGGGGTTGGCGGCAGGGGGTAGAGATAGAAGAATAAGCTCATAAATAAGCACAACCAATGGGAAAACAAAAGGGAAGGCAAGTAGCGGGGAAACAAAGGCGATGATGCCGACGCAGTCAATGTGTGGTGGTGGGGGGGGGGGTAATTGTGATTTTTCAGGCAGTGTGTGGAGTGCGAGTGTGCACAACCAAGGAGGGGGGTTTGTGTTTGTGTGTGTTTGCAAACATCTGGATGCTGGTGTTTTTTTTTAATGTTGCCCACCCTGCAGGACCAGTGGGAGTCTAACCATTCGTTATGGCTCAGCCATCAGAGCGAGCTGGGTGGGGTCCGGAGGGGCTCAATTGTGAAGGAATTAGGAAGAAATTTGGATTGCCACACACCCGCGGGGGCTATTGAAGCAGTCTTGGAGAAAGTATCGTGTGGAGCTGAGAAATTCCCGAATGTGCAGTTATGAATGCCGAGACCTGAGTGTTCGTTATAATTTGCCCAGAGAACAAGAGAGTTGATTTAATCGTTTGCTCTTTCCTCTTTCCATTTCAAACTCCCCAGAAATGAATGTAGAATGACACACTTCATCAGGGGTGAAGCAGCTGTCGCGGGTCACAAAGACCTCAGAATATGATATGTCAGTCAAAGTGGGAAAAAGTCATTCATCGGTGATGAGTCACGTGTCTCTCTCTGTAAAATCTTCCCATATTTTGATTGCCAGTGTAGGAAAAAACGATCAGATGAAAGGATAATAATCAAATATGCATAATGAGGAAGGGTGACCTTTGAGCCGTGACTGCCACGAGCTATCTCAGCACTGCGATGTTATTTGTTATTTCCAAATCAAATCTTCAGAATCAAAATGCACATTGCGACGGATGATGATGCGATGTCCGTTATATTTTTTTCTGTAATCCTTATGAGCGAATGAAAACGACTAATAATCCGGGTTAGATGATATTTTCCTCTATGATGGATTAACGGTCAGTGCATATTCAGTAGAGTGGATGTCTTTCTAAAGTGCAGCAATGAAAGCGTAGGGAGGTTGCGGAGGGGTGGATTATTGCTGTTGTCATCATAAAACATGACGATGTTTTATCTTGAGTTTCTTGCGGTTAACTTCCATCACAGCAAATGAAGAATTAGTATTCTAAGAAGTTCTTAATCGCAAATGTCTGAGTCCATAATGTTCGGTGGCATTTCCAATTTGATGTGTGAAGGGGAGGCGCGTTTGGGGGTAGGGCGCAGGGGGCAGTGGTCCTAGAATATGGTGATGTTCTTTCTTTTTTTTTTAATCGAACTAATATCTTTGTATTACTTAACTCATTTACTGCCATTTCCGAATGTATTCGGGAATTGAAAATATATACATTATGCATACACTAGATAGTGAAATGCTGAATACAATACAGCTTGATTAATATAGAACTTTTACAACAGTTAAAGCTGGAACAAAGCACTTTACAGAAAAATTAAAATTATTGAATGCCATTGCCAAATTTATTTGGAAATTGATAATATGACGAGGAACGATCCCAACTTGTTCGGGTTTTGGTTTTTCTCGCGAGGGGTGCCAATAATGCGCTGATCAGACCTCTGGCAATGTTTTTCCCTCCCACGAGGGGGCAGCATTTGCCTTTTGTACAGCTATCCCCACTTGCACCTGATATTACTCCAGACCCATATGACTTTGGAATTAACTCTTTTTTTTTGATGAAAGAAAAGAGTCTAAAGTTTCTTACGCTGCATTGAATGTTTATGTAGTCCTAAAACTCAATATTCTGTGGGTCCTGCAATTTGAGTGAAAATGATAAAAACCCTGGTACTGGAGTGGACAATTTTTTTTGTTTTTGCATCTGCCAGTGAATGAGTGAATATATATATATATATATATATATATATATATATATATATATATATATATATATATATATATATATATATATATATAGTTAATTTCTCTATCCGTGGGCGCCGTCAGTCCCAGGTTAGACATTCTTATCCTTTCTAGAATCTTTTCATTCATAACTTGACGTTGGCTGATACATTTGGATCTGTTCCCACAGTCTGTGTCACAGAAACACACAATTTCATAGCTTTCTGCGCTGTAAACTTCCCGGCGATGGCTCAATACTAGGCTCTTCTTTTTCACACATCACACTTGACATTAATCGACCAACACGCTTATTTTCTTACACCCCCCGCACCACAGTACTTTACCTGGATTCACTGGAGGCCTTTGCATCGTGCAGCACCAGTCCCCAAAGCAGCGTTGCGATTGGCTGGAAGGAGAAAGATGGGAAAAGCTTCCGGGTGACCACTTTCTTAACAGAGAGAGGAGTTTGGGACATCGACTATCACCGTGAACTTAAGCTAATTGGTAAGTCAATTGTTAAAGTCAATGATGATGTATTTATTTGAGACAATGGGATTGTATGTAGCAACTGCAGGTGTGGATCATCGGCTTCTGCTGTGGAACCCCTACGTGACCTCCAAGCCATTGTACCAACTCAGTGGCCACGTTGCCCCAGTGACGGCTGTTTGTTTCTTGCAGAAGAAAAAACACCTGCTCAGCTACTCCAGAGATAAGGTAGAAATGCCTTTTTGCCCACACAGTCAAGAAAAATGACCGCCGAGAACCATTGAATGATTAATTTTGATACCTTACTGCAGAGGAATACAAAGATTTGTTCCACCTTGCTGGCTCTCTTTTTGAAAATTATGACCACATTTACTTCTGGGTATGTTTTCTTTCTGTTGCACAAATGATGATGTTGCCCCGATTCCTCCCTCCTATTGCCGAACCGTGCACGTTTGACTTCTCTTTCGGATTTTCTGAGGGCAATAAATATTTTAGAGGTAATTTATGTTCCATCTGCCTTCTTCTTAAACACCATCTGCCACTGCAAGAAGCTTTGAAAGCGTTACCGCGATTTCCTCTGGAAGTGTTCCTTCACCAGAGACATTCATCTTGTTTGGTGCAATAAACCAATATGGCAGAACTCTCATTCGGGGGCACTCTGCGGCATGCTGGGCAGAAACTGTGCTAGAGCGGTCGTCCATCTTTGGTCGTTTTTTCTTTTGTTTGTTCCACTGTGTATTTGCAGATGACTGTCATAATATTTCAGTCCATTGATGTCAATCAATTCCCAGCACCCACTTTCCTTTTTCCAGGTTCTTTGTTTGTGGGACGTTTCAAGCCAGCTCTGCATTCATCGTCTGAGTGGCGTTTTTCCGGCCACACCGGAAGATGCTCGTACACTTCTGTTCCCGATCGAAGAGCGCCAACACTTGCTGCTCACCTTCAACAGCCTGCTCGTCTTGCTGGAGAGCACAAAGGAGGAGACGAGGGCCAGCGGTCACAAGCACCCTGTCACCTGTGTGCTTTATAACAATCTTTACAAACATGTGAGGGGCCCGGCGTGCGATGAAAAAAAAGGACGAATTGCGTGGATGGATGGTTACATATCGCGTGTAGGCGTAATGCTGGCTCCGATTCAGTTACTTAGAATTGATGCACAGAAGAAACCACCATTGAATAGACTGACAAGAGTGAAACAGCTGGTCAATAAAATCTAGTACAGTATTAAGAATAAACTGGGTAATTATTCATGAGGCAGAATATTCCGCATGAAATATTAATTTGTATAAAGATTGAACAACAAACAGACTGAATTACTACTTACTCGACAGATTGATCAACCAATCTGTCAGTCCATCCATCCGTCTGTCTTTCCATCCATATCCATCCATCCATGTCCATCCATCCATCCATCCATCCATCCATCCATCCATCCATCCATCCATCCATCCATCCATCCATCCATCCGTCGAAAAATGTACAAAAATATGCTGAAAACCTTGTTACACGTTAGCAAGACCTCTTCACTTGTATTAAAACACAATTAAAAACATTCAAAATGTAAGCACTGCATATTTTACATCCATCCATCCATCCATCCATCCATTTTCCGTGCCGCTTATTCCTCATTAGGGTCGCGGGGGTGCTGGAGCCTATCTCAGCTGTCTTCGGGCACAAGGCAGGGGACACCCTGAATTGGTTGCCAGCCAATCGCAGGGCACACAAAGACATACAACAGTCACTCTCACACTCACACCTAGGGACAATTTAAAGTGGCCAATCTGCCTGCCATGCATGTTTTTGGAGTGTGGGAGGAAACCGGAGCACTCGGAGAAAACCCACGCGGGTCCAGGGAGAACATGCGAACTCCACACAGGGAGGCCGGGGTGGGACGCGAACCGGCGACCTCTGCACTGTGAAGCCAGTGTGCTAACCACTCGACTACCGGTACACACCGCATATTTTACAATGATTTTGAATTCATGGTCACGTTCCAACAAAATGATAAAATATTCCAATTTTTCATCGAATTTTTTTGTGAGAGGGTTTTAGAAAGTACACTTTTTATTTTGATACGTTTGCATGTGACAGCAACATCACTTTGATAATTTCCCCTGCATCTTAGCACAGCAATCTACGTCACGCATGCCAGAATTTTACAAATCTTCATTTCTCAGCACGCACCGCAATCATTAAAAGCTATCATTTATCACCGCGTCACACGGAGCAAACTGCTTTCAATGATTGATGGCCTCTGACTTTCTTTCTCTCGCCGCAGGTAATAAGCAGTGACACTGGCTCCTCTGTGATCTGCTGGCTGGCTGACACGGGCCAAAAGGTTAAGCAAATCCACCGTTGTCATGGCAATGCCGAGATCTCCACCATGGTTTTGGACGACACGCAGACGCGTCTGTTCACTGCAGGCAATGATGGAGAGGTTAAAGTGAGTGAACCTGCAAACACGAACCATACTTCATGCTGTCTCAAAATGGGTATGTCGTGTATTTGGCATGCCATCCACCATAAAAACGTATATCTATTGATTTTGAGCTCCATGAGGTGGATCTGGTCCTTAATGCAATGGGCTCTTCTAATCAACCCAGGAGCATTCCTTGATGGAACAACTGTGCAAATTAATAAGAATCAGCCATCATCTGTCGAGTGCCCTTTAAATCTTAAGTCAACATTTCTTATGCAGGTGGATTTTTATTAAATTCAAAACAAGAGAACCAAAAGTGCATTTCTACCTTCCTCATCTTCCGCATGCCTTTTGTAGGTGTGGGATTTCAATGGCTGCTGCCTCCACCGAATGAACGTTGCCCTGGGCAAGGCTGCGGCCATCTCGCAGTTGCTGCTCATGAGGACGGGCCTCCTGGTGATGGGATGGGAGAGGTATTTGGGAGCTGTTGTTTGGACCGTCACTTTATGCAGCGATAGTGTTTTGGAGTCTGGGGGAGAAAACAACTGTTACTGATTCAATAATGAAAATGTCTCCCTAAAAAAATGAGTGCAGGTGCATACGATTTATGTTCAGGCATGTCCATCCAAATAAGCACAAAAAAAACCTGTGCCCAGTCCTTTTCCCCGTTGTGTCGATGAATATCATTCATTATCACTTATAACCATGGATTTCCTCGCTAGTCCATCAGTAGTGCGATGTCTGAATCAATCCAGACTGACGTCTGTGTAAGCTCTCAGTCGTACAGGAGTGGTCCATGTTGATATAGTCTTTTTTTGAGAATTTGTTTAGTCTCCCCAATGTACTGCTCTTTACAATTTTCATTCTTACAATGTATTGAATGAACTACATTACTTTGGTTTTCATTTCGCAGCCTATCTTTTGGATGCACTAATTTTTGCCTTAAAGTAATGTAGCCTTAAAGTAATCCCAATGAGAGGAGCAGCTGTACGTTACATTGCAGGAGTTTCTGAAAGCCCGGATAAATACAGAGGGTTGTGTCAGGAAGGGCATCCGACGTAAAAAAAAATGCCAAAACAAATATGCGAATCAAACCTACGAATCCTATACGGGATCGGTCGAGGCCCGGGTTAACGACGGCCACCACTGATACTGTTGACCTTCAGGGTGCCAGTGGAAAATTGACTACTGTTGGTCGAAGAAGAAGAGGAGGGATGTGTGTGTGCCCAGAGGAAAAGAGAGAAATGGAATGCCAAGAGTATAGAACTAAGAATATTAACTTTGAATGTAGGAACAATGACAGGTAAAGGTAGAGAGCTGGTTGACATGATGCAAAGAAGGAAGGTAGACATACGGTGTGCCCAGGAGACCAGGTGGAAAGGGAGCAAGGCTAGAAGCTTAGGGTCAGGGTTTAAGTTGTTCTATCATGGTGAAGACAGAAAGAGAAATGGAGTTGGGGTTATCTTAAAAGAGGAGTTTGTTATGAATGTCTTAGAAGTAAAAAGAGTATCAGATAGAATGATGAGTCTGAAGCTAGAAATTGAAGGCGTGTTCAATGTTGTTTGTGGGTATGCCCCACAAGTCGGATGTGAGCTGGCGGAGAAGGAGAAATTTTGGTTGGACTTTGATGAAGTCATACAGAACTTCACCCGAAGTGAGAGGGTTGTAATTGGTGGAGACTTCAATGGACATGTTGGCGCAGGAAACAAAGATGATGAGGAGGTGATGGGCAGGTTTGGACTCCAGATGAGGAACGCTGAAGGACAGATGGTGGTTGACTTTACTAAGCGAATGGAAATGGCTATTGTGAATACTTTCTTTCAGAAGAGACAGGACTGTAAGACAGTTGTGGGGTGTGCTGTCGGTGTGACGGAGAAATTCAAGGTGGAGGTGGGACTCCACCAGCGGTCAGCTCTGAGCCCCTTCTTATTTGCTATGGTGATGGACAGGCTGACAAGCGATGTTAGACAAGAATCTCCTTGGACCATGATGTTTGCAGATGACATTGTTATCTGTAGCGAGAACAGGGAACAGGTGGCGGACATACTACAGATGTGGAGATATGCCCTGGAAAGGAGAGGAATGAAGATCAGTCACAGCAAGACGGAATGTATGTGTGTGAATGAGAGGGATCCAAGTGCAAGAGTGATGCTACAGGGCGAAGAGATAAAGAAGGTGGAGTATTAGTACTTGGGGTCAACTGTCCAGAGCAATGGAAAGTGTGGAAAAGAGGTGAAGAAGCGTGTCCAGGCAGGCTGGAGCGGCTGCAGAAAATTGTCAGGTGTGATGTTTGATAGAAGGGTTTCAACTAGGATGAAAGGAAAGTGTATAAAACAGTGGTGAGACAAGCCATGATGTCTGGACTGGAGACAGTGCCACTGAAGAAAAGACAGGAACCAGAGCTGGAGGTAGTAGAGCTGAAGATATTGAGGTTTTCTTTGGGAGTGACCAGGTTGGATAGGATCAGGAATGAGTACATTAGAGGGACAACTCATATTAGAGGCTTTGGAGAGAAAGTCAGAGAGGCCAGACTGAGATGGTTGGGACATGTCCAGAGGAGAGAGAGTGACTATATCGGGAGAAGGACGCTTAGCCTTGAACTGCCAGGCAGGAGACCGAGAGGAAGACCGAAGAGGAGGTTTATGGATGTGGTCAAAGAGGACATGAAGGTAGCTGGTGTGAGAGAAGAGGATGCACAATACCGGGATAGATCGAGGACATTGATTCGCTCTGGCGACCCCTGAGGGGAAAAGCCGAAAGGAAAAGAAGAAGAATTTTTGCCTTAGAGTGTTTAGCTGTGGGTACCCTCAGTGGTCACTTAACAAATGTCAGAAAGAAAGAATAGGGAATGAAACCAAAAATACTGACGATACAAAAATGAGAGGAGCAGCTGTACGTTACATTGCAGGAGTTTCGGAAAAACTACAGAGTCCTTTGGTAACACAAAATTCCTACTTATTTCAAACCGATAAACACATTAAGACAAAAATTAGTGCATCCAAAAGATAGGTTGCCAAATGAAAAACAAAGTAATGTAGTTTATTCAATACATTGTAAGAATAAAAATTGTAAAGAGCAGTACATTGGCCAGACTAAACAAATTCTTAAAAAAAGACTATCAACATCGCAGGAATAATACTAGTGGGCCTCAATCGGCAGTACATATGCACCTAAAAGCTAGCAACCACTCATTTGACAACAATGAAGTTAAAATCTTAGCGAAAGAACGTAAATGGTTTGAAAGGGGAGTAAAAGAAGCGATTTTCATAAAACAACTAAATCCTTCATTAAACCGATATGGTGGGGTGAGGTTCAATTTGGATCGTTCATAAAATAGCCTGCTTAGGCAACATAGGATTAGTAATACAGTGAGACCTCAACATACGAATTTAATTGGTTCCCAGACAGAGTGTGTAAGGTGAAAAGTGTGTATCTCAAAAAACAATTTACCATAGAAAACCATTAAAATGAGAATAATCCATTCCCGGGTTTCCATAAAATATACTTTTCAACTAAATAAGCCTTAAAACTATACACGACATACCTTGTTCTATGTATAATAAATGTGCTATTGTATTGTAATGAAATAAATACACTGCATTGTATCATAAAGTCACTTTATTTGCATTTGTGATGGTCATTGATGGCTTGATGGAATGGCGTTGGAGGTCGAAGGTCAAACAGAATTGCTGTTTGGAAAGAGAGGCGCATTACATGAGGACTGTAATTAAAGAAATAAACTGCTGTAAAATAAAGTTTTATTGACCTTTTTGATGGTCGTTAATGGCCTATGGAAGGACAGTCACCTTCCATAAGGACTGTTGGTAACTTAACATCTGGTGCTGTTCGGTCGTGTGCTTCCGCCGAAGATCACTCCACCAGCCGTGGTGGGTCTGTATTATGAAAATAGTGCTTATTATAAGGTTTAATTTTCAGAAATTTGAAGTTTGTAAGACGAAAAGTTTGCAAGATAAGGTGTTTGTAAGTTGAGGTCTCACTGTACTGATGAGGTGATACCGGTGGAGTGGCAAGAAGCGAAACATCCGAAATCTTCAAAGAAGTACAGATGACGGCTGAAGAAACCTCTTCATCGACAATCCAGACTGAAAAAAACTGTGGTGTGATATACAAGCAGTGTACTAGAGGTTACCATTAGCCGGGAAATAATGACCGAATCATGTCCATTGTTTTATTGAAAATTCCGACTTGAACATGGCTTTAACACAAAATCTCCAATTCAATCAATGTCTTCTCCTCCTTCAGCCATTGTGCGTTGACAAAATTGCAATTAAATCAACACAATATATTTGCTTATGCAGATCGCTACTGACACAGTGTGCTCGCTCTGGCCAGTATGCTCTTGTCACTAGGGGCTACTCATGAGAACAGTTTTCACAATGATTGGCTAGTGACTAGCATATCATATTTTCCGAAAACTCTGACGTTGACTAGTGCCTTCAAGAAGGCGTTGGTACCGCTTTTGGGTTGCCAACTCGAAATCTGACTGGTTGAAGCATTAGTTTAATTGACACATTTGATGCTCCAAGGTCTGCAGAACGGATTGTGAAGGCGTCCAGGTAAATTTCTGACCCTGGTAACAAATAATGGCTGAAATGTGATTGGTTAAATGCTTAAAAACGAAACCACATATCTGGAAGCAACACAACAGGGGAAAAATAATGAAAGGAAACTGAAAGACAATTTAGAATTATTCATCGACAAAATATAGGTAATATCAGTCCGTGATTCAGATACTTTTAGGCTAGCAGAGAAGGCTTTGCAAGCCTTGACGGTCCACCACTGCTTATATCATAAGTCCAGGTTATGTCAGCAAAATGCCTTATTTCAGAAGCGTCCATCAAACCGGCTGCCTTTTGCATTATTGATAAACACCTCAAGAAGTAGCTCTCGTTTTCCAAACCGGACCTCCTAGCCTTCACGGAATGTACTTTCTGTAACGTAAGCACGTTTTCCTTTCATAACGTCCACTTGCAGCCCGATGTCACTTCACCCGTCATCTGTTTTTATTTTTGACTTTGTTGTTTTTCCTCCTCCTTGCCGCCATTTTACCGACTCCCGCTGGAGGATGCTGACAGTATTCCGCAAGAATTCCTTCTCCAAGTTTCACGTTGACCCATCAGAGTGGAAGGGGGATGTTCATCATCGCACCCAAGTGCTCTGCGCTGCCTTCCAACCCCCGCAGACTCTCGTGACAGGTGTGAGGATTTATTTGTTTTGTTCCAAAATGTCTATTTCGCACTCGTTGCATGCATTTCTTTATTTTTGAATGCAATAGATGACATTTAATTCAGTCGACTTAAGAGATAATCGTTTCATGTCGATCACAACTATTCTATTTCTTTGTTCGGGTGCGTCGTAAAACTAGCCGAAATGCCGTCTTTTCTCGACATTCTGATTGTGATTTGAAGTTTGAGATTCAAGAATTGGCTGAGTCTTGCGTATGATCACGGGGCACTGATATCATCAAGTATTTTCATCACTTCCTCACAAATAACTTGACCTAAGTAGACTTTCTTTTTAAAAGTGCGCTTGTTGAACGATGTACCACTCTTTTTTTTCTTTCGTTGTAAGTCAAATTCCAATGGCTTGAATTAATAATAGCTTTGTGGGGGTGAGCATTATGAAGAAGAACAGTGTGATGAAAAGAAAGGAAGACAATTTAGAAATGAAAATAATTTGGCAAAAGCACTTTAGTGAAATAACAAGGTGCAATTACGCACTGATGAAATGAAGTGCCATTGTTATGAAAGCATTCTCTACATATAGTTGCTTTCATGAGCACCGGCATGCGTGATTAAACAGGCGCCCGACGGGCGCGCAATAGCTTGCGTTCGAGATTTAGATGAAGAGTGAACATTTTCACCACCGTTACGTTAAATGAAATCGGTAAGGTACAATGAGAATGACTACACCTCGAGTCGTTCCACTGTAGCAAGCGCGGGCATACGTTGAGCACCCGTCACGGCCTTTTTCGAAACAACAGCTCCTGAGATAAGTAAGGAGGAAGATTAAAAAAAAAAGTTAGGGCTGTGGGGGGACTCAAGATAAGAGTGGGTGTTGTCGACGCTTCAGGAAAAAGGCTTTGGAAGTAATTAATGGTTTGTGCCCGAACAAAATCTCGATCCAGGAGATTCTTCACTAAGTTTGGAAACTTTGCCCCGGAATTCATTTTGTTTTCTTATTATATTTGTATCATGATTGCATCTATGAATTCATGTCGGCAGTCCCGTGGTCGACTTGTTAGTGTGTTGACCTGCCAGTGCAGTTACCGGGTTTATTTCGTGCCTGTGTGGGGTTTCTCCGGGTATTCTAGTTTCCTCCCACATTCCAAAAACCTGCGTAGGAGGTTAACGGAACAGCTAAACATGAAAAAATAAAGTTTACAAAGCCTTGATTCATGGATACGTTAGGTGTAAATGCATTGGTGTATATGTATTAATTCTACCTTTATGACTGCTTTATTTCCTGTATATGATAGTTGTCCATGTTAAGCACTTTGTTCCAGCTTCAGCTGTAGTTAAATCACGATATAAATCACTGTATATTGTATTTTAATATTATTTATTGTATTAGTAGTTACTATTTAGGTATGTATTTATTTAATGGTACCTTATTATGCTGTTGAAAGTAAGCTTTGTAGCTCGAGTTGAGTCTTGAAATGCGTTTCCTTATATTCACTTAGAAAAAATATATTTCCTGTATGATGATGATGATGAACGGAGAAATGTTTAATAGCTTATATATTTTTCCCCTTCCCAAATTAACAGGAAGCTGCGATGGAGAGATTATAGTGTGGAACAACGACACGGAAAAAGTTCTGCGGAAACTGCAGCTGCCAGCTAAACATGAAGAATTCAGTCAGTTACCACACACACTTCAGTCAGTAGCTACACACACACACACACACACACACACACACACACACACACACACACACACACACACACACACACACACACAAACACAGACACACTACCTTTGCTTTGTTCAGGAGTTCATACAAAAGCGCTTCAGATACATTTCAGATATTCTTGATATGTAGTGAGACAGCATGGTGTCCTAGAAAAATTGACGGATAGACATTGTGAAACATTTGTTGAAATAAGAGGCACCTTTTGTTGATAGTGTTCCCCAAAATAATCTTCTATTGTTTTTTTTGTTTTGTTTCCCAGAGAAAACGGAGCATTCCCTTGACACCATTGCCACAGTGACCTTCTTACCGGGTCGTACATCTGCACAAATAGAAAAAGGTAAAGCAAACGAAATCTACTCTTGTATCATCTTGTATTTTGTGTCACTTACTTGTCAATATGCATTTGTTCACTGCAATGGTGGACCGTGGATTTCATCGCTAAGCCTTCAATAGTGCTACGTCTGAATCAATCCAGACTGAAAGAACTGTGGTGTGATTTATGATAAGTCCACTAGTGACTTTACTTAGACCTTTCTTAATGATGTCCATTTTTTCTTGAAAAGTTCATCTTGAAAATGACTTTAACAGTAAATTTCCAACTAAATCAATTTCTTCTCCTTCAGCTGTCATGGCTTGACAAAACTGCTATTAAATCGACACAATATATTTGCGAATGCAGCTCACTTGACTGGTGACTAGCCAATCATACTTTGCAAAAACTCTGATGTGACCCAGGCCTCCGAGCTGGCCCAGCACATCACCAATTCGAAATCTGATTGGTGAAAGCAACAGAGTTATGGACACTGTATTTAATTCTCCAGGGCTTGCAGAACTGATTGTGAAGGCGTACGGGTAGATTTCTGACCCTGGTAACAAATGATGGCTTAAATCTTCTTCTTCTTTTCCTTTCGGCTTTTCCCCTCAGGGGTCGCCACAGCGAATCAATGTCCTCCATCTATCCAGGTTTTGTGCATCATCTTCTCTCACACCTTCATGTCCTCTCTGACCACATCCATAAACCTCCTCTTCGGTCTTCCTCTCGATCTCCTGCCGTGCAGTTCAAGGCTCAGCATCCTTCTCCCGATATAATCACTCTCTCTCCTCTGGACATGTCCAAACCATCTCAGTCTGGCCTCTCTGACTTTCTCTCCAAAGCCTCTAATATGAGTTGTCCCTCTAATGTACTTATTCCTGATCCTATATCCAACCTGGTCACTCCCAAAGAAAACCTCAACATCTTCAGCTCTGCTACCTCCAGCTCTGCTTCCTGTCTTTTCTTCAGTGGCACTGTCTCCAGTACAAACATCATGGCTGGTCTCACCACTGTTTTATACACTTTTCCTTTCATCCTAGCTGAAACCCTTCTATCACACATCACACCTGACATTTTTCTCCAGCCGCTCCAGCCTACACTCTCCATTGCTCTGGACAGTTGACCCCAAGTACTTAAAAACCTCAACCTTCTTTATCTCTTCTCCCTGTAGCATCACTCTTGCACTTGGATCCGGTATGGGATTCAGAGGTTTGATTCGCATATTTGTTTTGGCATTTTTTTTTTTTTACGTCGGATGCCCTTCCTGACACAACCCTCTGTATTTATCCGGGCTTGGGACCGGCACAATAAGACACTGGCTTGTGCCCCCTTGTGGCTACATTAAATGATGGCTTAAATGTGATTGGTTAAATGCTTAAATATGAAAACACACATCTGGAAGTAGCGAAACAGGGGAAAAGTAATGAAAGCAAGCTGAAAGACAATTTGGAATTATTTAATTTATGGACAAAATATAATTAAGATCAGTCCATGATTCAGATATTTTTAAGCCTGCAGAGAAGGCTTTGCAGGGATTGACAGTCCACCACTGGTTCACTGTTGTGGATACACATGCGGTAGCAACATTTTTATATATTATTTTAAAGGACTGTATTTTCCAGACTATAAAGCGCACCGGATTAAAAGTCGCACCTTCAATGAATGACATATTTTAAAAACGATTCCATCTATAAGGCTCATTGGCTTATAAGGCGCATGGTCAGCTTTTGATAAAAATTACGGCATTTAGGTGCGCCTTATAATGTGGAACATACGGTAATCATGTGAAAGGAATATGGTTAAATATGGCAAGAATGAAATCACAACTTAACATGCAGAAACAATGACATTAGAGCTGCTGTTTCCTGCGTTGTGCCTCTTGCATTGCTATTTTTCTTGTTCCTGCCATTAAGTAGTAATGTTTTCACAAATATTTCATGACAGTGGCTCCGAAATTGATGGCCCATTTCCAAAGACGAAGATGGCTTCTGGGCTTAATCTGCTGCTTTATTTTCCAAATTATATGACTTTATTTTCATGCTTATAGTTATAGCCAAAATATATGAGCAATATAACATGCATGATAACTAGAGTATTTTATGAGAAGTTACTTCTGATATTTATATTTCACTTAGGCGGCGCCAACTTGGTGTCATCTGGCAGTTTCGGGTTGGTCGTGCTCTGGAACACAGTCCACGGCCGACTCCTGGGACAATTCACGGCTCACAAGGCACAGCTGGGCTCTGTCGTCATGACTGCCAGCCCCTGTGGAAAGCTTTTAGTCACGGCAGACGGGGCGGGTGCAATCAAGACGTGGGACGTGGAGGTGCAAAACAGAGAAGTGCTGCTGATTCTTTAATTGAACACGGATATGTCGCAGCTTTAGGTTATGTACCAGCAGAAGAAATTACAAATGTATCCGAGGGGGATTTGACAGAAATCCAATCATCTCAACTGAAACACAATTCTTCATGTTACATTTAAATAGCTACTAAATGCGGCATTGGTAGGAGACAAACGGCTAAAGCGGGAATTACTGGCCGATATTTTGTTGGCGCACCATCCAAGTAGGACGATTAGAAAGGGGAAGATGAGTAAATGTTTCCAAAACATCAAAAACTAAAAATTAACTGCCCAGTACACTGGGGAATCGGAATCAGTTGTGTCGTAACACGGTCAACAGAAGAACTTTTTAGTTCCAAAAGAATTCTGGTAAAATGATTTTGCAGTAGTCCGACAGCAAAAATAATCAGACTGCAAATCTTTGACGCTGACTGTACGTGTGGTTGAATTCAGTTATCCAAAGGTCATTTTACAGTACTTCCAGTTCCAATTCCAATTTATGGAAATGTATGTGTAAAGCATGGCCGTGTAAGTTGAGCAAGCTACGTCCGCGCTCTGGTTCAAATCCTGTGCCGCGGCAGGGTGTGCCTTTGGGATCAGCTGTGAACGTTTGCACTGTGGTGCAAGACATTTTATATTAATAAATCGATTGGCTCTTTAGGAAGACTTGGACAAAAAACAATGACAAATTCAACGTCTGTGCATTTCTAAAACAAACTGTATGTTTGAGCTCCACATATTGACATCAATATCATGTTACTTCATCCAATCAGCATTGGTGACTGACAATTGCTGATTCATTGGCTTCAGTTGATTTTTAAACCATCTTTTTCAACAATAAGAGCACACAGATGGCCCATTTGAGCAAACAGCGGAATTTTAAAATCCTCATGCATGCACCTCTGATATTCCCTCCAAAATTGACCTTGGATTTCTTCTGACTACCTAAGCACTACTGCCTGGAGTCAGACGGAGAAGTGGTGACCGAATCTCCAGAAATTGTGCACAGTTTCCGTCCACACAAGGACAGGGTCACACACCTGCATGTCAGTTTCCACGCTGATCAGATGATCCTTCTGTCAGCATCTTCAGACTGTCGCGTGGCTCTCAGCTATCTGCCAGGGGAAACCATTGGCTTTTTTGGACAGGTAACATACAATGATTCACAGTAAGTGAAATAGTACTGTCAAATGTTACCGAACACAACACTTTTGAAGTTTTGAAATTTAGTTGTGTACTTTGTCTGCAAAACACAATCATTGAATTGTCATTCATGACATAAACATGTATGTTTAAAGAAAAATGAATGCTCATCTTATGTTGGAAAATGGTCGACTAAGTTGTTAGAAACGAATCATGTCAAGCATGGTTAGGTTGCTGTATAATTTACCATACTGTATTTTCCACACTAAAATCATTCAATTTTCTCAAACAGCGATATTGCACCTTATAATCCGATGTGCCTTATACAGTATATGGATCAATATTAACTCATTCACTGCCAGACGTGCAAAAATGTATCCACTCCAGTGCCAGGATTTTTGTCATTTTCACTCAAATTCCAGGACCCACAGAATATTGAGTTTTAGGACGACAGAAACATTCAATGCAGTGTCAGAAACCTCAGACTCTCTTCTTTCATCAGAAAAAAAGTTAATTCCCAAGTTATATGAGTCTGGAGTTACCTGAAAAAAACACTGCCAGAAATCTAAATTTCTCCACTGCGCTTTATCAGCACCCCTTGTCATATTATCAATTTCCGAATACATTTCGCAATGACGTTTAATAATTGTAATTTTTCTGTGCTTTGTTCCAGCTTTCGCTGTTGTAAAAGTTGTACATCAGTCAAGCTGTTTTGTATTGTATTGTATTGTATTGCATTCAGCATTTCACCATCTAGTGGATGCATAATGTAATCACAGTCACCATTGTAGCTTCTATTTTATGCACCTTATAACGTGGTGTGCCCTATATATGAAAACTTTCTTTAAATAGCCAATTAATTCCAATTCATTAAAGGTGTGCCTTATCGTGCGGAAAATATGATAAACTTTGCTAGAATATTATGTTCACTTGATTTTTAATCAGTCTGAGAGGTATTTCATTTTTGTTAGTTTTTTTTATATCATTCAGATTTACTAGAGAAACCAAATATTTCAAATAGGCAAGGCAGCTGTAACTCCGCCTGGTAACTATGACTCCGCCTTTTTAAAACCAAATCTCATGCAGTCAAAGATGGCGAAAGCTTTACGTGATGCGTTCCTATTAAACAGCTTACAACCGCTGTTTGACTAATGACATGCTATTCTAAAATTGACTTTTTGCTTCTGCGCCAATGTTCTATTAGGAGGAGCAGTGGAGCATCATGAGGCCTGCGCGTGTTCACCCACAGCAGGACACCTGTAATGATCGACACCCTGACAACACAGCAGAACGCCAGGAGGTGGGAATCGACAAGACGGCGGAGAACGAAACAGAGCGCAGCGTTTCGGTGGTTGAATTGCCACAGCTCACTTGAGTGGATTTGCTCTGTTGCTTTGAGTTTAGTTGACGCAGTGGTGATTTGATTCCCCGAATCATTGCTATATTTTTGCACTTCGTTACACGACACACTTAGTACATTCATTTGAGCTAACATTAATTTGAAATGTTGGGGAATGCATATGTATAGCTCATTAGAAATCCATTTTGGGTGTGTTCGAATTTGCGACATGTCCGTTAGAAACATTAGATGAACGAAGCCGAAGAAAATGAAGTGTGCTGGTCATCCAGCAAATGATATGAGCTTGAATATGCTGCAATAATTCAGGAAAGTAAATTTTGACATTACCTTGGCACACACCATAAATGATCGCATCTTCAAGTCAAGGGAAAAGATGTACTCCACTTCGGTCAGCAGTGGCAGTCTGGAGACAAGATAAATCTTGATATGGGTCACGGTTTACTGTACCAATTTATCAGCTGGGGGTGTGATATTAGATCCTAATGAGATGTAAAATCAAAACCGTACGATGACACTTCAGTAGTGCGAAAAAATACATTTCATCCTCCATGTGATATGACCTACCGTCTCCTAGATGATCGGAGCTTGACCATTAAACCACCCAATCATGTCTAGCGTAGAGTAAAATTTTGACTTGGAGGCATCAGAGGTTTCCAATGACTTTTCTTTGCTTTTTATTTTTATTTTTGTGTATGAATGATCCGCCATTCATTCATTAAGAGTGTATATTTTGCCAAGATTTAAAATATCATTTTTGCCATCCATCTGGTGAGGAACTCTGTAGTCCTATGTGGGCACTGATGAGAAATTGTGACCACTCCACCATAATTTAAATTACCTATCCCTGCTCTCAACTGTCCATAGTAAGAATTTGCCCTGCTTTCTGTTGGTGATCCGTTTTGTTTTTCACAACCTCTCGCCTCAAAATCAGTGGGCAGCTCGTCTGAAAATAGAAAATGCATTTTTGCATGATTTTTTCCCTTAATTGCTCATGAGAAATAATAATATTTTACTCCCTACAGAGGTAAGTCTGATATTGTCTAATATTATTGCTTACCATTTTAAATGTTACCCCACGCTCTTCCTTAGAATGGATTTTGTTTGTTTTGCACCGTGGTGCTCGGAGAGCTAGTCATCATGGAAATTATTGTGAGTGCAACAAAGGTTAATTCATTTCAAATATATAATCTATTTCGTAATGAAGTTGACGGTTTTATTACTTCGAATGTTGTAGAGTCAGTGAAGTGTCTGAAACTCACAGTTAATGAATAGATGTGAGTGGCTGAATATATTGAGGTGTGCGCATTTAATTTAAAGAGGTTATTAAGTTGTTGAAATGTTTTTAAATTGGCTCACAGCATATATTTGTAGTTATGGCAACTGTACCTCAGTTATTAATGGCTTGAAGAGTAACTTTTCTAATAAAAAAATCACACAAATGCATGCAGAACAGCCAAATGAAAATTCATTACTTAAATTGCAGTCGCTGCTCCCACATATTGTTTTCCTCGGATCGTCATTTAATTTCCTGGCGCTTAAAAGGAAATTGTGTTAATAAACATGAAAATGAGTGTATGTATACATGTGCCTTATCTATCTACACAGTATGTCCATCAATCCATATATGCATCCATCCTTTTGGATTGGATTGAATTAGATTAGATGAGCCTTTTTTAGTCTGCAGTGGAGAAATGTACATTTCACAGCAGCAAAGTTATGGAAATAAGAGGAAAGGAAGTAGAAAAACAAAATACAGGAGCTGCTGTAAAGAAAGCCACTCTCGCGGCGCCATTTTGAAGTCAAAAGAACAAAAAAAAACAAAATAATATGACAACACAAACACAGATATGGTCCTTTAATCTCCAGCAGTTTTTACACCTTTTGTTGTACTAAGCAGTTCTAGATGAGAGAGGATAAAATCAAAGTGTCCTTTTCACCGGTGGATCAGGTCTCGTCATGGTGAAATGTGCATGTCTGCTACAAGCTAAATGTTGAAAGCAAACTGTAGCATCCATTGACGAAAGAGATTGTCTCACCTTTCCTGTCCATCGTAAATGTGCTTCAATTCTTAGCCGCAACAGTTCCACATCGCCCGTCTTTTCTTCTCATTGCGGTCTCCTCAAGCCATGCATCTATCCAGCTGCAGACGCATCAGCACTCTGCGCTGACACTCCTCTCTAATCATTGAATCTCTAAGGAGCTCATGAGGAAAAAAAATGTGGCCTCACTTTATAACTCTGTGTGGGTGTCTGTGTGTGTTCGTGTTTGTGTGATGGAGTTATATTGATGAGTCTGAGTGGTCAGTGTAATCTAAACAATAAGTGCCCCTGCGACCATGAGAGATGAAACGGTGGCTCAATTACTCACCAGTGGTTACTTTTGTCAATTTAATTTTTATTTTTTTGCGGGTGTAAAGATTATTTCTAAAACGAGAAAAATAAAAGAGGAAAAGTTGGAAAATTGGTGAGAAAATCAGTATATCATGCAAGATCTCTGTGTTGCACAAAAATAAGTGCTTATCTGCCACCCCAACTCTTCGAGAAAGTTTTCTGCTGTGTTTTTGAGCCACCATTTACATCCCATATATTCTTTATTGGGTTATGATTTTTTTGAATACTTTTTTAATTGTTTTTTTTTTTTTAATTTTATTATTATTTCTTTGTGTGTTCTTTGTTTTTGTTTTTTTTTTTTTGGCGGCTTTGTATTATTTATTTATGATTTTGATGACACTATATATGTCACATTATGTTATGGATGTCAAAGTAAGAATTTGATGGCACAGGAGAAACACGTTCTGTGGTTTATATGATAGTAAAGTCTTGAAGAGCTCACTTCAGTGAGCCTCAATGGATTAACTTCATACGGCATTTCATTTTTGTTTCTTGCAACACTTGTTGGTGGGAAAGAAAAATAATACAAGCCTAAAATGGGTCTTAAGACCACTGTGAGACTAATAAAGGCATATCCAATCCAATCCAAGAAGCAAAGCCAACTAAACAGCAGTGTACCAGAGGCACTCATATTCAAAGCAGTGCATTGCCAGCATGTGCCTTGCTTGTTATTCATGTTGACGATTTGTTTAATTTTATTTTATTGTCATGTACTCGAAATAATTTCTCCAAAAACTCTTCATGATCTCTCGCCAAGCCATAGCGCCAATGCGTATGTGGTACTGTCGTGGCTTGGAATTGAAGCGGATTTACTGTACGTGGGACAGGAGATGAGAAACAATCTCTTTTCGTCAATGAATGCGACAGATTCATGTTTGCTTTCAACATTTAGCTTGTAGCAGACTTGCGCATTTCACCATGATCACTCACCATTTCACCTGATCTACTGTTGAAAAGGACGCTTTGATCCTCTTCTCTTTCATCTAGAACTGCTTCATGTAACAAAGAGGGTGCAGAAAGTGCTTAAGACTGAATGACTGTGTCGTTTGTGTTGTGACTGTCACATTATTTGTTTTTTTTGTTGTTGTTCTTTTGACTTTAATATGGCGCCACGAGAGTGACTCGCCTTACAGCAGGTCGTTTATTTTGTTTTTCTACTTCTTCCTTTCATCACTTTGCTGCTGTGGAATTTAAATTTCTCAACTGTGAGACTTATAAAGGCTAATCCAATCCAATCAATGGATCTAATGTAAAGGTGTTAATAATCAGTTTTGATGCAGACTTATTTATGTTTTTTTCTGTCTCGTTTTGTTCTTGAGCATATATACTAAATGTTGTGGCCAGTATGTTGATGTTATAGCAGCCAATGCGAGATTCCAACACAGTGGCTTTCGGACTTTGTCCTTTGTCAGCAATTCAAAGGACAACACAAAGCAAAAGTATTTCCATTCATTCCGACTGAACCAAATTCACTTTTCAGTAAAATGTTCGAGTGGCCCATCAAAGCATGCCTCAGAGCCTCTGTGGCGCCATTAGAATTTCAAATGGAGTTTCACACTAAACAAGCTAAGCAGTGCGGTGCTGCCATCACATCAATTTTAATAGCAGAGAGATGTGTATGATGCATTTTCCAAGCGTTTGTACATTGGAATTTTCTTCTGGCCTTTTCCCCAGTAGGAGGCTAAACTACTTTCATGGTAATCAGTGAGGTCATAAGTAGCTTATTCTTCTCATCTGCTTTTTTATGAAGACAAAAGAATAAGTGGACCCCGGATAAATGAAGCGGAAGTGAAATGCGCTCTGTGTTGAAAGTACGGTGCTATACAAACTTTTGTTGTACTATCCATCAACTTGTGTGCTCATGCTTCTGAAGCACTACTTTATGGGAGTCATTGCACACTAAAGGCCAATTAATTTAGAATGTGTTGGAGTCGGTTGGAGAAGAATATGTTTTGGTTTGATTTGTTTGTTTTTTCGATTATCTACATGTGCCCTTTTTCCTGTGTACATGAATCTCTATGATAATATGCATCTATCTTCTATACAAGTTAGTGTAATTTTAGGTGAGGGACAGAAAATGAGGTTCGCGAGGTTCAATGATTGGAACTCAGACCGCTAGTGGTGGTATTGCGTGCTATTCTAGAGTAAGCACAAACAAGGGTTTGTGGGTGTCACACATTAATGGACTCGGTCGTGCCTCATCTTATGAAAGGACACATTTGCGTCTGGATTCTTGTAGTCCATTTTAAAGATTGCTTCATTGATATGTATGAGTTTTGTGGCTGGTGATTTTGTCTGAGTCTGAATGCACAGTGACACGCGGGCCGCTTCACAAATAACATCACTCAAATTCACGGTTGTCATATAATTCACCCCTCATTTGGGCATTGATCCGTGGTTCATTTTTTCCCGCCAGATTTAATATTGTGCGTATATTATAAAATATATAATTATTCTCTCTCTCTCTCTCTCTCTCTCTCTCTCTCTCTCTCTATATATATATATATATATATATATATATATATATATATATATATATATACAGTAAAGTCTCGTTATATCGATATTCAAGGGAGTCCGAAAAAATATCGATATAACCGGGACTATCGATATATCCGACCCTGTTTTCATGTAATTTTCTCCGTGCGTGCATAGAAATAGTATCGATATAAGCGGGACTATCGATATATCCGATATCGATATAACGAGACTTTACTGTATTATAAATTATTCTAAAATATACAAATATTTTACGTCTCTCTTCCTTTCATTATTTTGCTGCTGTGAAATGTACATTTCTCCAGTGTGAGACTATTCACTCATTTACTGCCAATCCCGAATTTATTCGGGGGCTCAAAATATGACGTTTCTTGTGGTCGGTGCCAATAAAGCGCTGGTCAAACCTCTGGCAATGTTTTTTCCCTTCCCCAAGGAGGCTGGATTTCACTTTTTTTTCCATGTTAGCGCTTTGTTCCAGCTTCAGCTGTTGTTCAAGCGCTATATAAGCCAATATGTACAGTATGTATTGCATTGTATTTTGGACAGCCACTCTCATTTCAAGCTTATATAACTCCAGACCCATATGATGACTTTTTTTTCTGATGAAAGAAGAGAGTCTACGGATTCCTACACTGCATTGAATGTTTATCTAGTCCCAAAACTCAATATTTTGTGGGGCCTGGAATTTGAGTAAAAATGGTACATTTAAGATGAGGTATACAGTAAAGTCTCGTTATATCGATATCGGATATATCGATAGTCTCGGTTATATCGATACTATTTCTATGCACGCACGGAGAAAATTACATGCAAACAGGGTCGGATATATCGATAGTCCCGGTTATATCGATATTTTTTCGGACTCCCTTGAATATCGATATAACGAGACTTTACTGTATTTACATTTTTTTAATTCTCGTCCACATTCACAGTCACTCAAAGCCCAGATTTTGCACAAGAGCTTTTTCTCATAATCCTGCCAATACCCGACGAAGCATCACAAAAGGGACAAACCATAAGACGGTCGACAAAGCTCTCAATATGATGCATTTCAGTTATGCATCGCGACAAATCCAATAATAAAATAGATCGGGTTCTGTTCACCAGAGTAGTTTTGTTGTCAGACTCATTTCCGTGCTCTGTGACATTTAATAATTCAGAAGGGTCCTGTTTGATAAACAATTACAGTTGAGCAGCTCAAACTATGGATTCACAGGAATCATCATTGTGGAAAAAAATAAAAAATAAAGTGAAGTTTGCTATCGCCAGCATTTAGTTACATAATCGTTGGCACCCGTAACTGGCATCCAGTCATGCCTCCTCTAGTCCACTGAGCATCTCAGTAAAACTCTCACTTCTCCTGCCAATCTGCACATTCATTACCGAGATGGCACATGGCGGGGAACGTCGCTTCAGGGGACACTTCGGTCAATCTTTTGTGCCAACTGAAAAATGTATGGACGCATCACACATGGTTTTACACAGCCTGCAAAATACCAAATCATCAATAAGATGCAAAAAATAACGTTTCGTGAAAGCCAGGCGGTTCTTTAGTGCTGGGTTGATGTACATTAAATACTCATTGCTTTGATGAGTTTCAATGAACTCCTCCACTTCCCCTGCCATGTTACAAAGCTGATTGCACGAGAAACAATAGAAGCAATCTATTTGTGGATGCCAATGTATGTACAATGAAAAGACCCGCAACCACAAGAAGTTGAAGGCAATCCATTTAAAAGTAGGTTGACCACATTCACTCCCAGGTTGTAAAACTTGTAATAACTGGTGTGGCTTTTATGTCACACACTTTACTGGTATACAATTAAAACATAAAATCTCCCAGATCAACATAGTTTCAGGTTCGTGTTGACATGCTTGATTTGCTTTCGTGGGCTGCATAAAATGATGTGGTGGGCTAGATCTGGCACCCATGCCTTGACTTTGACACTTGTGCACTTGTCATTAAATTTCAAATGACACTTTGATATAGAAATGACATGTTCGTAGGCCGGTTACTTGCACATAAACTCACATGCTCCTGTCACAGCCCTGTCAGTTTACATACTTTGGTTTGCAGCGTATTTCGCAATCCCATGCAAATGAGCTCATATGATTACTGGAGCCCATAGGCATTTGACATGGATTAAAGACACCTTGATTTATCTCTCTCTTCACATCACAAACATGCTATCGAATAAGATTAAAATCTGCTCAAGGACTAAAGGGAAGCCGTAGCGTGCACGTACGCAGGCTTGAATATCCTTACTCGGGTCAAATTTAAAACATTAAAGATTAAAGGTCCCATCTCGTAGAGACTACGGCATTAAAATTCATGTATTGTTATTATCATTCTGGTACCATAGCGAGCAAGTGCACAGTTCGCCTTAAGGCCACGGAGTGCTCTTTAAAGCAAGGGAATGGCTGGATACTTTAGCATGTACCGCCGCTCGTTCCTACCGACTGCTGTCAGGCTTCACAATTCCCAATGATCACATGTGAAAAAAAAACAAAAAAAAAATGGACACTTGTAAATATGGGTTGTTGCAATATATCTAAATGCATTTCTTGATTCTGCACTATGTACAGTCTTGTTTATAGAACGGTTTTTGCACATCTACATTTGCACAGTATACAGTTGACATTTTTATTTTGTTATGCTTAGAATATCTTGTTTTCTATCCTTTCACTCCCACCCCAACCCCATCCCTCTTCAATTGCTGCTGTGGACTGCAAATTTCCCCATTGCGGGACGAAAAAAGGTATTCTGATTCTGATTCTGATTCTGATTGTATGGCACTGCACAAAAAAAAACAGTTATGAAAGAATATCTATGCATATTTCGTGCCACGGAGTCCACTACATCGTCTCTGTATGCTAAAAAGACCTTTGACTGAACCATTTAAGAAGTGAAATATATAAAACATGACACAAGCACACACACACAGAAATTGCTGCATATAGATGGCTTAACTCCTTTTTATTTGCAGTTGACTCACGTGCGTTTTCGCCTGGAAAACAGACCAGGGGACAGGTTGGCTCCTTGGTCGCATGCATGTATGTGTGTGTGTGTGTGTGTGTGTGTGTGTGTGTGTGTGTGTGTGTGTGTGTGTGTGTGTGTGTGTGTGTGTGTGTGTGTGTGTGTGTGTGTGCGTGTGTATGCGTGTGTGTGTGTGTGTGTGTGTGTGTGTGTGTGTGTGTGTGTGTGCGTGTGTGTGTGTGTGTGTGCAGTGTTGACAAGACAAAAGACAAATTACAAATACAGCATTACCAGATTTTTAGCTTGGATTTAAATTATGTATGTACGTGAAATATTGAAGGCCTCCACCTGCCGGCATGCATATCTTCCTTTTTTCCACACTCTCTTCACCTCCTCTTCAAGGTTTTGTAAATTCGTAACTACTACTAGCCTTCAAATGCGTCTCTCACCTTTATCTTTTTTCACCTTCCTGATATTTTTTAAAAACAATCGACTATCTGCCCACCTTCCTTTTTGCCTCCACTCCTGTCCCTGCCTCCATCGCTCTCTTCTCCACCTCACCTCCAATCTTTTTTTTGCCTTCCTCTGGGCCTCAATAACTCGCTGTCTGTTCTTCCATGAAATTAAAAGCACTCTAAGCTGCTGCTTAATCAGAGTCGGTTTGAGAAAGTGCTGTTGTGACAGAAATTGTCCATCTCAAGTGTGTCTATGTAGTGTACATAATGTATAGAACTTTATGCATGAGAATACTAGGGGTATGCCAAAGAGTGAAAGCTGGAGAACGCTTGCTCTCTCTTGGGCAGCTTCTTTAAGAGGCTGTATTTGCATTTCTTTGATTGGAGAGCTCCTTAAATGTTTGTTCAAGTACAAGAGTCTGGGTGTCATCCTCGATAGCTCACTTTCCTTTCACTCCCATATTAATAACATTACTCGGTCTGCTTATTTCCACCTCCGTAATATTAACCGTCTCCGTCCCTCGCTCACCCCTCACTCCGCTGCTATCCTTATCCACAGTCTTGTCACCTCCCGCATCGATTATTGCAACGCACTTCTCTTCGGTGTCAATCAGAAATTTCTCCATAAACTCCAACTCGTCCAAAATTCTTCAGCCCGGATCATCACCAAAACCCCCTCCTTTCACCACATCACCCCTGTACTCCAGCAACTCCACTGGCTACCGGTTAAACATCGTATCGAATTCAAAATACTTCTGTTTACTTTCAAAGCCATCCATAACCTTGCTCCTCCCTATCTTTCTGACCTGCTTCAAATCTCTGTTCCCTCTCGGTCCCTCAGATCCTCATCCTCCCTTCACCTCTATGTGCCCTCTGCCCGTCTCACCACGATGGGATGCAGAGCTTTCAGCCGCTCTGCTCCCAAACTCTGGAATTCACTCCCACCCAACATCCGTAATATTGACTCCCTCCCTATTTTCAAGGCTCATCTCAAAACCCATTTGTTTAAAATTGCTTTCAATGTATAATTCTCTCTGCTATTTTATTATTTATCATTTTACTTATGGTTTTATTGTTATGTGCTGTGTTCTATTGTTTTTATTGTAAAGTGTCCTTGGGTGTTCTGAAAGGCGCTTGAAATAAAATGTATTATTATTATAAGTAACAATATTTACTCATTCTTTGGCACCTACAGTTGGAATTTTATCGCTGTTGACAATTGACAGCCATTTGTCATGATCTTACATTTGCCATGACAATGGCGAATTTTAGTCAGCTCCCTTTTTTAGAATCAGAATCAGAATCATCTTTATTGCCAAGTATGTAGAACACACAAGGAATTTGTTTCCGGTAGAACACGCTGCACTAGTATCGTCGTCAAAAAACTGCTAAGTGGCACTATACAGTTCCATTTTGGACATTTTGGACATTTTAACATTTATTTATTTATTTATTTATTTATTTATTTATTTATTTATTAGTTTCTTTGTTCATCTATCCATCCATCCTTCCATCCATTCATTTTTCTATTTGTTTATTTATTCATCGTGGTTTTTTTTACCATTTGCTTGTAATTGTATTTAACTGTTTTATTCTGAAGTGCCCCAACCAACTCTATCCTGAGAAAGGCACAATAGAGGATGTATTTCCTGAGGCTGCCGAAGAAACATGGCCGCCACAGGAGGTGCTAGGACATTCCTACACGGCAATCATCGAATGAATCCTGTGTTTATCCTTTAAGGTTTGGTTCGGGGCTGCCACAAAAATTGACAAAATCTGACTTCAACGGGCAGTTAGGATGGCGAGAAAAAAAATCATTGGCACCGCCTTACCCACTCGAGAGCACGCTGCAAGGATCAGGAGAAGAGCGCGGAAAATCCAACTGGACCCTCCGCACCCTGACCACCATCTTTTCCAGCTACTCCCCTCAGGCAGGTTCTAACGACCCATGCGCTCCAAATCCAGGAGACATTTAAACGGCTTCATGCCCCTAGCCATTAAGTCATCTGAACAGTAACCAAAATGTAACTGTACAGTGCCTCTTTGCAATTTTGCACAACCCTGTGGAACAGCATCCGTTATAATCATTGTAGCTCCAGCTCTGTATTCACATGAACCACTGTCTGCTTGATATTTTGCACATTGTCTCACTGTTGTTCTTGAGAGGTGCTGCTTACATTAAGAAATTCAATTAGATTAGATAAAATAAAATAAGATTACCCTTTATTAGTGTACTCTATACTTATGATGATACTAGTCCAGCGTGTTCTACCGGAGACAAATTATTTGTGGGTTCTACATACTTGGCCAATAAAGATGATTTTGATGATTCTGATGCTGATGACTTCAACGCTGGTCATTTCATGAGATGAAACACATTGCGTTAGCGTTTGTGTGAAATGCCTGATTATTGTCATTCTCTTATATTCCGTTCTGTTGTATTGTATTGTATTGTATTTTATGTTAATTGCTCTGTAAAGTGCTTTGTGCGACAGCATCGACAGGACCATTGTTGCAGAACTGACGGCTCTTATGATGAACATCCAGACTGACAAATGGCTGAAGCTGTGAGTTTTAGGTGACGTGTAGACTGATCAATGAACCCCGACACAGTAAAAATGAAAAAAAAAAAAGGCTCAGATTAAAAAAAAAACAACAACAACACATCTTTGTTCATTAGTTGTTTGCTTCAACGAAGGATCATACTGACAACTAGAATGTGTTTGAGGGCTTTCGTCAGGTTTTGGATTTTTCAAGCTTTATTCTTGTTTAAATTGTTGTTTTCACAAGTTTAGACTGAATCTCGGTCCATACTTGATACATAGACATACCAACGATATCGTCCCATCTAACTGCCAGCACAAAAGCATATAAGCCTATACGGCGATAAAATTGCCTGTTTTAAAGAATAATAGCACATTATTATCTTGCATCTGGCCTGTATGTGCTTTGTGTGCAATATCTACAAGGCTTTCTATTCCTGTTTTGTCTGTTTGTAACTGTGAATATCCTCCATTGTGTGAATCTATTTTTGTGTCTTGGCAGAGTTCGATGTTTGCAAAAGCCACTTTGGCAGCTTTTTTTTCATCGCAGTGCGGCAAACAAAACAGTTGTACAGAATTAACATGACATGTTAGCATACATGTTGACATTAACTCTTTGAACTATTTCAACAGTAGCCAAAATGGAACTGTATAGTGCCACTTAGCAGTTTTTTTTTTACGACGATACTAGTGCAGCATGTTCTACCGGAAACAAATTCCTTGTGTGTTCTACATACTTGGCAATAAAGATGATTCTGATTCTGATTCTGACATGTTAGCAATTAACATGTCAGATATACGCAGCCAGGGTAGATAGGTGTCTAATGGTGTCGAACATTGCAATTAGTGGTGCGTGGCAAAATAAAGAGTTCATTCGCACACACATGCACCCCGCAAAAAAATATGCTTTTCATGGCCACATATACATCGTTTTTCAAAATCCCAACACATGACCACTCCCACACTTCAGATTTATTGATGCGTACATGTGGCCATGACAGACGAGCAAGTGACAAATTACGTGTCATTTGTGATATATGCTTCACGCCCATTTGTATGTGAGGGAAGTTGTGGTGAAACCATTAAAAAGGCAACTCCTAATCAGAATCAGAATCAGAATACCTTTATTCGTCCCAGAATGGGGAAATTTGCAGTCCACAGCAGCAATTGAAAAGGGATGGGGTAGGTGTGGGGGTGAAAGGATAGAAAACAAGATATTCTAAGCAGAACAAAATAAAGTGTCAACTGTATACTGTGCAGATGTAAATGTGCAAAACCGTTCCATAAGAAAAACTGTACATAGTGCAGAATCAAGATATGCATTTTGATATATTGCAACAACCCATATTTACAAGTGTCCAATTTTTTTTCTTTTTTCACATGATCATTGAGAATTGTGAAGCCTGACAGCAGTCGGTAGGAACGAGCGGCGGTACCTCTCCTTCTTGCAGCGCGGGTGTAATAGTCTCTGGCTAAAGGAGCTACCCAGTGCTGTCAGGGTGGGCAGGAGGGGGTGGGAGGGGCTGTCCATCATAGCTTTTAGTTTAGCTAGCGTCCGTCTGTTGCCCACCTCCTCCAGAGAGTCCAGCGAGTGGGTTATGTGGGTAATGTTCCCCAACACGCGGACTGCGGACAACGGACCAGCACCGGTCCGTGAGTCATTTGGTACCAACCTGCACAGAAGAAATTAAAAAAAAAATAGTTTACTTTCCTTTTATTTATTTCGGAATCTGAAAACTGTTTTAATTTAAAAATATCCTACTACAGTTTGTCACACTTGATGCGTGTTACGGGCGAACCAGACATTCCTGGCGTCACGATTCAGGTTTATTATGATGTATTTCAAAAACACTACAGTCATATATTATTTATCTGTCTCAAAGGCTGGTCCCTGAAAATCAGTGGTACTTACTTGTCAATATGCATTTGTTCACTGCAGTGGTGGGCTGTGGATTTCATCGCTAGGCCTTCAGTAGTGCTACATCTGAATCAATCCACAGACTGAAAATAGTGTGGTGTGATTTACTACAAATCCACTGACTAGAGCAGGGGTCGGGAACCTTTTTGACGAAGAGAGCCATAAAAGTAAAATATTTAGAAATGTTTTTCAGCGAGAGCCACACGCATGCGCGCGCACATACAAACGCTCGCGTGCGCGCGCACATACACGCGCACGTGCGGCCACTTTTCAACAAAATATCAGAATGTATTATTTAAAATAACTTTGTAATAGTACTCACCGTTAACATGGATGGTTTTGCGTTCCTCGTGTTTGGTAAAAATCCAGGAAAATGATCGGAATGACATTCAATTTGCCGGTCCAGAGGCGAAGTTACTGCTAGCTAGCCTGCACACGGCTCATAAGCTTCCACACTTGCTATCTGCAATCTACTTCTCGCAGAAGTAGTTGATGCTAACGTTAACATGGGGCTTGTTAAAATGTCACTGACATTCGACTGTTTCATCGATGGTATTGTTTCATTGCAAATTAGAATCAGAACATTTTCTCTCCTCTAATGCTCCAGTGCATTCAGGCTGAAGTGCACAAGTTGGGCTCATTTAAAGGGGCGTTTACCTGCGTCAACATGACGGCCACTATCATCCAATCAACATGGCGCTTTCGGCCATTTTCAGTCAGTGTCATCCAATCAAAATTGCGCTTTCCGCCAACTGCAGCCCCAACGGGAAATGAACGACGAAAAAAACGACAATATGTATTATAATATGTAATATTTATCGGCGAGCCATAAGCAATCATCAAAAGAGCCATATATGGCTCGCAAGCCATAGGTTCCCGACCCCTGGACTAGAGGGTACCATTAGCCAGGAACATAACTGACCAACCTTTCTTAATGATGTGCATCTTTTCTTGAAAAGTCTGTCTTGAAAGTGGCTTTAACAGTAAATCTCTAACCAAATCCATTTCTTCTCCTTCAGCCATTGTGGGTTGACAAAATCATGATTAAAGCAACACAATATATTTGCTTATGCCGCTCACTACTGATACAGTGTGCGAGCTCTGACTAGTATGCTCTTGTCACTTGCGGCGAGTGATAATAGCAGTTTTCGCAAACTATGATTGGCTAGTGACGAGCCAATCATAGTTTTCAAAAATTCTGACGTGCGCTGGCAAGGTGTTGGAACCCAATTTGGGTTGCCAATTCAAAATCTTATTGGTTAAAGCAACAGTATGATCAACACATTTGATGTGACAGGGCCCGCAGAACTGATTGCAAAGGCGTCCAGGTCGATTTCTGACCCTGGTTACAAATGCTGGCTGAAATATGATTGGTTAAATGCTTAAATACCAAAAAAACACACATCTGGAAGCAGCACAACGGAGGAAAAGCAATGAAAGGAAACTGAAAGACAATTTGGAATTATTTAATAAGAATTCATGGACAAAATATAAATAACATCAGTCTGTGATTCAGATATTTGGAGGCCAGCAGAGAAGGCTTTTCAGGCCTTGACAATCCCTCACTGCTGAAAATATTTTCTGACATTGAAACGTCCGACACCTTCAAAGAAGTACAGATGACGGCTGCAGAAACCTTTTCATCGATGGATCACTCCTGTACGACTGAGCGCTTACACAGACATATTGAACCGGTCTGTGGGACAAAAAAGGTTGGGGCCTGAGTCTTGGCCTCTCCCAATCCTGCACATACTATATGTTACTCAATAGCTCTAGATGGCAGTAGAGTCGAGTCAAACACATGACTGACAGACGTGTGTGTGTGTGTGTGTGTGTGTGTGTGTGTGTGTGTGTGTGTGTGTGTGTGTGTGTGTGTGTGTGTGTGTGTGTGTGTGTGTGTGTGTGTGTGTGTGTGTGTGTGTGTGTGTGTGTGTGCGCGCGCGTGCGTGCGTGTGCGCGCGTGTGTGCATATGTGTGTTTTATTCCTTTCTCTCTCACACACATTCTTCAACAACCCTTAGAAAGAATATTGTTGTCTCCAAATCATATTTGTGCCACTATTTGTCTCCATTGCGCTCGGCAGAATAATATGGTGGTGTGATTACACAATTCCACATCTTGTCACTGTTATTGAATGTCATGATTGACCTGAATTCCAGCACATCTTTTCTGATTTATTCCCTTACTTGAAACCTGCAATTGCATGAGGTAAAAATAAAAATGTTCTCCCAATCGGTGCCAGTCTAAATTAGAATTTTATGGCTTGCTTAATTTCTCACTTGTTGGTTTTTGTTCCTGTTCTATCATGAAGTCGCTGATCTTTTATTTTTGTCATGAGGCTATGTCAAGTTTGTTGCGTCACGCAATGAATAATATTCCAGATTTTATATCGTCATCAGACACAGTAATAATCGTAATTGCTTTCGACGGATGAGTGTGTCTTTGCGGGTCACGCGGGCCACCAGCTTGCACGCTGATGAGCGCTTCATGTAGCGTTGCTGCTGCTGCTGCCTTTCTTTTCTTTTGCCTGTCTTTTCCTCTTTGACTTCTTGTACTCTTTGATCCACCTCCACAGCCACTCTTCACCCACACACACAGGCCCTTCATTTTCACTTGGCCTTTTTCAATGATCCCCGCTTTCACCCATATCCAGACCTTCTGATTACATGGCCATTCTTTTACTCAGACGACTAGTGCTCAGATCATGACACTACACCATTTGTCACATTTCATTTCACTTGATTTTCAGTCGACTTGCATTTTTCATCACATATTTCCTCCCATAGTATATTATTAAATGAATTAGAGGAGGGGTGGGCATTTCCAGTCATGGATGTTTTCCATCTCTCTTTGTTGTAACACACCTTATTCAAATGAACAGGTTCAATATCACTGCCACACTCACTGAACTGAGTACACGCTACACCGGGGGTGTCCAAAGTCGGTCCTCAAGGGCCGCCGTCCTGCCTGTTTTCCAGCTCTCCCAGAAGCAACGCACCTGATTCAAATCATCAGGACCATTTTGATGCTGCTTCAGAGCTGGCTGATGAGCTGACCAACTGTCGAGGACCGACTTTGGACACCCCTGCGCTACACACTGTACTATCATCCTGAACTCTATTTTATCTTTTCATTTTTCTCTTCTTCACAACCTCACTTCAACCTTTTTTATTTTTTTGCATGACAACACTACCTCACTTTACATACTTCACTACCTCACTTTATATTTATAGTTGACATGTACTGTCTGTTGTCAATTGTGTGACTTTTTAGCCACATTTCAGTGCCTTGCATGCTGGGTCTGAGAGGACAGTAATTTCATCTGTGCTGTATGTCATGCATATTAGCATATTTGACAATAAAGCTGACTTTGACTTTTGACTTTGATATTAGGCTTCTGCAAAGCTTCCTGATGATCACTAAATACTCTGTCTGTCTGTCTGTCTGTCTGTCTGTCTATCTGTCTGTCGGTCTGTCGGTCTGTCAGTCTGTCAGTCTGTCAGTCTGTCAGTCTGTCAGTCTGTCGGTCTGTCGGTCTGTCGGTCTGTCGGTCGTTCGGTCTGTCTGTCTGTCTGTCTGTCTGTCTATCTGTCTGTCGGTCGGTCCCGACGGGTCCGTCCGTCCGTCCGTCCGTCCGTCCGTCCGCCCGTCCGTCCGTCCGTCCGCCTGTCCAGCCCGCCCAGCCCGCCCACCCTAGTGCTATCGCCCACATAATAACCGTTAAATAAATACATAAAAAGCAAGCCTAAGCCCATATTTTTATGTATAAATTAATCATCAAATATCACCATAGCTGTAACCACATGTGACATTTGCTCACTGACTTTTCACTATTTGAGAACACGCTGTCCTTCAGCTCAAGGCATCGTTCTGGCAGTTTAATTAGTTTTTAAAATGTTGCATACCATGACACTTGATCATCATTATCATAAAATAAAACTGCTGCAAATGGTTGTTGGAGCAGCCACTTTACAAGCTTGTCTTAGAGCAACATGAGAGAATACTGCTGAATTTATCCCAGAGGTGGCAGTTATGCGTTTCTCGTCACTGTCCTTGAAACATTCGTCAAGTCACACTAAATGAAAACACCTTTTGTGAAATCAGCCACACTCTCTTTGTGACTTCAAGTCTGAAGTGTTCTTGCCTGTGGCTAACCAAGACATATTGGAACACTTTTTAACTTCTCATCTACAGTCGCCCTTGTCTGTTTTGATGCCTTTTGCCAGCATGAACATCTTCATGACTTTTTTTGCAGTATTTTTGCGAAATGAAATGCCATTATTTTCAAATAAAAAGGGCTGTGATTCATGTGGTGGTACGCAGTGGGAGTTAATTTAGAAACGGCTATTCGCATTATTTTGTAATATAGGAATCGTTCACTCCAGGGGTTCAATTTGTTGCAATGATAAGAAATGTTACATTGCAAAAACAGATCAGCCAGCATTTTGAAATAGTTAAAACAATTCACATCCAGTCAAAACCATGGGTATCAAACGGATAATCCATAGGCCAGAACTGGATCTAACCCGACTTATAAGGGAAAGAGACCGAGTCAACTACAGGCAGGTAACTGTTGAGCACTTTTTGTCCATGCGGTCGTTGCAGCGATTACCACTTTAATGGCCCGCTAAATTGACATTTGTAAATTACTGTATTTTTTTCCTGTATAAGGCACACCCAAAAGCCTTCATTTTCTTCAAAAGAAGGCCATGTGTATATCTTATACGCTGGTGTCCCCTATAAGTGAAATAATATTGAGCTGCAACTGGTCTCACAATTTCACCCTGTAGAAGAAGTAGTGGGCCCCAGCTTCTACTGTAGCGCCATATAATGTGGTTTGCCTTATATTTGGAAAACTTTTAGATATTTATATACAGTGATACCTCAGCTTACAAACTTAATTGGTTACCAGAAAGTTTGTGTAAGACGAAAAGTTTGTCTCCCAAACATTTATTCCATTAAATCCATTAAAAATGAGAATAATCCGTTCCCAGGTCCCCTTAAAACATAATTTTCTTCCGACTAAGCCTTAAACAACACCGACGTCTCCGGACAAGTTGTGTCCATAATTTGTAAAATCGCTTCAAATGACTTCTACTGAGCGTATTTTACAAAGATTCCACCGCATATAGCTATATTTTAAGACTCGCGCTGAATATTCCGGAAGTCTTGTTTTTAAGTTGGTGACGAGTCCTCACCCTACGTCACTGAAGGAACGACCCTCACCGAGAAAGGACATACCTTGCCTCACCTCAATGCATTTTTCGGTACTTTGTTTGGTCTGAAAACTTGTTGATCCGTGTTGATGGCGAAATTAGAAGGAAAACACATAAATAACGCGATGGTGAATCATCATGTGTTGCGCCAAGACTTCTACAGTGTATTTAGTGTTCGCTTACAAAACATCCCAGGAGACAATTTACACGGAGCTTTGTCGCCCTCTTCTGCCTTTTTTTGGGTACTGTGAGTACTAAAGAGTTTGTCACTCCAGATGCATCAAAATGACCGGAATAAATTCTTTAATAGATTGCAAACATGTATGCTTTCCTTTTCAGAACTATTTGAATCATATTCATAACTAGATGAGTAACAAGAAAGCATCTTTTCTGATTCTGAAGCCATTGTTTTGATTCTCCAGCAAGACAAGACGTCTTGGGTTGACACCACGAACAAGGGGGCGGGACCTTCTGAAACTGGCCATTTCCGCGTTCAATTTGAAGTAGTTTTTGGAAACTAAGTCATTTTTATTGGTCTTTTGCATTTGACTAAAAATATCATACTGCATGTTTTGGGTGTTTTAGATGCTATTAAACGTTCTTCTGATGTAAGTTAGGAAACAAAAAAGTGATGTCGGTTGTCCGACACGACACAAAATATACCTTATTTTATGTATAATAAATGTGCTATTGTATTGTAATTAAATAAACTATACTATATAATAAAGTCGCTATATATACCTTTGTCCGTCTTTCTGCTAGCCCGTCTGGC
This sequence comes from Hippocampus bargibanti, assembly GCF_051943395.1. Lineage (NCBI taxonomy): Eukaryota > Metazoa > Chordata > Actinopteri > Syngnathiformes > Syngnathidae > Hippocampus > Hippocampus bargibanti. The sequence continues at coordinate 9,347,134 of NC_142747.1, forward strand.
TTAACTCATTCGCAGCCATTCCCGAATTTATTTGGGAATTGAAAAGTGTGACGCGGAGCGCCATTCCCAAATGTGTTCGGGTTTTGGTTTTTCTTGTGGGTGCTGGTCAGTCCTCTGACAATGATTTTTTTGCCTTTTGTCCATTTTAGCGCTTTGTTACATCTTCAGCTCTTGTTAAAGCGCTATATAAACCAATATATATGTATTGCATTATATTTTGGACAGCCGCCCTCATTTCAAGCTCAGACAACCCCAGACCCATACACCTTGGGAATTAACTCTTTTTTCTGATGAAAGAAGGGAGTTTCAGGTTTCTTACGCTGAATTCAATGTTTATCTAGTCCTAAAACTCAATACAGTGGGACCTTGGCTTACGCACTTAATTGGTTCCCAGACAGGGTGTGTAAGGCGAAAAGTGTGCATCTCAAAAATTAATTTCCCATTGGAAACCATTAAAATGAGAATAATCCATTCCCAGGTCTCCATAAAATATAATTTTCCACCAAATAAGCCTTAAAACTACAAACAATACACCTTATTCTATAATAAATGTGTTATTGTATTGTAATAAAAGAAATGCACTATATAATAAAGGCGTTTTATTTACCTATGTGATGGTCGTTGATGGCTTGATGGAATGGAGTGGCAGGTCGGAGAGAATTGCTGTTTGAAAGGAGTCACATTCCATAAGGACTGTAATTAAAGAAATAAACTGTACTGTAAAATCGGGAATTTAATGTTCGTAATTCAAAAAGTTGGTGAGTTAAAGTGTTCGTAAGCCGACATATCACTGTATTATATTAAAAAAACTTTTTTCATTCATTGAAGGTGCGTTTTTTATTCCGTTGCGCCTTATATATGGAAAAGGTTTGAAAATACACCATTGGGGGTGTGCCCGATACTCCGGTGCGCCTTATACACCGGAAAATACGGTTTATGCACACACTCACAATAAAGGAAGCACTACCCGAGACAGATGAAACTACTCAGTATCCAATGTGTTTCAGTCAATCACAGGATGAACAGCAGGCAAACATATTGAAGTGGGCACTCTGGCAATCCTTCACCTGAAATGACCTCCATGTTTTTGGACCGTTTGGAGAAAATGAAAGCATGTGGAGGAATACATAGGGATCATTACAGATTACAGCCGGCGCACACCACAAATCATGTCGGAATTGTTCATACCATCACGCTTTATATTGACAGGTAGATTTTTGGGGGTAATTAAATGTTAAGTATACAGTATAGTCGGACAAAGGACTGTTGTCTGATCTTTCCATGTAATTTTGCCTCGCTAAATTACATGACTCTGACGGGAGACACACGCGCACATGCACATACCTCTCTATGCGAGACTTGTATCCTCAGTGCGTGTCATGGGCCCAATGCTATTTGACCAACCATATATAATGTGTGAGATTGCATGTCGCATCAAGAGCACAAAAGAGGTTAAGCTCAGCAGATCACATTAATTACCACACCGTCGTCACTGCCGCCTAATGACATAAATAGCCTTGACATTTCAAAGCAGATTTATATGTCCTTTTATGGCAACCGCTCCGCTGTTGGAGGCTTATGAAGCATTCTTCTTCATACTTGTAAACCTTCTCTCTAGCATGTTGTTATTTGGTTTGTCCTCTGGTCAATCATACCCACTTTTCCCCAACCATGCATCCTTGATTTTAGTCGCCCACTATCTCTTGTTTCTCCATTCTTTTACCTCTGCCTCTCATTGGTATGCCCGTGCATGCGTGTCATCCTTACCAGGCCGGTCTGAGAGTAAGAGGGAGCGGAAGCGAACGGCGGAGAGTCACTACTTAGCAATGGAAAGAAAATCCAGCAGAGGGGTTACAACCCTAAATGACCATCCATCCGGAGCTTCGCTCAATAAGTCACACATGCACACTTCCATTGTGGCATGGGCAAGAGTATTGACTCGAGCATGTAGAGCCATCGAAAGGTATAAATGGGAAGATTTACAAAGGGTGGCAAAGAGCAGGGTTTAGTAACGAAGTGAAAGTACTTGCGATTCATGCATTATTTTCACAACAGCAACCGCATAAGCCTTGATCCAATTTTCATCATGTTTTGGTTGCTGTAAACAGCATGAGCCTTGATCCAATTTTCATCACGTTTGTTGCTGTAAAGATAACTCCATTTTATTGATGTTGCACTTTGACACCAACAGCAGCTGTATCGAAGTGTTACATATCACACACAAGCTTATATTAATTCAAAAAACATTTTCGAAATGTACTAAAGTTTCATTTGCGATCAGAAAACATGAACCACATAGTTGTACACCCTCTTTTTTGTTGCATGTGTCATGAAACAAAGAGGAAAAAGTTTAATTCTCCACAGCATAGATCGATCTATCTATCCATCAATCGATCGATCGATCGATCTATCTATCTATCTATCTATCTATCTATCTATCTATCTATCTATCTATCTATCTATCTATCTATCTATCTATCTATCTATCTATCTATCTATCTATCTATCTATCTATCTATCTATCTATCTATCTATCTATCCGTCTATCCGTCTGTCTGTCTGTCTGTCTGTCTGCCTGTCTGTCTGTCTGTCTGTCCGTCAGTCCGTCTGTCCATCAGTCCGTCTGTCCATCCGTCTATCTCTATCTGTCTATCTGACCGTCCGTCCGCCCGTCCATCCGTGTGTATTTTATGAGTGCAAACGAAAGGCGAGCTGGGATCTCTTGCCTCGGTTGTCACGGAAACAAAAAACAACACAGCTGAACGCACATGAACGCACACGTGCTTCTGCTAAACAACGACCACGACCACGTTTTTACCCTAACTTGAATGAAACGTTTTAAGATTCTTTTCAGTCATGTAACAGCCGGCCTCGCACCCACTATTTTTAAATAACACGTCAGGTGAGTTTAATCTATGTCGCTACTTGATTGTTTTCAATCGTCACAGGCACGAACATTTTTTGTGCTTGCCGTTATGTTACATGATATGTTAGAGTGACTCAATATAATTACACATAATCACGTGTTAGTGATGCAATATAATTGCTTTGTTGACTTGACTGCTTTGGGTGTGGCTGTTTTAAATTAAACAGTCGTTTTAAATTATATACATAGTAGTGCTTGTTTGTTTTTTTGTTGCCTTTTTTCTGCTCATCTCACGCTAATAGCTGATTTTATTTCAGCATATTTGATTTTAACAGTTTTAAGTTTACAGTTTGAGCCCATTCGTGGACAATTACCGATGTGAATATCCCAACAAAGATCCTCAGGTATTTTTTGTGCCGTTTTTTATTGTCTATTCTTTTATATGGTGAATATAGAGACACAACTTAAGAACTAATGACTTTTATTGCAAACATACCCAGAAATTCAATGAGCAAGGAGCACATGTTCGAGTCTTTGTTTTGTTATCGGCTTGGACTTATCTACGTTTCTAACACATTTGCACCCGTTTTTTTCTCAAAGACTAAATATAGTTATGTGTCAACATTTGTAAATACTTGTTTGTCGATCCGTATCTGCCCTGTGATTGGCTGGTGACCAGTGTAGATTTTTGGGGGTAATTAAATGTTAAGTATACAGTATAGTCGGACAAAGGACTGTTGTCTGATCTTTCCATGTAATTTTGCCTCGCTAAATTACATGACTCTGACGGGAGACACACGCGCACATGCACATACCTCTCTATGCGAGACTTGTATCCTCAGTGCGTGTCATGGGCCCAATGCTATTTGACCAACCATATATAATGTGTGAGATTGCATGTCGCATCAAGAGCACAAAAGAGGTTAAGCTCAGCAGATCACATTAATTACCACACCGTCGTCACTGCCGCCTAATGACATAAATAGCCTTGACATTTCAAAGCAGATTTATATGTCCTTTTATGGCAACCGCTCCGCTGTTGGAGGCTTATGAAGCATTCTTCTTCATACTTGTAAACCTTCTCTCTAGCATGTTGTTATTTGGTTTGTCCTCTGGTCAATCATACCCACTTTTCCCCAACCATGCATCCTTGATTTTAGTCGCCCACTATCTCTTGTTTCTCCATTCTTTTACCTCTGCCTCTCATTGGTATGCCCGTGCATGCGTGTCATCCTTACCAGGCCGGTCTGAGAGTAAGAGGGAGCGGAAGCGAACGGCGGAGAGTCACTGCTTAGCAATGGAAAGAAAATCCAGCAGAGGGGTTACAACCCTAAATGACCATCCATCCGGAGCTTCGCTCAATAAGTCACACATGCACACTTCCATTGTGGCATGGGCAAGAGTATTGACTCGAGCATGTAGAGCCATCGAAAGGTAGAAATGGGAAGATTTACAAAGGGTGGCAAAGAGCAGGGTTTAGTAACGAAGTGAAAGTACTTGCGATTCATGCATTATTTTCACAACAGCAACCGCATAAGCCTTGATCCAATTTTCATCATGTTTTGGTTGCTGCAAACAGCATGAGCCTTGATCCAATTTTCATCACGTTTGTTGCTGTAAAGATAACTCCATTTTATTGATGTTGCACTTTGACACCAACAGCAGCTGTATCGAAGTGTTACATATCACACACAAGCTTATATTAATTCAAAAAACATTTTCGAAATGTACTAAAGTTTCATTTGCGATCAGAAAACATGAACCACATAGTTGTACACCCTCTTTTTTGTTGCATGTGTCATGAAACAAAGAGGAAAAAGTTGAATTCTCCACAGCATAGATCGATCTATCTATCTATCTATCTATCTATCTATCTATCTATCTATCTATCTATCTATCTATCTATCTATCTATCTATCTATCTATCTATCTATCTATCTATCTATCTATCTATCTATCTATCTATCTATCTGTCTATCTGTCTGTCTGTCTGTCTGTCTGTCTGTCTGTCTGTCTGTCTGTCTGTCTGTCTGTCTGTCTGTCTGTCTGTCTGTCCGTCAGTCCGTCTGTACATCCGTCTATCTCTATCTGTCTATCTGACCGTCCGTCCGCCCGTCCATCCGTGTGTATTTTATGAGTGCAAACGAAAGGCGAGCTGGGATCTCTTGCCTCGGTTGTCACGGAAACAAAAAACAACACAGCTGAACGCACATGAACGCACACGTGCTTCTGCTAAACAACGACCACGACCACGTTTTTACCCTAACTTGAATGAAACGTTTTAAGATTCTTTTCAGTCATGTAACAGCCGGCCTCGCACCCACTATTTTTAAATAACACGTCAGGTGAGTTTAATCTATGTCGCTACTTGATTGTTTTCAATCGTCACAGGCACGAACATTTTTTGTGCTTGCCGTTATGTTACATGATATGTTAGAGTGACTCAATATAATTAAACATAATCGCGTGTTAGTGATGCAATATAATTGCTTTGTTGACTTGGCTGCTTTGGGTGTGGCTGTTTTAAATTAAACAGTCGTTTTAAATTATATACATAGTAGTGCTTGTTTGTTTTTTTGTTGCCTTTTTCTGCTCATCTCACGCTAATAGCTGATTTTATTTCAGCATATTTGATTTTAACAGTTTTAAGTTTACTGTTTGAGCCCATTCGTGGACAATTACCGATGTGAATATCCCAACAAACATAGTAACAGATCCTCAGGTATTTTTTGTGCCGTTTTTTATTGTCTATTCTTTTATATGGTGAATATAGAGACACAACTTAAGAACTAATGACTTTTATTGCAAACATACCCAGAAATTCAATGAGCAAGGAGCACATGTTCGAGTCTTTGTTTTGTTATCGGCTTGGACTTATCTACGTTTCTAACACATTTGCACCCGTTTTTTTCTCAAAGACTAAATATAGTTATGTGTCAACATTTGTAAATACTTGTTTGTCGATCCGTATCTGCCCTGTGATTGGCTGGTGACCAGTCCGGGGTTTACCTTTCCTCTTGCACAAACATAGCAATACAATACAATACATATTGATTTATATCCCAGGAATAGTCTAATGAAAAGTGGCAGACAATTACATTTCTAAATTAAAACATTATATGTTACTTTATTGATAGAGTGATGTTTATCCACTGTCATGACAATATTAACTATTTATCACCTTTGCTATACTCTACTCTGATCTCAATAATTGATGAGTACCATATTTTCCGGTGTATAAGGCACACTCGTAAGCCTTCATTTTCAAGATGCGCCTTACACTCCAGTGCGCCTTTATATGTGAGAAATATTGAGCCGAACAGGTCTTGCAACTAATGTCAGCAGCCAGGACTCCATTTCACTAGCCCCTACTATAGCGCCTTATAATGTGGTGTGCCGAGTATTTGGAAACATTTTATATATTTATACATTATATTTGGAAAACTGTTTTTATTCATTGAAGGTGTGCCTTGTAGTCTGGTGCCTAATATATGGACATAGTCAGAAAATACACCATTCATCGGGGGTGGGCCTTTAACTCCGGTGCGCCATATACACCGGAAAAGACGTATTTTGTCAATTGAGGCAGCGTAGTGTACGAGTGGTTGTAGTATTTGACAATCTATTGATGTGCTTCATTGTTCAGAGGTTTTGGATTAAAATCTCAGATTTGACCTCTGTTTGTTTTCCTTGATCTTGATTGGGTTTTCTTCTCTTGTTATTACGGCGTGTTCCCCTTTTGAGTGAAACTTAACAACCAGCATTCCAAAGCCTATATCCTTTCATCTGTGCTTCTGGCTCCTCCTCTGCTCTCGTTATCACAATCCACCCAATATGTCTCACTTAACTAATTTCTCAATAGAACTTTAAACAATTACTGCCAGTTGTTTTAACTACTCAGCATAGCCATTGGCAACTGTCTGCACTGTTCGTGGTTTCTCAGCAACATCCATTTTGTGGTCATTGACAACAATCCTGTACTGTGTTTATATTACGTCAGTGTGAGCATTCTCTTAATGGCATCACGATTGGATCTGATTGCAGAAGTAATCTCATCGTATTAAAGACGCAGGCCACTGAACCCAAAAGGAGACATGAATTTAAACAACTTTGTGGTGCTTCCCAAAGCAAAATCTTTCCAGTTCAGTGCCAGGTAAGCAAACTGCCAATGATGTGATAGAAACAAGAACCGTTGTGTAATGAATTGATTACTTTCCATATTTATGTATTGATTTATTCATTTATTTATTTGTTTGATTATTTATAGATATATATTTACTTAATTGGTTAGACATACGATTTCAGGGACGCATCTGGGCCAGGCCCTTGTACTATTGCGCTTTGTAACTCCACCGCCTCAGCACCGGCGCACGTCTATTATGATTAGCGCATATTGCTACATGATCTGACATACGTCTGTTACAATAGTTAAAGAAACACATTTAGTTAAACAACAATTGAAAACTTCGTTTTCCTTCAGAGGTTTTGACTTTCATCGTCTGCCATCATGCCTTACCGATATCTAGCCATAATCACCTTACATTTGTTTCGCTGCGTTCCATAGTCGTGGTCGAGGATATTTCGGGCTTTTCCATGAATGATCATATTCATTCATCCATAGTTCTTTGCGTTATTTACATTGAACATGGTGGATGGTTGCAATATGGAGCATAAGAACATGAGTAAAACTCTAAAATACATTATAAACAGGCAGCAAATAAACATATTCTCATTTTTTTAAGAAACGATCAAATAAGTCTGCGGAGGATAGTGACAATTCGTTGCAGCAAACCTGTTAATAGTGTTTTTCAACCTTTTTTGAACCAGGGCACGTTTTTTTTACATTGGATTTTTTTGCGGCACACCACGAACCATCTCGCAGGAAAGAGGCAATCAGTGACGTGTTGCTAGACGTACGAATATTGAATTATCCTCCTAGTCTTTTCAGCACGGACACAGGACAATGACATAATTTTGGCAGAAAATTATTAATAAAATTTCTAAAATTTTAAATGAATGAAAAAGGGGCATTGGATAGTTTCTCACGGCACACCTGACAATCTCTCACGGCACACTGCCTTAGAATATATAAAGAGCACAGGATTGATTGTGTAGTAATTAAAGAAAATTGAAAATGTTTATTTTATGTGTGAATAAATTGTTTGACTTAAATTAAAATTATTTGTTGATATATTAGAAAAATCGATTTTACTCAAATAATGGTTGTCTTTTGCAATTTAGAACTATCATGCTCCAATGAAGGCATTTTGGTTGATTTCAAACAGTTTTGTACACTTTGGGAATCTAGTTAAATCGGGCCCTGTCACATTTAGAATTTGGCCCCCTTTTCAAACATAAGGGGCCAGTTCACATATGCATCCCTGCAATTTATTTTGTAACCACAGTTAAAACAGTTTACACTTCAGCATGTTTAGTCACTCAACTGCACTGTCAGTGTGAATTAACTGATGAATATATTGACCAGCCACGGCGACAGGGATCTAGGCAGCGGATGGATTGAACATGTTGATGACAGCCTTTTGTATGAATGACTCTCATTAACCAGAATCATACAAATGAGTGTGCGCGGGCATGTGTTTGTGTGTTACCCGATAGGAACCCACAAAGCCAGCAGTTAGAGACATTGACTCTGGCCCAGCAGGGCAATGAACTGGAAGAGAAACTGCAAAAGCTGAAAGAGAGTATGAGAAGAGAGAAAGGCGAGAGAGGGTGAGTATCAATGTTGTGGGGAGAGAGGAGACAAGAAGTGGGAATGGACATTTGAAAGTGTAGCGGAAGACAAATAGCAGAAACTAGCAGAAAAAATAAGTAGACATTTTTTTTCATGTCATTTTCCTATGGCAAATATTCTGAAAGTTATTTGTTTTTCAAACTACTATAACAGACACAATTAAAAGCCACTTTTATGTGTGAGCTTTATTTTAATGTTTATTATTTAAATAGTTTTGGTTGATCCCATTATCTGGATTTGTTTGGGTTTTGTTTCCCCAGGAAATGTTCTCAGAATCTTATGGGAGGTACGTGTAAATGTTCTTTTGCAAAGTTTAAATGTTCTGATTAAAAGTCGTTACGTGTTCTGTGTCATGAGTAGTGGTGTCAAACACAAACGCAATTAAAACCAGAAACAGCAATTCCACCGCCACTCAAGTTGCTCATGTAGCACATTCAACAATAAAGTTGACATAAACATGAACAAAATGCTGTCAGGGAGAAATACACGGTTTTATAGTATCTAATCACATGAGTGTGCTCACATTCATTATTTGAACTTTTACTTTTTGAAAAAGAATGAATTATAGGTGTACGGAGGAGAATTTCAGTGGCATCATGGAAATACATAAACACAGAAATATAGACTTTTGGACACAATGTTAACATTTTGTGTTGCCAATGCATAAGACAACTGCACAAATTCAATTGTGTCATGTTCTGGTTGGCGACCAACGGGTGGCGCTGTCGGCCCCGCCTGCACCTGCACAGGTGCTGGTCGTCCCGATCAGTGGCAGACTGCCACGTTCGGATTGGCGACCAACTAGTAGCGCTGTCAGCCCTGCCTGCAGCCTCACGGGTGCTGGTCGTTCCAATCAGTGGCAGTCAAAAGTACTCCCGCACGACCAATCGGCGTCGGGTCATTGTATGTAATTGTATGTATTGTGCATTGTGTATGCTGTCCATGTGTTTGTTTCACCTTGGCGGACTTTTACTCTTGGTTTTCTTTTGATAATTTGTATTTTCTGTTCAGATGATTTTGATGTTTTAGATTTTGTTCCTGCTGACTTTATTTTAATACAATTTGTCAAACACAACCTCCTGCTCCCTCCTGCCTGCTTTTTGGGATCCACATCCGCCATCACCACCTTGCCAAACCGTGACAAATTGGAGGGGACAGAAAATTTACAATTTTACAACTGTGCACTAATTCCATTGAAGTACTTTTTTTCAGTCTGCTAATACATTCATCCCTCCATCCATTTTCAAATCCGTTTATCCTCACGAGGGTGGCGGGCTTGTTGGATCTTATCCCTGCTGTCTTTGGGCGGTGGGCGGTGTACTCCCTGAAGTCGTTGCCAGGCAATCGCAGGGCACATAGAGACCAACAACCATCTGCGCTCACACTCACACCTACGCAAAATTTAGAGCGATCAATCAGCCTGACATATGTGTTTTTGGAATGTGGGAAGAAACCAAAATACCCGGGGAAAACCCACGCAGGCTCGGGGAGAACATGCAAGTTCTACACAAAAAGGCCAGTCAAACCCTGCACCGGCACTGTAGGGCCGGCATGCTAACCAGTCTACTGCCGCAATGTACTCACTTTTGTGAATTTCTACATATAGATTAGGACTAAGTGAAAGATTATGATGACCTGTTGATACTTTTATTGTCACAAGAAAATAACAACGAAAAACATCGACCGAATGTGACATGTTGGTGGGTTGTAATTAGAAGGGCTAAAGAGAGAGGGATCAGACAGTTAAGAGGCTTATGCTAAAGTCCGGAGAAAGTGCCCATTTCACCATTTGTTGGGCAAAAAAAAACAAGTGATGGTTAGAGACAAAAAAAATAATCAGGGAGAGGAGGAGCAGGTTGAAGAAGACCCAGCAACCAAACAATCTGAGACACTAAGAGATCCCATTTTTATGTCGTAGTTCCAGGGTGCAAGTTCATACTGACGTCGCATTATCTCAGTAGAATAGTCCAGATACATGTTTGAATGTATATATTTTTTCAACCCACCCGAAAAAAAACTAATACGTACTGTAATAATTTTCAATTTTAACTCATTAGCTGCCAGTGCCCGGGTTTTTGACATTTTCACTCAAATAGCAGTACCCACAGAATATCGAGTTTTAGGACTACATCAACATTCAATGCAGCATAAGAAACCTTGGACTCTCTTCTTGCTTTATTAAAAAAAAAAAAAAAAAAAAAAAATCGTTTATTGCGAGCTTACTTTGTTGTAGAGTTATCGTGCCTCTGGGATTTGCTTCATTTTTTTCAGAAATCAAAAATACTTTGTTACAGTTTTGGGAGAATTGTAATACCACAAAATTACAGCGAACACCCATTACAGAACAAAACTGCATGTAACTGACTTACATTTCCTAAGGATTGCAGCTATCTATAGGTGCCACAAGATGGCAATCTTTATATCACACAAATCCACCCATGATGCGTGTTGCGGGCGCAGCTGCCTGTGTGATTTTGATACAGCAATTCGAAAATCAAAGCATTTTATTTTTGCACCACTTTTAACCAAGAGTTCTTCAAATGTAATGCTTGTCTTCTGTTTGCCACGCAGTGACCGGCTAACACACTAATTTAATAAGAATAAAACCTTTATTCGTCTCACAATGGAGATATTCCCAATTTATAACATTTGCATTTGACTAAAATATTATACTGCGTGTTTTGGGTATTTTAGATGCTATACAACGTTTTTCTGATGTCAGTTAAGAAACAAAAAAGTGATGTCGGTTGTCCTTTAACTGAAATTTTATTTTGGATTTATCAGAAATTTTACAGTTAGGGGGGTGATTAGTCATTTCACCTTGCATATTTATTCTTCATGCGATGCATACCATTTTGAATTTCAACACTCACAAAAACAATTTTGTGCACATGAGATTGGAGACCAGATATTGTTTTGTTCCATGTTTTGCCAACAATTTCAGATTTGACATTGTAAACGTAACCATAGATGAGCGCATCTGCATTATTCCCCTTTCATATCATCAGTTGCTTTCCGATTGGCAAAGCACCCGTCTTTTAATGTTCCGCTTTCGGATATGCAGATTTCTCAAAATTAAATCCTCTCAGTATTCCCTCTTCTAAATGTTCCTCCGCAGTACAATGGTAGTGAATCTTTGACAAGCCTTCCCTGCAGCTCTTCAAGCTGTGATTTATACTCTGGATGTACGTGTTGTTGTGTTTCTTTATTATGCAGCACTTTGTTTTTCTCTTTGCTTGTCCCCAAGATCACACTGCTTCCAGAGTAGATGAATGGCTTATCCTTGTATTACAGACAGATTCTGATTTTTTGGGCCCCTGCCAACCCCCCCAGAAAATAGCTGGACAAATTTAGTTTACCGGGAAGAAATGGAGACTTGGAACAAATGGAGAACATCCCTATATGATCGGGTCTGCCTGACTGCTGTCTTTAATACTGCTTTGACTTTTGGGGCTTGAAAAATAGTAGACTCTGTAAGTGGTTGAAAATGCCTGAACAGAAGATAGATTGAGAAGAAAGAAAGGTTTTCCATCTATGATCTCTATGAACTTTATTTTTCAATCGGTGGAAGCAGACAGGATGTTTGAAATAAAATGATTACCATTTTATGCCAGTTGTAAATGTAAGTCTGTGCTTCTGATCGTTTTTGGAGGCTGCAAAGAAGGACTTGCAGGCCTTGTTGGCTCTCCACTGTAATTACGGCTTCATAAGTCACATAAAGAAGTGTGTTCTTTATGTCTTGTTGAATGTATAAGAGCAATGTTATTCTTATATTTGGAGCCGTGTCTAGATTAAAGTCAGTCTGGATTTGGATATTGCAATCACCTTCTCAGAGTCAATTAGTGGTCGCCCAACTCAACTGTTTTGGATGGGGAGAAATGCGCACCTTTCTCCCATCCAAAATCCATGAAACACAAAATTATTTAACATTTCTTTTAGCATCATGACATCATTCACCCCCTCTCCTCAGAGTTCAGACATTCTTGTCAAATAATCAGCAATAACATTTGTTGTCAGGGCAGAGAATGTCATATGTGACAGGTCCTATTCTCCTAGTCACAGCGTATGGGCCATGCCACTTTGCCAGTAGCTTACTTGATCCCATATGCAACAATATTAACACCTTCTGTCCAGGGTGCCAATCTCTCCCTGATAAATTCTTGCCGTTATTCTCGCTGGAGATCCTCTTCCAGCTCATGACGTTCTGCATCTTCCGTTTCTTTCTGGAATTCTGGGTTCAGAAACCATGGGAATTGCAGCTTGTCTTAGATGATGAAACTGTGGAGGTTGGGCATGTTAGGTAACCAGACTTGGGAGTTTCTTGTGCGGGAGGAAGGTTCGTTGGCCTGGATGTTCGAGAGTCAGCGCCCTGGGGCTGCGGTCCCAGAGGAGGATAATGTTGACTAGATCGACTGTCAAATGTCCATTCTTACTTCTTGGTGCATCTGATCTCTAGATCTGTTCAATCAACATCACCTCTTGTCTGAGTCTTAGGCTTCACCACTGGTTCCATCTCACTCTGCTCAGTTCCATCTTTGGCTTGGCAACTGTCAGACGCCTCATGGAAAAGAAGAACGGCATCTTCTTGGGGCAACTCAAGCTTCTGGTTTCCTTGATCCCCTTCAGAACTCTTCAGTCCAGTTTGATTGGCCCGTGCTACACAACTTCTTCCTCGTCCCACCTTCTCCATCTCGGCTTCCTTCTATCTTTTCCACTTCAGCAAGGCGTAACGATCCCACCTTCTTCATGCAGGGTGAAACGATCCCACCACTGCCACCAATTGTCGTGCGGCGAGACAGCAAGCAGGTGGAAAGAGTGACATATTTGCTAATTTAAAGTCCACAGAGATCGGGAGCATCTCCTGAAGGGACAACGTGTCACCCCTGCACCAGCCGAGGTGCGCCTGAATTGTCTCCCTTGGCGATCGTCAGTTGCCAGGGAGATGTCGCCGGGGCGATTACCAGACCCCCACCCTTAGTGTCAGCACAACGCACGAACAGAGTTCAGGCAGTTGGCAGCTCTGTTGTTCAAACTCACCTGCGACCCTAAACTCACATTCACATTTACACGCATATATTGTTTGACGTTCTGCGCCAGGTGTCCAGCTCAACCAAAAATAAACAGCCTTCACAATTGCATAAATAATTCAATGTGATGAGCGTGAATAACTCCCGTCTGAATGAAGAATGTGTTTTCCCCCCCGTCTTCACAAAACTCTTTAGTTAATTGAGCAGTCCTGTTGCTAGAGAAAACACTTCTACTACTTCTAATACTTTTCAGTGGTTTTAAACCGTTAGCGGTAATGCGTTATGACAGTTGCTCCTTCAGCTAATAATGTCTGTTGTTTGTAAATGTGTCAAATTGTACTTGATTAAAAAAAACTTGGTGGAGCAAAACTGCCATCGATCAACCATGTATCTGTCGGTCGGTCCGTCGCCGGTCCGTCCGCCGGTCCGTTCGTCCATCCATATGTCTGTCTCCGTCCATCCATTCATCCATCTAAAAGGCGCACTGGAGTATAAGGCTGACCCTCCCCATGAAGGGTGTTTTTTCAAACCTTTTCCTAATATAAGGCACATCATCAATGAAAGAAAACAACCTTTCCAAATATAAGACACACCACATTATAAAGCGCTAAGGTGGACGCCATTACTATATATATATATATATATATATATATATATATATATATATATATATATATATATATATATATATATATACACACATACACACACACTATTGGCGTTGTTCCCCTTTTTTTCAGTCCGATCTACACGTTCTGCAAGATATTTCATTTGTTCGATTGGATCTAAGAATGCAAAGGTGTATCTTTCAATCCAACATCTTTGGAAATATGACTTTGTCCTGAAATGAGCTGCTCTGAAGTGGATGCTTCCTCTTTTCATTGCGTAGCCTCTAGTTACCTGTGCCTTCAGTAACATCAATGATCCTCTTTATTTTACTGGAGGCAAGCGGATCAAAACAAAGTATGTGAGAAATCAAAAGAACAACCAAGATTTAGTGGTAACATACATTTCTTCCATGGTATGTCCAACTTTGTATGTTATCTATGAGTAAAAATGATACAACATGGCTGTGAATGAGACCTCAACTACAGAACAACACTGAGCCAGAGATAGGCAATGGCAGGTTTCCACTTTGAAAAGCTTATAAGGTGCCGGTTACATGAGGGAATGTTTCAAAAAGAACGTATTTTGGACTTAATGAGTGGTACAGCTGTGATACATTTCTTGCACATTCATGAATGTTTGTAGAACTGATGGATCACACTAAAGTTGACCCAATACGTACTCCTTGTCTCTCTCTGTTTAGGCAATCGGGAATGTTTCATTGGAAATCTGATCAATTAGTGTCAATAAACAGCAACAGTGTGACACAAGGCAACAGGAAAATGCAAAAGGTAGAAATTATTAACTTTTTATGCTTCTTCAACCAATCCGATCCCCACCTGTTTAAAAGTGAACTAAATTTGAAGCTGTGGTGACATCCATTGGATAGTATTTGATCAATGCACCCATTCAAGCATGTATCCTCAGTTTCTAAATAAATGGCCCCATCTTGAAAGCAAATGTGACACCCCGGGATTTTGCAGACAAACCCGTTGAATGAAAGCCTGTTGTTTGTTCCCTGTTCTCAGCAACTGTCAGCAGGCAAAGTGAAGATCCGAGTGCTGAAGGATGAACCTGTAACAGGTAAGTCATCAGTCGTTGATTTATGCCGGCTTCCAAAATTTCCCGGGAGTCAAACTCGCGATTTTCCACGTGAATGTTCATATTTAAGAAGCTAACAACAAATAAACATTTGCGGAAGAGATAAGCAAAATAAGATGTTTCAACTCTGCCCAGAAATACATATACAGTACAACATCGTGCTGTTAGCAAGCTAGAAAGCAATCACGAGATGGCTAATAAAAGAAACCCCAACAATCAACTGGATTCAGGTGGTAGGTGAAATTTATGAAACGGAAAATCTTACATTTATTGTCCGAGGCCAGCGAGAGAAATTTGAGACTATGGGATACCTGGAAAAAAAATACTGCAACCTAAGGAAATGCTTGTAAAGATAGTTAAGTTAACCTATTGACCAAAATCCACTCAAATTGGTTTAATTTTTTAAAATTGTATTATGTCTTTTTTTGTTTTTTTCCCCCATTATTTTTCTTCTCATATGTCACATTGAACATGACATTGCATGTGCGGTAGTGCAAGAATTGTAACACGATTTATCGAGTTGGTTATGTGATGTATGTTCTGTTTCGGTGTCTGGAACAGATAATGTTCAATGTACAGTACTTAAACTTATGTCCTGTGAAGGAGTTGACCAGTTACAAAATCAGTACAAGGCCAGATCTCCTACATGAAGATGACAGGATAACAGGCTGTGTCTGTTCACCTCAGATTGACCCCAGGTTTCTCTGCTTCTACTATGGGCTTTGGGTTTCCTAACCTTGAAACTTTTAAATCTGATCACTTCTATTCTGTCTATTCTCTATCACCATGTTCCCCCTTTTCAACCTGTTTAAAAAATCATTAAAAAGTTGCTAAATGCTAAATGTGTCATCATAGGAACATGACAACATTTTCCAAAAATGTCTGTTAAGATACAGAATGTGGACGGAATGACCACTTCATGCTCATGAAAACACTGATAAAACATGATACACTTGTCACATCCTCCTTAACGCCAGGAGCGCGCCCCTCCCCTCCCTGCTCTCCGGACTCACTCACCTGTTGCTCATTTCCTTGATTGTGCCTTCTGGCTATAAAAGCTACCCGTTCCGGCTCGGTCTGCACCGGTGTATTTACTATTGTTACCCTGTGACCCAGCAGTACGCAGGTTGGTCCCGCTCATCTATTCGGTTGCTTCACCTTCTGTTTTACCCTGCGTGTCTCTAAGACCTTTCTTGAACTTATTGTCCCCATCGTGTATTTCGGATCCAACCCCTTCCCTTTTTTTCGTCGTCCATAGACTTCTGTCGCCACACCTCGAGCCGACGTGACAACACTGAGGGAAAAAAATGATGTGCTACTCCCATTTTATTTTGTCAAGTGGTTGAAAGAAATAAAATCATCTGCATGAAAATACTGCGCCATGGATTTAACGTATTTCCCGCATTATAAGGTCCTTATTATCCAGTGCGCCTTATATATAGAATTGTTTTAACTTATTCACTGCCACACACATTTATTCAGGGATTGAAAAGTGACATGGAGCGCCATTCCCAAATTTGTTCGGGTTTTGTTTTTTCTTGCGGTGGGTGCCGATAAAGCGCTGGTCAGACCTCTGGCAATGTTTAAAGGGGGCAGAATTCGCCTTTTTCCCATGTTAGTGCTTTGTTCCAGCTTCAGCTGTTTTTGAAGATGATATACTGTAGCCACAAAGGGACATATGTCTTCTTGTGCCGGTCCGAAGCCATGCCGGATAAATACAGAGGGTTGTGTCAGGAAGGGCATCCGATGTAAAAGCTTGGCCAAAACAAACATGCGGATCAAACCTCTAAAGATGGAGGCCACTGATTTGCTGTGGCGACCCCTTGAAGGGAAAAGCCGAAAGGAAAAGAAGATATAAACCAATATGTATCTATTGCATTGTATTTTGGACAGCCACCCTCATTTCAAGTTAATATAACTCCAGACCCATATAATTTCGGAATTAACTTTTTTTTTCTGAGAAGAAGAGAGTAATGTTTCTTATGCTTCATTGAATGTTTATATAGTTCTGGAATTCGAGTGACAATGACAAAAAACTCTGGCACTGGAGTGGACACATTTTTGCACGTCGGACAGTGAATGAGTTCAAATAAGTCATTAAGGAAAACACGGTACCTTAATAAAAAAATCTGATGATTCTAACATGTGCTCCCACTCGACAAAATAAAACAGAAACTACAACACACTCTAAATTTCAGCATATTCCACGTTCAATATGCCAGACACAAATATCAGCAACGAGTCAACCACTCAAGGCTCAGGTGATGCACTCACTATGTGCTATGTTTTGACGCCGATGTTTTCATCACTGTCTCTCTGCCTCTTTAGCTCCACCTCATCTCCCTCTGTGCGAAAGTTGTTGTTGTCCCCAGACGACAACCAGACAAAGCAAAATGAAGGCATCAATTTGTGGACAGGGAGACAGCAGGATATATCAGCAGGTATGCGTAAATCCACGGTGTCCGTTGATGGGATGTAAATAGAGTTGTGCTGTCCATTACATATTGAAACCTTTCTTTGTGGGCCGGTTGAAAGAATTCGTGGGGTTTTATGGCCTCACAAGAATCCACGTGGAGCATGCTCCATCTTGTTTTTCTTCCCTTTCGAGACTTTCAGATGGCAAAAATTGGATGGTCGCTAAAATAACTTTGCACTTTACTTCCACAAAGCGTGAATATAATACGTGCTCCGTTTGGGAAACCCCGGATAGACAAAAATGGTCTCTTAGATCATGACACAGCCTTTTTAGGAGTTTTAGAGTTTTAGGAGAAAGGGGAGAAAATGTCCCCAATTTTCAAATAAATCCAGATTATGAATTTGCATTTTATATCTTCCATATACAGCACATCTGTGCCCATTTTCTGATTAGATTTTTTTATACCACTGTTCCATGTTATGACCTCTGCTGCTTTTAATTGTAGTTTTCTGTTCACTCCCAATTCTATATCAGATGTCCCTCCTGTCAAAAAAGGTCGCCTTTCTCTCACATCTTTTGATATACAGTACTCCACTCTGTCCCCGATATTTACACCTTTTTTCTCCTTTCCTCTGGGCCTTATTTGCCCCAATGAGAAATTGGATTCTCTCCCTCCCTCATGTCGCCCAGTGTTTTTCTTACTTTGATTCACGCTTATTATAAATTAAACTCCAATTTATTCCAATGATGTGTTTGTGGTCAATTTAACTTTTCATTTTAAGTTCTTACATATAAATAAGTTCATGCATAACACGCGCATATGGTCATCAATATCAAATGCATGCAGAGACGCTTCCAAGAGACTGAGCAGAATTTTCCATCTGTCACCTCTGAGAACATTTCAAGTGGTCGAAACGCATGAGTATAAAGCAAAAAGGCATGGTGCCGACTCACCCACCTGACTCACCCGCAGTGAGTTGGAATGTATTCTGGGACAGTGGGACCTTGGCTTACGCACACTGTAAAACCCAACAAGTTGAAAGTACTCAAATTTTTTATGGCAACTGATTACGTCAAAATTTTTTAGTACAGTTTACTCAAAAGTTTTGAGTAACCTGTACAGGTTACTCAAAACAGGTTACAGGTTACTCAAAACTTTTGAGTAAACTGTACTCAAAAATTTTGACGTAATCAGTTGCCATAAAAAAATTTGAGTACTTTCAACTTGTTGGGTTTTAGAGTGCACTTAATTGGTTCCCAGACAGAGTGTGTAAGGCAAAAAGTGTGTATCCCAAAAATTAATTTCCCATAGGAAACCATTAAAATGAGAATAATCCGTTCCCAGGTCTCCATAAAATATAATTTTCAACTAAATAAGCCTTAAAACTACAAACAATATACCTTATTCTATAATAAATGGAATAATATAAATACACTGCACTGTATAATAAAGTTATTTTATCCATCCATCCATCCATCCATCCATCCATCCATCTTCTGCCGCTTATCCGGGGTCGGGTCGCGGGGGCAGCAGCTTCAGTAGGTAAGCCCAGACTTCACTCTCCCCAGCCACTTCTTCTAACTCGTCCTGGCGGATCCTGAGTCGTTTTATTTACCTTTGTTATGGCCGTTGATGGCTTGTTGTAATGCGATTCTGACTTCTCTTCCTGTGTTATGAAAGTCCGGTTAGGCGTCTTTTTCCAAATCTGCATTAAATACTTGCTGAAGTTTATCAACCTCTTCTATTGCCCGAGACCGTTGCTTTGACCGTTGCTTTGACGGAAACACCTTTAGCAACACACGCATCTTTAATAGCTTCTTTGTTGCAAAGGATGGTAGCAATGGTGGACTTAGCATCTTGCTACTGGGCCGTGAAGTCAGACAAACGCACACCTCGTTCGTGTTTCTCAATGATCTCCTTCTTCTCCTCGACTGTAGTTTTGTTTTGTCTTCTTCAGCTGAACACGAGCCTATGGTGGGGTCTTTTTCGGTCCCATAACAGCAAAGGTATCCGTGATAAATCCTTGAAGCCGAACGACGTGTGCACTCAGAGAAAAGGGGTGTGGAATGATAGGCCGGCTGTGACGCAGTTCGGTCGTGTCGTTTGGTGTTCTGCCACCGATAATTACTCCGCCAGCCGTGGTGGGGCGCTCCATGTGTATCCCAAAATGTAGTGCATATGGCAAGGTTTAATTTTCATAAATTTAATGTTCGTAAACCAAAAAGTTTGTAAGCCAAGGTGTTTGTAAACCGAGGTCCCACTGTACTGAGTGATGCTAAATAGCGCATCTGTGGGCTATATATAATTGCAGTGAATTGCACCTTGTGATGGGCATAATTACAAATATTATAATCACCACGAAGAACATAGTGAATAAAATTATGCATAATGGAAAACTGCTCTTCAAATGGTACGCAACTTTACTTATGCACCTACGTTACATCCGTAAATACCAGAAGATGAGAATTTATTGGTGGTAGCATGGTTAACACATCTGCCTTACAATGCAGAGGTGCATTGTTTGATTCCGGCACCGGCCTCCCGGTGTAGATTTTGCATGGTAAAAGTCTCTAAACCTTTTCCGGGCACTCCTGTTTCCTCCTACATGCAGGGCGTGGTAACGGAACACTAAATTGTCTCGGGGAAACCCCACACAGGCACGCGGAGAATATGCAAACTCCACACAGAAAGGCCGCAGGAATCAAACCTTGCACCACTGTACTGCGAGGCGGACATGCTAACCAGTCGAAATCTTGCCAACCTAAAAATTAATTCACAAATTCAATATTTATTTATTGCATTACTCAGTATGCAGGATAGGGGAAAGTGAATCATCCAAGGATATCAAGGAGCTTGTTGCAACACAGTGAAATTATGATGAAAAAATAATGTATTTGTATAATGAAGACAACTATTTTAGAATGTCCAAAATTATGTGCCTGAGGTAACTGGCTCATTGTCATCACCACCATCAAGCAGCCGCCGCCGCTTCTCATTACTCCTGGACCCCACTTGAGATACATCAGACTCACGCACACACACACACACACACACACACACACACACACACACACACACACACACACACACACACACACACACACACACACACACACACACACACACACACACACACCTGGTCACACACCATGTTTAGCAGCGTGCAGTATTGCAGACCCATTCTGGCGAAAAATAAAGGAACTAATTTCCTCCTGCTGTCCACCGAAGAGTAGTGATAAGCTGCTTGTTGTCTAATAATTCTGTATGTTTGATCCTGGGAGAGTGGCTTTAATTTATCCCTTGGCAAAAGAAGGAAAATAAGGGCCAGCTTTATGGCACCATTAGAAAGCAATGTACCTTTGTGCCGTCCAATGTTGTACTTTCTTCAAAAAAAAAAAAAAAAAACAAAGCGAAACACACACAAATACAGACACGAGGTATGTAAGGTAGAATCCACCCATCGATCCAACCGTCCATTTTATCAACTGCTGGAGACTCTCACAGCTGTCTTTGGGGATTTGGCGGGGAGCACCCTGAACCGGTTGCCAGCCAATCGCAGACGTACAACCATCCACGCTCGCACTCACACCTCGGGACAATTTAGAGCATGGGTTCCGAAGTTAGTTAGCTAGTTCCGGGGGTCAGATCTTGCCAGCCACATTATTGTGTGTGCCATTAGTGAGATATGCTACAGCAGGGCTTTGGGCCCTTAAAAATAATCCCCTTCCTCTGTGTTTTCAGGCACCTGTTCATTCTCAGCCCCCGACTCTGACCTCTCTTTTGTGCATGCAGGATTGTACGACATACATTTGCAGTCAGTCACAGCAACATGCGAAAAATGCTTACCAGAGAAAAATATGGGTTTATTATGCTGGTCTTGATTGTCATGTGTCCTTGAGTGCTTTGAAAGGCGCTTATAAATAAAATGCTTTATCCTCCACACATTCCAAAAACATGCATGGAAGGTAGATTGCATGGAAGTTAAATTGAACACTCTAAATTGTCCCTAGGTGTGTGTGTGTGAGAGTGACTTGACTGTGTGACTGCGATTGGTTGGCAACCAATTCAGGGTGTCCCCACCTCGTGCCCGAAGACAGCTGGGATAGGCACCAGCATTCCCTGCCTGCGACCCTAATGAGGAATAAGTGGTACAGAAAATGGATGGATGGATGGATTATCATGATTATTATTGAGAACACAAAAGAAACATCCGTGTATATATATATATCTAAAAAATCCTCGTCTCACCCACCATGGGTGGTGTCTGTCCCCATTTAAGCTCGGGGCCTCTACCAGAGGCCAGGAAGCTTGAGGGTTCTGCGCAGTATCCGTGCTGTTCCCAGCACTGCGCTTTTCTGGACCGAGATATCCGATGTTGTTCCCGGGATCTGTTGCAACCACTCGTCGAGTTTGGGGGTCACTGCCCCAAGTGCTCCGACCACCACAGGCACGACTGTCACCTTTACCTTCCAGGCTCTCTCCAGCTCCTCTCTGAGCCCTTGGTATTTCTCGATTTTCTCATGTTCCTTCTTTCTGATGTTCCCATCACTTGGGACCGCTACATCCACGACAACGGCTTTCCTTTCCCCTTTATCTATGACCACGATATCTGGTTGGTTGGCCATTACCATCTTGTCAGTCTGTATCTGGAAGTCCCACAGGATTTTTGCTCGGTCATTCTCCACCACCTTGGGAGGTGTTTCCCATTTTGACCTTGGGGTTTCCAGTCCATACTCCGCACAGATGTTTCGGTAGACTATGCCAGCCACCTGGTTATGGCGCTCCATGTAGGCTTTCCCTGCCAGCATCTTACACCCTGCAGTTACGTGTTGGATTGTCTCAGGTGCCTCTTTGCACAACCTACACCTTGGGTCTTGTCTGGTGTGGTATATCCTTGCCTCTATGGCTCTGGTGTTCAGGGCCTGTTCTTGGGCAGCCAGGATGAGTGCCTCTGTGCTGTCCTTTAGGCCAGCCCTCTCTAGCCACTGATAGGACTTCTTGAGATCAGCCACTTCTGCTATGGTTCGGTGGTACATCCCGTGTAGGGGCTTTTCCTCCCATGATTGTCCCTCTTCCAGCACCTCATCCTCTGTTCCCCATTGACTGAGACATTCTCTGAGTACATCATCCGTTGGAGCCTTCTCTTTGATGTATTCATGGAGCTTGGATGTTTCATCCTGGACAGTGGCTCTCACACTCACTAGTCCCCGGCCTCCTTCCTTACGGCTTGTGTACAGTCTCAGGGTGCTGGACTTGGGATGGAACCCTCCGTGCATAGTGAGGAGTTTTCGGGTCTTAACATCTGTGGTCTGAATCTCTTCATTTGGCCACCTTATTATTCCTGCAGGGTATCTGATCACTGGCAGGGCATAGCTGTTTATTGCCCGGGTCTTGTTCTTGCCATTGAGCTGGCTTCTGAGGACTTGCCTCACCCGCTGGAGGTATTTGGTCGTAGCCGCTTTCCTTGTTGCTAATTCGAGGTTGCCATTGGCCTGTGGTATACCGAGGTACTTGTAGCTGTTTTCAATGTCTGCTATTGTTCCTTCAGGGAGTGAGACCCCTTCAGTGTGAACTACCTTGCCCCTCTTAGTCACCATCCGACTACATTTCTCCAGCCCGAATGACATTCCGATATCACTGCTGTAGATCCTGGTTGTGTGGATCAGGGAGTCTATGTCCCTTTCGCTCTTAGCATACAGCTTGATGTCATCCATGTAGAGGAGGTGACTGATCGTAGCTCCATTTCTGAGGCGGTATCCATAGCCTGTCTTGGCGATTATCTGGCTGAGGGAGATCAGTCCTATGCAGAACAGCAGTGGGGAGAGTGCATCACCTTGGTATATGCCACATTTGATGGACACTTGCGTTAGTGGCTTGCCATTGGCTTCAAGTGTGGTTTTCCACATCCTCATCGAGTTTGCAACGAAGGCTCTCAGGGTCCTGTTGACCTTATACAACTCCAAGCATTCATTGATCCATGTGTGTGGCATCGAGTCATATGCTTTATTGTAATCAATCCAGGCTGTGCACAGGTTGGTATGTCGGGACCTGCAGTCTTGAGCGACTGTTCTGTCAACCAGCAGCTGATGTTTGGCACCTCTAGTATCTCTACTAATGCCTTTCTGTGCTTTGCTCATGTATTGATCCATGTGTCCACTTATCTTAGCCGCAATGATGCCTGACATGAGCTTCCATGTTGTGGAGAGACAGGTTATTGGCCGATAGTTGGAAGGAACTGCACCCTTTGAGGAATCCTTCATGATCAGGATTGTTCGCCCTTCGGTTAGCCATCCTGGGTGAGTCCCATCCATCAGCAACTGGTTCATTTGTGCTGCTAGGCGCTCGTGGAGAGCTGTGAGTTTCTTTAGCCAGTAGGTGTGGACCACATCCGGGCCTGGTGCCGTCCAGTTTTTCATACCTGAGACTCTTCCTTGTATATCTGCCGCTGTGATGGTAACTGGTGGTATATATATATATATATATATATATATATATATATATATATATATATATATATAGCAGTGGCGGTCCGTGCATTTCACACCTAGGCCTTCAGTGAAGTCCGACTTGAACAAATATCCCTCGTAATACCATAATTTATGACACAACGGCTGGAGATATCATTTACAAAAGCACACGCACGCAGTACTGGGCGTGGCATCACCTTAATCGTCTACAACACAGGCAATTACACATCAATAAATCTGCATCAGCAATTAGAACTTGTCACGATATGTGATACTGCAAACACTTAAAAATAAAAGGCAATTTAAAATCATTTGTCCACAAAGTTTTATTAAGTCCACCAAGAATATGCAATCTTTAACAAGATTTTACGCAAATTACAAAATGTCAGTTTAATATAAGAAAAACAACAAGACGTTCACAAAACGAACTATTTGTTGAAAATACAGTAAAGTCTCGTTATATCGATATCGGTTATATCGATAGTACCGCTTATTACGATATTATTTTCGTTTCCCTTGCACATTTCTAGTCTTTTTATGTATAATTAGTACCGTTTAGTACGATACCCGGTTGTTACGATAATCCGGTTATTACGGTGCTCCTTTTCATCCCCCGCCAGCCATTTTTGTTGTTTACATCGATATATCCGTCGCGCCATTGGTCAACTTGGTCACGTGTCTTGGTTACGTGTCACGCCATCAGTCGCGCCATTGGTCGACTTGGTCAGGTGACTTGGTTACGTGCCCAGCACTCGTGTAGCAGAGCCATTTTCATTTTCAGACGCTAGCTCGTGTGTAGCAGACGAGATTGAAGTGTTTGTGTTAAAAGGTAAAAATGGGAAGCAGAAGAAGATTGATGACTTTTTTAAATTGTATACATAATACAGTAAAATGTAAGCGTTGCAGTTTCCCTGTTGTGTTATGTACATGCCCACTGTACTGTATATGAATGCAATCGTTTTTCGCAACAATGTTTCTTGTTTTGTCTGCTGAAGCGCGATGATTTTGAAAATTATTAACATTCCATACTGTGTATTAAAGGACAGCCGATGTCACTTTTTATTCAAATGCAAATAAAAATGACTTCACGCCAAGACGTCTTGCATTGCTTGTGAATCCAAACAATGGCTTCAGATTCGGATAATATGCTTTCTTGTTACACATCCAGTTATGAATATGTTTCAAATACACTGTAGTTCTGAAGATTAAAGCATACATGTTTACAATCATTAAAGAATTATATGTGCCATTTTGAGGCAACATTGGGGGAACAAAAAAGGGAGCTAATGGCCAGCTCCGTTTCTTATATGGCGCTTGGCTGCCCTCTTTTGGCGGCTTTTGTTTAATGCAGTTCGGCGCAGGAACGGATATATCGATAGTCCCGGTTATATCGAAATTTGTTCGGACTCCCTTGAGTATCGATATAACGAGACTTTACTGTAAAAGTAAACAAATCTTTTTCATTTGTTCTTGAGAATAGGCCTACATGCGACAGCGAGTTGTCCTCTCCTTCAGCCATTGTGGGTTAAAAAAGCGAGTAGATATACTTGGTTTTTTTGCTAAAGTTTCCGGGTCTGATCTGTTGTAGCTTGGTTGATTTGCATAGCGCTGCCTCCGCTGAGGGCTGAGGTAAAGTGAGTATCCAATCACAGGACGCGTACATGTCATGTTCAACGCGAGGCCCTCTAGCTGGCCTTACTGTGCCAACTCGTGATCTGATTGGCTATCGCAACTATATATCAACTACATGTGCCCGTTCATGTACAGCACATAGACGCCCTCACTGTTGATTCTGAAGGCGTCGGTCAGATTTCATACAGCCTGGCGACACAAGCTAGCTGAATTCTGATTGGATTAAAAACTCTGACCTAAAACTACAACACTGAAAGGAGCATAACCAAATGGGTATACTATAACATCAAGAAAACAGTATGTAGAATAATTATTTATATATATATATATATATATATATATATATTTTTTTTTAGAAAAAATACTTTTTTAATGAAATTGACTTTTATTATAATTATGATAATGATGTCTGATTATGTTAGGCCAGCAGAGAAGGCCTTGCTGGCTCTGACGGCCCACCACTGATATATAGACAGATTCTGTGTGAGGCTGAGATTTTAACCCTCAAACCACATTATTTTGAGCAAAACACTATACCCTGTGCACATACCGTTCATACCAATGATTCTTGAATTTGTTCAAGGCTGATCTTTTACTTTTTTCATAGTGTTAGTTTTTAACTCTTTCACTGCCATTCCCAAATTTATTAGGGAATTGAAAAGCATGATGTCGAGCCCCATTCCCGAATTTGGGGGGATGCCGATAAAGCACTGGTCAGATCTCTGGCAATGTTTTTCCCAGCATTTGCCTTTTGTACAGCCCCATTTCCACCCCATTTTAAGCTCAGTTAACTCCAGATCCATCTAACTTTGGACAAAATGGATTATTATTGTTACTTAACTCTTTTTCCTGATTAAAGAAGAGAGTCTAAGGTTTGTTACACTTCTTTGAATGTTTATGTAGTCCTAAAACTCAATATTCTGTGGGTGCTGCAATTTGAGTGAAAATGACTTTTGGGTGCAACACGAGGTCCCTATACAAAAAAACAAGTACAGCAAAATACATTGACCGCTACTATGCGTCTTTTTTACGGTAAAGGGCGGTCCTTTAGTGACGTCACGTACGTCACCAACTCAAAAACAAGACTTCCTGAATATTCAGCGCAAGTCTTAAAACGTAAAATATAGCTATATGCGATGGAATCTTTGTAAAATACGCTCAGTAGAAGTCATTTGAAGCCATTTTACAAATTATGGACACAACTTATCCAGAGACGTCGGTTGTCCTTTAAGAGACTAATGTATTTGGTGGCGGCTAAACCGGGGAAAAAAATGATAAACCAAGCCAATATTGTTGAGATATTTTATTCATGCTACTAAAATCTAATATTTGTTTTAATGAACAGCGGTGCAATGCACTTTGTGACATGGATAAAATGAATTTCAAGCAGGCTGTGCGATTAATACAATTCAAATACATACTACACCGTATAGTAGGTCTTATATTTAGCAAGTGAGCGCACAGTTGATATTAATATGGCACCCTGCGCTTATTTCCGCTTCAATGAGGAGCTGGCCAATTAGTTTTTGATTACGCTATTGTCACCAAGCATCTACATTGAGCTTTCATATGAAATGGCAAGGGGCATTTTTACTTGTTTTTGCCCGCACAAATTGGCAATTACATATGCATGGGTTCCAATAATCTCATTAACTGTCCCTTCCATTTTGTCCCTTTGATTTCCTTGGCAATGCAAGAGCAGTAGACAGTATACCGATTACAATTGGTGATCCTTCATCAGGAAATGTGGTTTTTGTGAATAATTTAATTTCTGTTCATGTTTTACAGTGCGGTTGTAGTAGTAGATTAGCGGAGATTAGTCTGAATCACATTTTGGCATGCATTCTAATTCAGTGCATTTCCCTTTCTTTTTTTTAATTGCAGATGTTGATTAGGCATCATGACGAAAAGAGAGCGGAACTGACTAAAAAGGAGCACAATAAGGATGTTGAAAAGGATTCTCTTCTCGGTGGAGAGTATGATGAGGAGGAATCAGCTAGATCTTTCCAGGCGGCTCTCAAGGAGTGGAGAAACCAAAAGTGGGATAATGCCAGTTCATCAGGAACTATCTATACTCAAACAGGTGAGAAATAATATAAGATGATCCTTGTTTCATTTCGAGCGAAGCGAGCATCACACCTTCCAGATTTTTGAGCATTTTTCCTTTTAAATAGCAAATGATAATGAAATGAGTTTCACGGCAATCCCATTGTCTCCATCTCCTTTGAAACTATGGAAAAAGTCCTATCGTGCCCATGTTCATGCGACATCTCAACTTTTTTTCTTCCTCTGTGCTATTTTCACAAAGTCTCAATTGGTCCCACCGCCCGCTTTACTTTCCCTCGACGCTGATGTGTTCAGGGCTTCCAGAAAGTGCTTGCCACTGCAGTCAGAAAAATAATCCACTGCAGTTGCATATTGCGATAATGAGAGAAGTGCAATGGGTGGCTGCACGCCACTCCACCAACCTGATTCCCTTCAGTCGTGTGCATGTTGATGTGTATTTGTACAACCTGCCTTCCATCTCATAGTAGTGGGTCTACATGTGCAGCATATTTCTGCATATTTATGTCTGTGCTTCTAGTGGTGTTATGCTAGTTTTTGTGTGTCTGTTGTGCTTCCCTACTTTCTCTGCCTTACAATTCGGACAGATTTTTCCCCCTTCTCCCTGTGTTCTGTACTCTGCAAATGACTGCCAACCCCTTCAGCTCTAATTATTTCTGTCAAGCCACTGGCACACGGGTCAACTTTAAAACTGCCACTGTGGACTTCTTAAGTGTTGAGAGCAATCATAACGTTTTTCTTTATTTCCGCACTCTGCATTTCCCCCCCTGATGTGGGGATGTTGTGTTTCCTACATCCCTTTGTTAGTCTATATGAGCCTTACTTATTACTCGCCTGTGTTTGTCACTGACTGTAGGTAGCAATGAAAAGATGTTTTCCCCCCTTTTTTAGAGAATATTCTACTTTCGTCTGACATATTCGCGGACTGTGTTTTCTCTCTCTTCTTTCTCTCTCACTCCCTGTAGCCCAATTTTATTTTTGTATATTATCCCCCAGTATCAATGTCAGGTCGAGCAGCGCAAACTGACTTCCCTCTAGAGAGAGGCCGCAATGAAGGCAACAACGCACTCGTCAAGGTGCCATTCCCCGAAAGAAGTCTTACCTATATGGATAGGTTGCTACTCAAGAAGTGCCGCAGGTAAAGAAGGAAAGAATGTTTACATGCATACAAGAGTGTTGTTTAGCATTTCAGTCTCTGTATTTTATTAGGTTTCACAAATTTACTTCCATGATTAATATAATGCCAATGTCGTAGTGGTGTGTATCTCTCCCCCTTCTTAAAAAAATCCATTCAATATATATATATTGCGATAAAAGGAGTGTGATTTGAGTTATCTGGTTCATTTTAGTCGAATGGTTCATTTTGGTTTGATTCAGTGAGATTCAACTGTACATGATCTGACTCAGATTAAGAGGATATGACATGCTGATTTTAGTTTTTTTGTCATTTTGTAGAAATGACCTTGTCAGTATGATAAAAATGGCTTTGCAAAATATATTCATTTGGTCAAATCAGCAGTCAAAACCAATATTTACAAAACAAAGACCACTGAAGCCAATGCTATCTATCTATCTATCTATCTATCTATCTATCTATCTATCTATCTATCTATCTATCTATCTATCTATCTATCTATCTATCTATCTATCTATCTATCTATCTATATATATATATATATATATATATATATATACACAGTGGGACCTCGGTTTACGAACCCCTTGTCTGACGAACTTTACTTTTCGGTTTACGAACGTTACATTTCTGAAAATTTTACCCTGGCATACAAACTATTTTTCAGGATACACACAGAGCTGCCACAATGAGTGATGTGTCGTTCGTGAATGAGCCCGTTCTCCAAACAAGGAAATGGCAGCGGACATTTTTTGTCCTCTATTCCCCGCCCCCAGTCGTTGGTTAAAGCCACGTGATTGGTCAATAACGCAGCAGTGGGGGATGGGGTATAGACAGAGAGCGAGTGAGGCCGTTCTCCAAAAAACAAAATGGCGTCTTCGGTTAAAGCCACATGATTGGTCAATAACCCAACAGTGTGGGGTGCGTGGGGAGGGGTTAAACATTAAAGAGGCAGGCAGACAGAGAGAGAGAGAAAACACACACACACGAAAGGGAGAGGACGGAGCTTGAAACAAAAAAAAAAAAGAAAAGGGGGAAAACAGGCAAAATGGTGAAAAAAAACAGTGAAATTTGGACCAATTTCAACTTTGATAGTTCAAAAGCAGAGTGTAGACTGGAAGGTTAAATATCCCATCAATCAGGCTCCACAAATAACCCGCACAAGTCATCTGTACACTTGATGCAAAAAGCTATTAACCCAGCTAAACAGATCACAATTGATGAACAAGGGACCATTCCTCAAGATGGTGAAAGAAGCCTATGTTCCTCATCAAGTGTTTAATGCTCAGGAAACCGGACACTCCATTTCATCAAGTCATTAACGACCATCACAAAGGTAAATAAAATAACTATTGTACAGTACAGTTTATTTCTTTAATCATAATACTATAGCACATTTATTATACATAAAATATTTTGTGTAGTTTTAAGGCTTAGAAAATTAGAAAGTAAAAAAAATATGTTTTATGGGGACCTGGGAATGGATTATTCTCATTTTAATGGTTTCCTATGGGAAATTAATTTTTGGGATACACACTTGTCGCCTTACACACTCTGTCTGGGAACCAATTAAGTTCGTAAGCCAAGGTCCCACTGTATACTCACAGACTTGATCATACTATTGAAGAAGAGACTTTGATTGGCAGTAAATATTCTACGCAAGTGTCGTTGGAAAACGTTCGTTGAAAATTTAGTTGTGCTACTGTAAACAGATAAACTGCAAAAACAGTGAAAGTCCAACATCAGTGAATGTGCAAGAACATATAACAATATAACGTGATGAATGTTGTGTCACAGAAAAAAGGGGATTGTTGGATTGAACACTTATTTACAATAAATCTTACAGCAATTGAATTCTCAAATACCTGTGCTTTTACTTGATTCTCCTGCACTTTTTTTGCATATATATTTGTTATATGTTCAAGTTACTGCATATGTCTCCTTTAAAAATGAGTCCATATCCGAAAACCCATATCCGCCTTGATGACACTTTTAAATTTGAGGTGTTTACGGACTTTTGGGGGATGCTGTTTTATTTACTATTGTACTCATGCGATCACATTTTCATTTTTTTTTTTTTGTACATGAACATTCTGTTTTGCCACTGTCTCTCTTTCTACCTCTCAATTGACTCACGCCATTGTTTCGCAAGGCAGTCACTCAGTGTGCTGTTGACTTTAGGAGAGCTCGGCTTCCGCAGAGCCCTGTAATTACAGCACTTTATTTAAGCGGCACCTCTCTCACTGAGTAGCCTGCCGGAAACTGGGCTGGAGGGGATGCACGCTACAGTGCACTTTTTGGGCCCACTGACCACCTGAGCGAGACTGCGTTCAATCCCTCGCTGCAGCAGCCTTTGAGTGAGGAACAGAGCAGGGAGCCGATCTAAGTGCAATAAGCCTGCAGCCATGTCGGTGGCAGAGCTTAATGAAGAGTCAGAGGGACTGACTGGCTGACTAGCTGGCGGAACGAAGGAGTGAGACACTGAATTTCAACACGTATCTAAGAGTGAAGGTTGGGGTATGGACTTTTTTTATCGAACTCACTGAGGAAAGAAGTGTACCGGAGTCGTAAACATCCCAGAGTCTGTGACTCGAGGGGTTGTCAGGCCGATGACCTGAATTCTTCGGGTAGGGTGATTGAGCACATCCTTCCATCAATGCCAAAGTATATGTGATAAAGGCGCTGAGCCCTTTGAGAAAATCTGTACGCCGAAAAATTGATGACTTGCCCAGCTCATATGAGCATTTTCACCCTCACATTCAACCAACTTCATTACATGACAATTTCTCCAATGTGAAACGAAGAAAGGTTTTCTTATTGTTAAATTTTAATATCAAAGGTGTTCACTGGGTTGTACTTAGGACATTGTATTTCGCTACTCCTTACCCGGTCAAGTGTGTATCAACTACTCTTGCTATGGCATATATATACTTATACTTTACTTATACTTATCTACTATATATATATATATATATATACTATATATATATATATATATATATATATATATATATATATATATATATATATATATATATATATATATATATATATATATATATATATATATATATATATATACACTAATATACTTTACGGAACCAGAGCATTTATGGATAGTAAAAAAAATGTAACCTTTAAATATCAGCTTTGATTCCCAGCACATTATTCAAAACTGCACCACTGTTAACGTCAATGTTGCATTTTGGATAAAAACATTTAGTTTGTTGTGAGAGATTGAGTGGAAAAAAATGATTACATGTACAGTCAATATGTGCAGTCAATGAAGAATTCCACTAACCTTGAAGGCATTAAATGTTCCCCTATTAGTGTTTATTACATTTGAAATGAGCTGCAGTCAATGAGCAGAAGTCATTATAAACACTCCTCTGGGAAATTTTGCTGTAAACAAACAGAACGTGCGGCCAAACACATTTTGAATGTCAAATGAGCAACGTTCAGTGTGGAAAACATAAACAAAACAAAAAAAATGACATCACCCTGACCTCCATCACGTGTTGACCATGGGTGTTATTCTTGATGAAAACAAAAGAAAAAACAAAGCTGAAAAGAAAAACAACATTTTAATGAAAGTGCTTCGAAAAAAAAATACATTACCGAAACTACATTGTACATTTGCAAGACTAATGAAAACAATAATTATGTGTAATATTACCTGTTTTCTGAATGTGAGCCAGACACAGACGCGCACGCACACGCACACACACACACACACGCACACACACACACGCACGCACACACACTCACACACACGCACACACACACACACACACACACACACACACACACACACACACACACACACACACACACAAACACACACAAACACACACACACAACTAAAGCTAACACTTAAAGGACAACTGACGCCTCCGGACAAGTTGTGTCCATAATTTGTAAAATCACTTAAAATGACTTCTACCGAGCGTATTTTACAAAGATTCCACGGCATATAGCTATATTTTACGTTTTAAGACTCATGCTGAATGTTCAGGAATTCTTGTTTTCGAGTTGATGACGATGCCTGACATGACGTCACGTTTGGAGCCCCTGATCGAGAAAGCGACACAATGCATTTCGGGTACTTTGTTTGGTCTGAAAACTTCGTGTTGATCCGTGTTGATGGTGAAATTAGAAGGAAAACACATAAATACACGATGGTGAATCATTGTGTGTTGCACCAAGACTACTATTTGATTTTAGTTGACACAAATTCGCAGCAGACAAATCAGCCAATTTCCAACGGAGCTTGGGCCATCTTGTGCATTTTCTGGGACGCTACATTGGAGTCCTGATGGCTCAAATTGATATGCAAGTACTTCTTTAATTGACTGCAAACATTGATGATTTCCTCTTCAGAACTATTTGAATCTTATTCATAACTGGATGAGTCAAAAGAAAGCATCTCCGAATCTGAAGCCATTGTTTTGATTCTAGAGCAAGGCGAAGACGTCCTGGCGTGACGTCACGAACAATGGGGCGGGACCTTCTGAAACTCGCAATTTCCGTAGTCATTTTGAAGTAGTTTTTTCACACTTTAACTCATTTTTATTGGTGTTTTGCATTTAAATAAAAATATCAGCCTGCATGTTTTGGGTATTTTAGATGCTATAAAACATTTTTCTGATGTCAGGAAACAAAAGAAATTGTGTCGCTTTCTCGGTCAGGGGCGTTCCAAACGTGACGTCACGTGGGGATCGTCATCAACTCGAAAACAAGACTTCCTGAATATTCAGCGTGAGTCCTAAAATGTAAAATATAGCTATATGCGGTAGAATCTTTGTAAAATACGCTCAGTAGAAGTCATTTGAAGTGATTTTACAAATTCTGGACACAACTTGTGTGGAGGCGTCGGTTGTCCTTTAAGCGAATAAAAATTTTGACTCAAAATCAAGGCTGGTTTTTTTCTTTTTTTTCTCAGCGAATGTTCTGAACGTACAGTGTTGTCTCTTACCAAACACTTTCCAAACAATGGGTCTGATTTCTCTGCCGTCGGTAATCATTGATACGACATCCGAAGACTTAGGGAAATGCAAAATGATGTAGATGCTGATAAGCTATTCCATCCAACAGTTATAAGTTATAATGCATAATAATCACAATGTGTACACCAGTGTCTCATCTCCTGTGTTTGATTTTTGAGAGTGTGTAGCCATAAATAATTAATTGTGTTGGCATGACATCCTGTGTGTAACACCTTTTTTTTTCTTCCCTCAGTCATTTTACTGAGCTGTCAGGTAGTCAGTCCCACACGGTGATATGATGGGATGATTGTTCGCGGCAGTCTTTCGTCAATGTCAGCAATGAGGGCCATGGGGCAGATGGAGAAACTTGCAGTGACTGAAAAATATATGTCAAACGCTGTTTGATTTTTACTTTTCGTAGATAGTTTGACGCCAGGGTTGTCGTGACCATTTGCAATTTCGGAGAACTGCATTCTGGAAAAAGCTTTCGGTTTATGTCGGCCATGAATGTTGGTACACCATGTCGATGATTTATTTGCAATTCAAACAATTTAAATACCTTTTTTAAAAATTTCTTAAGTCATTCACTGCCAGACATGCAAAAAAATTGTCCTTTCCGGTGCCAGTGTTTTTGTCATTGTCACTTGAATTCCAGGACCCACAGAATATTGACTTTTAGGACTACATAAAGATTTAATGATTTAACAGCGTTACAAACCTTAGACTCTCTTCTTTCATCACAAAAAAGGTAATTCCTAAATTATATGGGTCTGGAGTTATATGAGCTTGAAATTGGGGTGACTGTCCAAAATACATTGCAATCAATACATATTGGTTTATATCGCTTTAACAACAGCTGAAGCTGGAACAAAATGCTAACACGGAAAAAAGGCAAATGCTGCATCTTTGTGGAAGAGAAAAAAACATTGCCAGAGGACATGGCCAAAGCTTTATCGGCACCCGAGCATGAAAAAACAAAACCCAAACAATTTTAATTTAAAACAGATTCTTTTCTTCCAGACAGTGTATTGTAGGTGTTCAAATACCTGACATGTTTTGGCGTTTTTAGCTGAAAAAAGGCGTCACAACAACATCCGTGACACTCGAAGGCAGAAGTATACGCCGAAACATGTCAGGTATTTGAACACCTACAATACACTGTGGAAGAAAATAATCTCTTTTAAATTAGATATCAAGTGGACAGGATGAACTTAATACAACTAAAACCCAAACAAAATTCGGGAATGGCGCTCTACGTCATATTTTCAATCCCAAATAAATTTGTGAATGGCTGTGAATAAGTTAACATGTTTCAAGAAAACATTTTCTGTAATTTCATGTATGCCGTTCTTGTGTTCAACTGAAAATCATCTGATCAGAAAAGCAACAAGCATATGTTCTTTCCCTTGCAGTGTTTGCCAATCAGAGTAAGTCATCACACACCACGTCAGCCACAAAGCCACACAGTTTTTTTTCTCTTCCCTCGCCCACGATCCACACATCAGAGCCCCACTGTGATTCCCCACAAATTTTGCACTTGCCATCAATTCAACATCATCAAACCGACATCGCAAACATTTCCCAACTCCTCTTTCATCTTACCTTGATCCCTCTATTTATGCTACTGTTAGATCCTCAATCCCAGATGTGCATTTCTCCCTCTTTCCACCATCCTCCTCCTTCAGGTCGACTTTCACAGGTTCAACAAGTTCAGCCTCACTCCCCCCTAAGATTGCCAATCAAATCCACGTCTCCTATTAGAACAGTTACAATCATCCCAGTTGTTCCCAGAACCTCATCTCATCACAGAGGCTTTCAATTTCCCAATCACCTAACAATTTCCAATCCCCAAATCAATCCTCCCAACAGTCTGCTAGTCAATAGATGACTTCAATCTTCTTTATCACCACTTTCTTGCGACACAAATCCACCTACAGGAACCTGAAAACCGTTACGGTCCTGTGCACCTCTTTATAGCAGGGTGTCAAATAAATCCACGTGGATCAAGCTCATCTTTCAAATATGAGTGTAATACAGGTGTGATGTTATCCACGCCTACGAAAAGTGTTCAGTCACTTCCATGACATCTCATGGATGGTTTGAAAGAGAAACTTATTTGGCACGGTTTAAATTTGAATAATCGCAGGCAAGGACACTCAGGAGCAAAGGGGTGTTTCAGCGCAGCTAGGGTATCAGTGTCTTGCTGAAAGACACCACAGCATTGTGGACCTTGGTGGTTTTGAATCATGTAAGACAATTGTGATCTTATATACCAGTTCAATGATGTAACATTTTTTGTCACCCCCCCAAACATCTGTTTTGTTATTAACCACATCCAAAATATGCCTTTGGTGTTTTTGTGCTGCAAGTGATTCGATTTTGAAAAATTGCCTTCCGTGTCCAACTTTTGCCTGAAGATGCTTTCCAATTTGCAAGCTTTTCTCATATCACAAAGGCCTCTTAATAGGATTTAGAACAAATATGTAAGAACGTAGAGCTTACAATAGAGATGAAAAATGAGTTTTAAACCCAGAGGAGGGTTGCTTGTGTGCTCAAAAATGGGAGAAGAGAGACAATGCTTCTCGATCAAAGGGGAGATTTCCTGAGATGTCTACTTTATTTTCAACATCCATTCTTCTGAACTGCCGATACTATTTCTGTGTGTGTTGAACACTGCATTTAAACCTTTTCAAATGGTGGTTGGATGCAAATATACATAGACCGACTAGTTAGGGTATTGCAGATCCAATCTACAAATACAAGTCACAATAGATCGGGTCCAGATTCACATTGACAGTGTTCCATACTTTAAATTTATAGGTGTCATATTAGCAACACATTATGAATGTGTCGTGCTTGGTTTACATGTGTTTTTGTTTCAAAATGCCAAGAAAGAGGTAAACAATGATTTCTTGGTCATTTGCATCTCACCAAGGCAGACCTCCCAACCTCGAGTTGTGAGGTTAAAAGTGTATCCATGCCTGTGACATCTTTTGGTCACCCCTTCATAAGTCATTGTGTCACCTTTGCTATACCACTGAAAAATTATCTCCCCCGATGGACCATTGCATGCCTGGCATCTGAAAACCTGTCTGTCGAGTGAATTATTGCAGATTTCCATGCAAGTGACATTTTTTTCCCTTGTTTCTTTGTGAATTGTATTTTTTCAAACACCAATTGACCCTGTGCTTCAAATTGTGGCAATTATACCAATGTTTGCTATTGATGGGCCAACCCGATCTCTCTCCGCTAATGGTCTATATATATTTTACTGCTGGAAATGAGGTTCCTCGGTGCACTTTAAATAAATAAATACATAAATACACCAATCCATAAATAAAAAGATTACCACCATCAAAAATAGTAATTGCTAGAGGAAATGGGTATATCTATCCATCTATCTATCGATGAGAAGGTTTCTTCAGCCGTCATCTGTACTTCTTTGACGGTGTCGGATGTTTCGCTTTGTCACTGACGAAGCCTCTTGGATAAGAGCCTCTTGGATAAGAGCCGATACCTTCAAAGAAGTACAGATGACGGCTGAAGAAACCTTCTCATCGATGGACCACTCCTGTACGACTGAGATCTGACAGACGTATCTATCTATCTACCTACAGTATCTACCTATATGTATCTCACTTTCTTTCTGTCTCTATTGAGTTATCTATGTACCTATCTACCTATCTCCCGATCGATTATACCTAGCCACCTCGCCACCTATCCACCTACCCACCTATCCATCCACCCACCCACACCTACACAATCACAGTTGTGCATGTTTTGTTTAGGTTGGGCAAGACTGGTGTTATTTGTAAATCACAACCGGCCTCATAATAGTCATTTTTAAGCAGATCACACATTAACATTCATTGAGCCACATGATGCTCATTGTGGTTTACTCGCCTGCTCAAGGCTGTGATATTCCCAGCATTCTCGAAATGCACATACACTTGCTATTCAATCTGATTCATGTATTTATTTTTTCCTTTAAAATGTCCTATGTTTCCATAGCTAACGTGGGGAGGGGTGAAGTTGTTCCGATCAACTTTCTGGTTCATCAATCCTTTCCTATCAGTGTGTCCGTGTCAAGCGTGTGAAGTTGACAACGAGTTATTCCACAAGTCTCCTTGTCTCAGCGGGCAGTCAGCACTTAAGCAAATACAGGACAGTCCATACCACAATTGTTAAAGCTACTTTACTGAGAGGAAGATGGATCAAGATGGGTAGAAGTGGAGTTTGTGAGGGAGCAGGAGGTTGAACAGAGGATCACCTTGACAACACCTCACACACATTTAGGTCCCTCAATCCCTCCATCAGCCCCTTCTGTCATTTATTTTCATGGCAAGGCTGTAATCCAACCGTGTTTATCCACAAAGCAGTCATTCAGAAAATTAGGTTGTTAGTCTGTAATCTGTGATTCACACAGACACAAAACATCACTTTAATTGGTTCAGATTCCATTGTGTGATTAATTTTAACAGGCAATTGATTTGAACGAATTATTCACCTCTACCTCAGTGTTGTGGGCTCCGGCCTCCCCTTGTGGCATGTGCGTGCTGTCCCGGTGCCTGGATGGGTTTTCTCCTCGTACTCTGGTTTCGTCCCACATTCTAAAAACATACATGGTAGGTTCATGGAAGGGTCCAAATTATCCATTGGCGTGACTGTGAGTATGAATGGGTGGTTGAAAGTGACAAAATACAGAAAGAAAAAAAAAAATCAAGTTGCATATGTTTGATATATGCTCTGATATATGCTGTCTATACCCTCAACTCTTCTCTGTTCACATCCCTCAGGGTTTTCCTCTTTTCGCTCTACTCAATTCAGACAACTCTGTATAAATAAGCCATGGCTCTCTGTAGTTTTCTTTTGAACCTAACGGTTATTCCCACGTTGGAAATTTATGTTCATGTTCCAAAACACACAGGGATGTGTGGAGGTGCATATTGATGCAGGAGTGCCTGACTCAGTTAGGCGATGATAAATTGTGCCAGGAGGGGGTTGCAGAAAGCACGTTTTGCCTCCCCGAGTGGCATTTCGTGAGCCCCCCAGCAGGCTGTCAGCTCACTGATATCTATTTAAAAAGTGGGCTATTTTTGAAGGAATAAGATTCGTATCTGGTTTTGCACTCCAAATATGTCACTAAGCTAAATTATTGGCTAATCTTTAGCTCACCATGTCTGTAACATTGAACCTATCTGTATGTGCCAGTGCATACCCCCACATCTTGTGCTTTGCTTAACTCATTTACTGCCAGACGATGTGCAAGACTATCTACTCCAGTGCCAGGGTTTTTGTCATTTTCACTCAAATTGTAGAATATTGAGTTTTAGGACTACATAAACATCTAATGCAGTGTAAGAAACCTTAGAATCTCTTCTTTCATCAGAAAAAAAGTTAATTCCTCAGTTATATCGGTCTGGAGTTATCTAAGCTTGAAATGGAGGTGGCTGTACAAAATACAATATAGACATTGATTTATATAGTGCTGAACAAAGCGCTAAAATGGACAAAAGGCAAATGCTGACCTCTCGTGGAAGGGAAAAACATTGCCAGAGGTCTGACCAGCGCTTTATCGTCACCCCCCCCCCCACAAGAAAAAAACAAAACCGGTCATTGTCACTCAGATTTCAGGAACCACGTAATATTGAGTTTCAGGACTACATAGACATTCAATGCAGCATAAGAAACCTTAGCCTCTCTTCTTTCATCTGAGAAAAGGGGTTATTTCCTAAATTATATGAGTCTGGAGTTATATGATCTTAAAACGAGGGTGGTTCTCTAAAATACAAAGCAATACATACATATTGGTATATAGGGCTTCAACAACAGCTAAAGCAGGAACAAAGTGCTAACATGGAAAAAGAAAATGCCTCCTGGTGGAAGGGAAAAAACATTGCCAGTGTCACAGTTTGCGAGGTGGTGATGGCGGTGGTGGTTCCCAAAAAAAGCAGGCAGGAGGGAGCAGCAGGTTGTGTTTGACAAATTGTATTAACATAAAGTCAGCAGGAACAAAATCTAAAACATCAAAATCATCTGAACAGAAAAATACAAAGTATCAAAGAAAACCAAGAGTAAAAATCTGCCAAGATGAAACAAACCTGACTGGATGCAGCAAACACATAAACACTACTAATGACCTGACACTGAATGGTGGTGCCGGGAGTCCTTTTAACTGCCACTGATGAAGACGACCAGTACCTGTGCAACTGAGGGCGGGGGCGACAGCGCTACCCGTTGGTCGCCAACCAGAACGTGACAGTCTGCCACTGATCGGAACGACCAGCACCTGTGCAGGTGCAGGCGGGGCCGATAGCGCCATCCGTCGGTCGCCAACCATATTGTGACAGCCAGAGGTCTGGCCAGCGCTTTATCTGCATCCATGCAAGAAAAAACAACATCAAAGTAATTTGAAAATGCACTCTATGTCATACTTTCAATTCCCGAATAAATTAGTACATGGCAGTGAATGAGTTAAATGCTGTTTCTGTTTGGTGTACACCATTCCGAGATGTGATTGCATGTTCATTGTTGACGTGAGTATTCTGTAAAAAGGATGTATAAGTACGCCCCTTCAGCACCCAAATGGGGAAGCATTTACTTTGCTGTGATAGTTTTTTGTTATCAGCTTTCTTGTTCCAGTTATTCTCACCCCGAGTGGTGTGTCATCCATTACATCGTCACCCTAACCAATTTGAACACTTCTTTACCATTACAGAAATCAAGTTTGCGAGGGGCTGGAAGTGGGATGGGGGCAAACTTGCTTTGTTGTGCTTCATCAATCTCGCTCTTGGTCTGTACTGTTGACTGTGTAATGGATCATTAGCCACTTGAAGGACTTGCTGTTGACGAGGAGGCCTTAATATGATGCTTAATGTTTGTGTGTGTGCGTGTGTATGCATGTGCACGTGTGTGTGTGTGTGTGTGTGTGTGTGTGTGTGTGTGTGTGTGTGTGTGTGTGCGTGTGTGTGTGTGTGTGTGTGTGTGTGTGCGTGTGTTTGTGTGTGTGTGTGCGCGCGTGTGTTTGTGTGTGTGTGTGTGTCTGGCAGTTGTTGCTGTTTTGTGTGGATGCATGTAGCAGGCATAATCGGTGCTGGAGGCCTGAAATTGAGCAGAGTGCTGTGAATATCACACTGAGACGTGTAATGCCAGATTAACACATACCATACTGATGGTTTCCTAAATAGCTCCTGACATCTTTTGTGCACGCACACAACTGCACACACACTCGCGCGCGCGCACACACACACACACACATACACACACGCACGCTCACGCATACACACACACACACACACACACACACACACACACACACACACACACACACACACACACACACACACACACACACACAGGATGATAATACTGCACAGATTTGATCTGAGTTGTTCCTGTTTCAGTATTTTTGGTTGGGGGGCAGAGAGAGGAATTAAGCCTCTAATTTTCTGTACCTAGTCAACAAAGCATATGGTTTTAAAGTCCCATAATCATCCAATTCAATTTTTTTCCTGGAAAAATATGTCACGAAGAAACAACAGAATGATTACCGTATGTTGCTGGTGTATAAGGCACGCCCAAAAGCCTTTATTTTCTTCAAAAGATGACCCTGCGTCTTGTAGGCGGGTGCGCCTTATATGTAATATTGAGCCATAATCTCACAACTATAGTCAACAGCCACCGACTCCATTTCCCCCTCTAGAAGAAGTAGTGTGTAGCGGCTACACACTACTTCTTCTAGAGGTTGGGGCTACACTGTAGCCCCAACCTCTACTGTCACGCTTTATAATGTGGTGTGCCTGATATTATTCTTTGAAAGTTTGTCTTATAGTCCCCAGTGCACCTTATATGGTAAAAAAATGGAAAATACACCACACACAATACAATGACTCCATTTCCCCCTCTGGAAGAAGTAGTGCATAACTTCAGTCTCTTGTGTAGCGCCTTATACTGTGGTGTGCCTTATATATGGAAAACATTTTTAAATATGTCATTCATTGATGGTGCGCCTTATTGTCCGGTGAGCCTTAGACACCGGAAAACACGGTAGGTTGATTTCTGGAAGGGCAAGTTTTGAAATTGGAACTGTAAGATTGTGTTCAACCTCCATTGTTATTTCATCATTTGATTGAGTTTGGTTTGAACGACAGCTCTTACGCATTTTCTTTTTTTTTGTATTTATTTTAAATGCCCAGTGCAGTGTTGGATATGGTTTTATGAAAATGTATCTTATTTTTTCTAAACATGGTCATTAGACACACACTGCATACACCGCGTTCGGGAGACTGACATTTAGCCAGCATTTGTTGAGGTCCCAGCACTGAGGTTACCTTTGAAGGTGATAAATTAGTTTAGGGAATGGTGCCCGTGCCAATGGCAGCTGCTGCCCCCTCTGTGCAGGTACTTGCGGGAGTGCAGAACGATAAACGCCAGGAACTAAAGCCAGTTTATCATTTCAGTCGCAAATTATTCAGGTACTCTCTCTCTCTCTCTCTCTCTCTCTCTCTCTCTCTCTCTCTCTCTCTCTCTCTCTCTCTCTCTCTCTCTCTCTCTCTCTCTTTTTTGATCTTCGTGTGCGTGTGCGTGTGCGTGTGCGTGTGCGTGTGCGTGTGTGTGTGTGTGTGTGTGTGTGTGTGTGTGTGTGCGTGCGCGTGAGTACGTGTCTGGGTATGTGTGCGCCTGCTTGTTGCTGTTGCTTGTTAGTCCGACAAGCCATTGCTTTTCAGATGTTGGCTATTCGTGTCCTCACCTGCCCCACATCGTCTCTAAACAATGTGTAGTTTAGGATCCGACAAACCAATGGCCAATTCAATCAATAGTACCTGCATTTACATTCACATTTACAGCCAAAAACGGATTGATTTTAAATATATTATGAAACGCTTCCCGAAAACAAAAGCGGGTTGGTTTTATTGCCGGTTTTAATCACTGACGGCTGGTGGGAGTCTGGTAAATCAGCTGCCATTATCACAAATCTGACTGAAAATGCAGAAAAAAGGGAGGGAATTAAAATATTTGTCAGTGTCTAGTGAGTTCATTTTCAGAATCAGAAAGCCTTGCATTGTCTCACAATGGGGAAATTTGGACATGGTTCCACTGGGGGTCGAACCCACTTTGAGAAAAGTGTGGTGGTATTTACTACAAGTTGATACTGACCTAAGGTGGCCGTTGATGTTCAAATAGCAATTTTGATTGGATGAAACAAGTTCATGTTGAAACAGGTAAACAGCCCATTTAAATAAGCCAGACGAGTAAAAAAACATTGTATCATACACTTCAGGTTGAATGGACCGAATGATTCGCCTTTGTGGAGAGAAAAGGTTCTTTTTCTAATTTGCAATAAAACAATACCATCGATGAAACAGTCAAATGTCAGTGGCACTTTGACAAGCCCCGTGCTAACGTTAGCATCTATATACTTCTAACGGAGACAGCAGAAGGCATGTGTGGAAGCTAATGAGCCGTGTGCAGGCTATCTAGCAGTAATAGTTGTGTTAAGTTCCGGATCCGTGACACTCTGACGAAGGCGGAAGTATACGCCGAAACATGTAAGCTAATTGAACACCTAAAAAACGCCACTGTCTGTAAGAAAGCTGGGTGCGTTGAGGTGCAGTAGTTCGTGTAGAGAGAGAAGAGCAATGGAGAGAGGATGCAGCCCTGCGGGGTTCCAGTGCTCGTGGTTCGTGTTGAGGATGATATTTTTCCCAGTCTGACCTGTTGTGTCCGTCCTGATGTGGTGCAGTCCGATGTTGACTGCATCCTCCACAGACCTGTTTGCTCGGTAGGCAAACTGAAGAGGATCTAGCAGAGGTCCGGTGATGTTCTTTAGGTGGTTCAGCACGAGGCGTTCAAAGAACTTCAT
This sequence comes from Hippocampus bargibanti, assembly GCF_051943395.1. Lineage (NCBI taxonomy): Eukaryota > Metazoa > Chordata > Actinopteri > Syngnathiformes > Syngnathidae > Hippocampus > Hippocampus bargibanti. Next base: position 9,391,048 of record NC_142747.1, read on the forward strand.
GACCACAGCCAGAGCAACAGGTCTATAGTCGTTCAATCCCAAGGGTGCTGGTTTCTTTGGAACTGGGACGATAGTAGACTGCTTGAAGCAGGATGGGACTTCACACTGCTCCAGGGATCTGTTGAAGATTCGTGTGAAGACCGGAGCCCGCTGGTCAGCGCAGACTTTCAGGCAGAAGGGGGACACTCTGTCAGGTCCCGCAGCTTTCTTGATCTTCTGCTGCTTGAAGAGCCGTCTCACGTCCAGTTCGTGGATCTGTAGGGCAGAGGGCGGAGATACGGTAGTTTCTGGTAATGCTGGGCATCTGATGGCTGAAATGTGATTGGTTAAATTGTAGGTGGTTCAGCACGAGGCGTTCAAAGAACTTCATTGGAAAATTGGAAATAACATTTTGTAGCAGCGCAATTGGGGAAAAGTAGTGAAAGGAAGCTCAAAGACAATTTGTAATTATTTAAAAAGAATTTATGGACAAAATAGAATTAATTAGTCAGTGATTTAGATATTTTTAGGCCAGTATACAAGGCCTTGCAGGCCCTGACGGCCCGCCACTGTTATTTCCCCTTTTGCTTTCCCGATCCTCGTACGCTTCTCTCACTCTCCATGACGTTCCATTTTTGCGGCATTTCCTGCACTGATATGCAACTTCCTAGTCACATTTCTTTCTTCCTCCTTAGTAATACTGAGTAATTTTGTTTTATATTTATTTGTAGTCACACGTCATGGTCTCCCCAGTGTTCCACACATTTCTCATTCAATCCCTCTTCGTCCAGTCCAGTTTCACGGCTCGTACCAGTGCCCTGTGTAAGCAACACTGGACCGACTGACGAATCAATACATCACTGTAATCAATTCTGTCGGGTGCTTCGGTGTTTAATGAAATCCCCTCCTCCCTCTTTCTCACTTTTGTACTTGGGCTGTAGCAAAATCCAGTTTAATGCGAATGGAGCAAAGGCAATCGTGTGCTACCAAGCGTTACTTTCGGATGTGGTTGACCAGTGGGGTAGATGTGATGGGTGACAGGGCTTTCTGGGGTCATGAGTGGCAGGTTTAGGTGTTTAGGGTGCACCAGCACAGTTCCCATGGTGATGGATGGCTCAGTCGGTTAATTTGATACTGTTAAACTTTTAGTGTAAAAATGTTTAACCTTGGGAGAAAAGCACACAGTGGCAGATGTGACTGAAAAAGTGTGTTTGTGTATGTTTGCACTCACAGCTTCTCTTTGACAGCATTGGTCTAGTCCTGCTGTTTGCAGTTTGATCAATTGCAAGATGTTGCGGCTTTGACCTACTCCCGCTGTTGAAAAGAGGACTTCACGAAGGACATCAAGAAAAAGTCTACCATGAGTGACAGACAATGGCTGTCAACAAAAAGCATCCCCCAATGGAGAGTTATCGTACAAGTTATTCCGCAGCTAGTGTTTTAATAATCATTTGAAAGTTTATACCAGTACTCAGCATTATGTCACCAATCCATCTATTCGTCCATTATTTGAACGTCTTATCCTCACCAGGTTCATCATTTTATGTAAAAAACATGTTATCTTTGTAAACATTGGAGATATGTCTTTATTTGTTCTAAAATTACCGTTTTTCCAGTGTATAAGGCACACCAAGAAGCCACCTTCATTTTCTTCAAAAGATGACCTTGTGCCTTCTACGCAAGTGCTCCTTATATGCAAAGTAATATTGAGCCAAAACAAGTCTCGCAACTACTGTCAGCAGCAGCCACCGACTACATTCCCCCCCGTAGAAGTAGTGCATAACCCCAGTCACTGCTGTTGCGCTTTGTAAAACCACATTAAACATTAGACAGTGAGACATCAACTTACGAACTTAATTGGTTCCCAGACAGAGTGTGTAAGGCGAAAAGTGTATCTAAAAAAAATCCCCTAGGAAACCATTAAAATGGGAATAATCCGTTGCCGGGTTTCCATAAAATATGCTTTTCAACTAAATAAGCCTTAAAATTACACACAACATACCTTATTCTATGTATAATAAATGTGCTATTGTATTGTAATTAAAGAAATACATTGCATTGTATCATAAAGTCACTTTATTTACATTTGTGATGGTCATTGATGGCTTGATGGAATGGCGTTGGACGTCAAAGGGAATTGCTGTTTGGAAAGAGGCACATTACATGAGGACTGTAATAAAGAAATAAACTGTGCTGTAAAATAAAGTTTTATTTACCTTTTTGATGGTCGTTGATGGCTTATGGAAGGAGAGTCACCTTCCATAAGGACTGTTGGTAACTTAACCTCTGGTGTGGCTTCTCTTCTTTTTTCTTTGGAGACTCCTCATCATTTTTGCGGATTAAAAACCTCTTAATTGACACCTGTTGCTTTCTGACTTGTAAGGTCTTACAAAGCTGAGGCATCACGTTATTGTTCATCATGTTGATGATTGTCATAGCCATAGTCTTTTCTGAATGGAACTCTTCGGCCTGCACATCATTCCACTTTGCCAACATTGCCTTTATGAGCTCACTTGATTTCTGCAGCCATCTCCTCCTCAGATGTTCTCGAACCATCCGTTACTGGCTTTAAAATCCTAAATAAGCGCCGAATTTCCAGGTTGTCGCATGGCGATATCACCGTGAATTAGCCATGCTTTCTCGCATAAGCTTACTCACGCTGTCGCCGGATAGCTGCTTTTCGTTAATCCAAATTAACAGAAGTTTTTCAACTTCTTCGATTGCCTGAGACCGTCGCTTTGAGATCACGGGAAACACCTTTTGCAACAGGCGCACCTTTGATGGCTTTTCTGTTCCGGAGAATGGTAGCAATGGTTTACTTAGCATAGCCGTGCTCGGCCACTAAACACAAACGCACACCTCGTTCGGCTTTTTCAATTATCTCCTTCTTCTCAGCGACGGTGATTTTATTTTGTGTCTTCTTGGGCTGAACACGAGCCTGTGGTGTTTTTTTTTCGGTCCCATCATAGTAAAATTATCAGCAAAAAGCTCCAAGTAGGCGATCGACGTGTGCATTCAATGAGAGGGAGTGTGCCCACACGCCCGCACGCGACAACAGTTGGTCACGGAGAGAGCGATACACCCGTGCGCCGCTCAGCTCCCCACCCTCGCTCAGCTCCCCACCCTCGTGTACGCACTCACGCGTCGTATCGGCGTTCGAACACCGAAGCAAGAATATCTCTAATATTTTGTTCGAACACCGATTTGTTCGAACAGTGAGGCGTTCGAGAACCGAGGTACCACTGTATTTGGAACACTTTTTTTCATTCATTGAAGGTGCACCTTACTCAGTAATTCGGTGTGCCTTATGCAGTGTATATGTAAAAAAAAAAGGAAAATACACCATTCATTGGGTGTGCGCCTTATACTCCAGTGTGCTTTATACACCGGAAAATACCGTACTTAACATTGTGCTTTGTCTGTATGGGTGTCACATCATAGTTACTTTGGGTTCAATTTATCGCATTTGTTTTTCTCACATGAATAAGTAAAAGAACGGCTTTAAAAAAAAAAAACATCACTGGAAATGCATTGGAAATGTAGCATACGTGAACTCACGTATGCTACATTTCCAATGCATTTCCAGTGAGCAATCCTCAAAATATAATTCAATATGGTTTTATTTCATGTCAAACTCCGATAACAACCCTAATGGCTTAAAAATGGATTGAGGGGAAAAATGCAAGACATTTGTCACATTTACTGAACAAGCATTAAAGTAATGCAAAATACTCGGTGAATCATTATTTCCAGCAGCCTGCAAAACATTAACGAATAACACGGGAATATTTAAGCTCTTCCCTTTCCTCCCCTTCATTCTTCACACTTTGTGCTCTCTTTTCACAAGATTTGCTTTGTCCACTTTAATGAGAAACACCTGTTTGGAGCTCCTCATTAGGCATTCCTTGTCAGTCCCCTTCAGATTTGCCGTGCGCTTCACCTGCATTAAGTGCGTGCTTGTTTGCACCGGTTCGGTAATGAGCGTACAGGGGAAAAAATAAATTTGGCAACTGGAGGTGGTTGTGGGTGCTGTTAAATGTTTCATGACTGGATTAGGTGTTCTGCATATCCTCTGGAGGATCGCTGAAGTGGAATCCAGCCTCCAAGCATCACCGGTAATTCGGAATCGCGTTGTATTTAAACCCGAAATGGACGGCCAAAGATAATGAGGATGCGTTCTATGGGTCCCCTTATCGCTGTTTGTGAGAAGGTGTAAAACAGGGGTCGAGAACCTATGGCTCGCGAGCCATATATGGCTCTTTTGATCATTGCATATGGCTCACCGATAAAACTAAATACATATTTTCGCTTTTTTTGGCGTTCATTTCCTGTTGGGGCTGCAGTTGGCGGAAAGCGCAATTTTGATTGGATAACACTGACCTAGGTTGGGGGAAAGCGCAGGTTTGATTGGATGATACTGGCCGTCAGTTGAAACAGGTAAACGCCCCTTTAAATCAGCCCGACAGTAAAAAAAAAGACGAGTACGCTCCAGCTTGAATGCATCAGAGGATTCGCGATTCTAATTTGCAATGAAACAATACCATCGATGAAACAGTCGAATGTCAGTGATATTTTAACAAGCCCCATGTTAACGTTTAGCATCTATATACTTCTGCGAGAAGTATATTGCAGATAGCAAATGTGGAAGCTAATGAGCCGTGTGCAGGCTAGCGAGCAGTAACTTTGCCTATGGACCCGGCAAGTTGACTTTCATTCCGATTGTTTGGGTGGATGTTTACCAATCATGAGGAACGGTAAACCATTCATGTTAACAGTGAGTAATATCACAAAGTTATTTTAAATAGTACATTCTGACATTTTGTTGAAAAGTGGCCGCGCGTGCGTGCGTGTTTTCGTGCGCGCTGGTGTGTGTGTGTGTGTGTGCGCGCGCGCGCACGCTCGCGTGTGTGTGGCTCCACTGAAAAACATTTCTATATATTTTACTTTTATGGCTCTCTTAGTCAAAAAGGTTCCCGACCCCTGGTGTAAAATGTAATCCGTTATTTGACAAAAATATTCCAAGAAGTTTAACTCAAATTATGAACTCATTCACTGCCATTCTTGAATTTAATGACGTGAAACGTCATTCCTGAATTTGTTCAGGTTTTGGTTTTTCTTGTGAGTGGGTGCCAATAATGCGCTGGTCAGACCTCTGGCAATGTTTTCCCTCCAGACGAAGGGGCATCAATTTCTTTTTGTACAGCCGCCCCCATCTCAAGCTCTGATCACTCCAAATAATTAACTCCTATCTAATTTATGAATGAACTCTTTTTCTGATGAAAGAAGAGGTCAAAGTCAAAGGGTTCTTAAGCTGCATTGAATGTTTAAAACTCAATATTCTGTGGGTCGTGCAATTTGAATGTAATTGACAAAAAATGTTGGCACTGGAGTGAACACATCTTGCACATTGGCTGGCCGTGAATGAGTTAAATGAGAATGAGTGTCAGAACTTAAATAAAGGAAAGCAAGAAATCCCAATTTGCACGCTAAATGCACCGTCTTCTGTTCTGTGTTTGACCTTTTAACACAAATGTGAAAAATGTCCTCCCGTATCGAGGTTATTAATCATTCACATTTATTCACTTTGAGTGCCTCAGTACCTTTTTTTTTAATGTCACTGGAAATTCCAAATTATATTTGGGAATGATTTAAAGAATCATATGACTAAAAAAATAATACAAACAACACTACTACTACGAATAATAATAATAATTATTCTGATAATATAAAGAAGAAGGTCATACTTTCGTCTCTGAAGCCTTATATTAACGACAGGTTGTCGCTGGTGACGTGAGGTTCACTTAACTGACCCTGTGCATGCATGACATTAATTCCCACTATGTGACATCGTGAATTTGACTCAGAGGGGAGCAATATTGTGTCAATTATTTGGTGGCCCTCCTCACAGAGAGGCTAGCTAACTTACATTACTTCCGTTTGATTCATTGTTCGGGTCACGATTCATGTTTATTATGTGATGACAATACCACGGTTTTCATGCGGGTGATTTATTATTATGTTGTATTGAAAATATCGCATGACTTTAAACCACAAAAACGGTTGGGGGCCGCTGTGTTAAGGGGCTTTTGAGTGTATTTTGATACTTCAATTGTTGTGGCTCAACACACTGCTCGACAGTTAGTGCCTCAAGTTTTATTCCAGCTGTTGTTAAAGGGCAATATAAACCAATATGTATTGCATTGTATTTTTGACAGCCGCCCTAATTTCAAGATCATATAACTCCAGACCCATATAATTTAGGAATTAACTCTTTTTTTCTGATGAAAGAAGAGAGGTCTGAATGTGTGAATATGTAGTCCTAAAACTCTATAATATGTGGGTCCTGGAATTCAAGTGACAATGACAAAAACCTTAGCACTGGACTGGACACATTTTTCGACGTGTGGCAACGAATGAGTTAATTATATCGCTGATGTCATTGATGTCAATCTATGCCACGAATGACTGACAGTTTTAATGTATGCTCCGTTACTCAATGTTATGGTCATGAAAATTGAATTTTGGAGCTGTTAGCTGTCGCAAAGTGAAATCATTTGGTGAAAAAAATTAAGATCAATATTTTTTATTGTCTTTATTCAAGGTCCAATGCAAAAAAAACAGGTGCAGCTGGATCATGCAGTCACACGGCTTGCCACGATGTAACATACAACTTTGGTTGTTAGGATTCAACTTTGGTTGTTAGGATTCAACTTTGGTTGTTACGCATTCACAAGTGAAGTCGTCATATTTCACAAGCGCTGGTGTTCGTTTTGTCTACATTTTCTTTCATTTTCTTTGCCTGCAACTGGAAATTGAGTTATTTGTTCTCAGGATATGTTTGTCTCCATGTTACGAGTTTACCCCTGTTGAGACCCCCCACAATATAAAAAAGGTAAACTGGATACCTCACAAAATTAAGAAAAACAGGATTCATGTTACTGCTGACATTTTTATCATGCCAACAGTCATTTCAGTGGGAGTTCTGTTTGTATTTTTGTATTTTTGTTATTTTTTCTTCCTCCTTATCCCCACGTGAGGCAGAAAAAAAAACAGAAGAAGCCGCACTCACAAGCAACAGAACAAAATAGCATCTTCTGGTCACAGTGGGTGTTGTATTTTGTGTGGGGGGTGTAGCTATACGCATGCTTGTTCTATGTGTGCAAGCCAGCATGGAAACCTGTTGTTCCACCAAGTCTGCGGCAGACCTGAGGGAAACCACATGACTGCTAATTAGCGGCACAGAGGGAAGTCACCCCGGCGGCCAATCAAATCGGCTTTTGAAACTGTTCCCCACCCCCCGAGATGTCTTAGGAACGGGGCAGCTGAACTATCAAGGCGATGGGATATGATGTTCCAGCCGATCTCCAAATTAGAAGGAAACGCTACGGGAAATGTCCGACTGTGCTACTTGCTGTGTTTTTCTTTGTTCTGCTTAGTCTCCGTAGTGCAGTTGTCTTGTTTTGCCATGTTGCCTTTTCCGAGGGTAAATGATGAATCCATTCGGAGACAGAGTTCATTCAGAGTACATGCACGAGAAGCTTTGTTGACGTCACACAGCATTGAAATCCACATACAGTACCGCTGTGCTGTGTGCATTTTTCCATTTGATCTGATGAGCACGAGTACAGTACTGTTTCGTCAAAGTTACTTTTCATCACAAGACGCAGAGATCATGAAATAAACACGGTAACTTTTGATGCACTAAGAAAATAAAAAGCATCGAGAGATAGGTAGACACGATGGCACGCATCCGGGAATAACAATATGACACATTGCACCGAATTCACAAGGAGTTCAGATAAAAGGGGCTCATAAAAAGGCAATAGAACAACGCAATGAATTGGATCAATGCGGCCTATAACTGAAGGGGATCTTATTCATCTCCAAAGCAAAAAAGCGAGACTGTACAACACGCATACATCTTGATAGCAAATTAGCATTTGCTTCATGACAAGAGGCAATAGTTTACTTTGAAACATGATTTGTAGTGCCCACTTTCATCAGCACCCCTGTTTATTATTCATCCCTCCCTTCCATCTGTCATGAGTCCCTCATCAAAACAAAGGTCAAACTGTCCTTTGAGCTGTGCTTGTGCTGACAAACATCCATACACTTAGATCAATAAGCTTGTATGGCTTGTGCCATTTATTTTGTCACGCCGATGTATGAACCCAACCAGGATTCCTTCGAATCCTAAAGGGCACAACATGTCCCCACCAGCAAGAACAGTTGCAGAGGACATTCCCAACACCGTTTGGGAGCCGGCACCGACAATTGTTCGATTGGATTGGACGGATTAGCATTTATTAGCATTAGTCTTGCAGTGGGCAGCCCGGTAGTCGAGTGGTTAGCACACCGGTTAGCACACCGGTTTATAGTGCAGAGGTCAGAATCAGAATCAGAATACCTTTATTCGTCCCACAATGGGGAAATTTGCAGTCCACAGCAGCAATTGAAAAGGGATGGGGTTGGGGTGGGGGTGAAAGGATAGAAAACAAGATATTCTAAGCATAACAAAATAAAAATGTCAACTGTATACTGTGTAAATGTAAATGTGCAAAACCGTTCCATAAAAAAAAAAAACCTTTACAGAGTGCAGAATCAAGAAATGCATTTTGATATATTGCAACAACCCATATTTACAGTGTCCAGTTTTTTTTTCTTCTTTTTTTCACATGTGATCATTGAGAATTGTGAAGCCTGACAGCATTCGGTAGGAACGAGCGGCGGTACCTCTCCTTCTTGCAGCGCGGGTGTAATAGTCTCTGGCTAAAGGAGCTACCCAGCGCTGTCAGGGTGGACAGGAGGGGGTGGGAGGGGCTGTCCATCATAGCTTTTAGTTTAGCTAGCGTCCGTCTGTTGCCCACCTCCTCCAGAGAGTCCAGCAAGCAGCCCACGACAGAAGTGGCCCGCTTGACAAGGCGCTCCAGTCTTTTTCTGTCCCGGGTGGTGATGCTGCCTGACCAGCAGACAATGCCATAGTGGATGGCTGATGCCACCACAGAGTCATAGAAAGTCTTTAGGAGTGACCCCTGAACTCCAAAAGACCTCAGTTTCCTGAGTAGGAAGAGGCGACTCTGTCCCTTTTTGATTAGGGCATCCATGTTTGTTGTCCAGTCCAGTTTATTGTTGAGAGTAACACCCAGGTACTTGTAGGAGGTCACCATCTCAATGTCTGAACCCTGGATGTTCAATGGTGCAGGTGAGGATTGTTTCCTGCAGAAGTCCACCACCAGCTCCTTGGTTTTCCCGGTGTTGATCTGGAGGTGATTCTGCTGGCACCAGTCCACAAAGTCCTTTGTCAGTCCCCTGTACTCCCTATCGTCTCCCTCTGTAATGAGGCCGACAATAGCTGAGTCGTCAGAGAACTTCTGAAGGTGGCAGGTTGGGGTGTTGTAGTTGAAGTCCGTGGTGTAGAGGGTGAAGAGGAATGGAGCCAGGACTGTTCCTTGCGGCGCTCCGGTGCTGCAGAGAAGCCTGTCCGACTCACAGTTCTTTACCCTCACGTATTGTGGCCTGTTTGTGAGGTAATCTGTAATCCAGGATGTGAGGTGATGGTCGACTCCGGCATGCCGCAGCTTGTCCCCCAGTAGATTTGGCTGGATGGTGTTGAAGGCACTCGAGAAATTGAAGAACGTGATCCTCACCGTGCTCCCAGCATTCTCCAGGTGCAGCAACGCCGTATGGAGGAGGTAGATGATGGCATCCTCCACACCGATGCTGGGCTGGTAGGCAAACTGTAGCGGGTCCAGCGATGAGCTTGCCAGCGGTCGCAGGTGGGCGAGGATGAGTCTTTTCAGCGTCGGTCGTCGGTTCGCGTCCCGGCCCGGCCTCCCTGCGTGGAGCTCCGGTTTCCTCCCACACTCCAAAAACATGCATGGCAGGCAGATTGACCTCTCCAAATTGTCCCTAGGTATGAGTGTGAGAGTGACTGTTGTACGTCTTTGTGTGCCCTGCGATTGGCTGGCAACCAATTCAGGGTGTCCCCCGCCTCGTGCCCGAAGACAGCTGAGATAGTCTCCAGCAACCGCCGCAACCCTAATGAGGAATAAGCGGTACGGAAAAAGGATGGATGGATGGATGGATAGTCTTGCAGTAGAGAAATTTACATTTCACAGCAGAAAAGCTATGAAAGCAAAAGTAGAATGTAGAATAACAAAATACAGGAGCTGCTGTAAAGGCAGCCACTTGTGGCGCCATCTTGAAGTCAAACAATAAAAAAATAACACTGTGACACAACACAAAAGACAGTGACAGTCATTCAATATTAAACACCTTCTGCTCCCTCTTTATTGTATGAAGCAGTTCTAGATGAAAGAGGAGAGGAGCAAAGTGTCCTTTTCAGCAGTGGATCAGCGACGTCATTGTGAAATGTGCACATCTGCTACAAGCTAAATGTTGAAAGCAAACACAAAGTTATAGCATTCATTGAAGAAAATACATTGTCTCACATTTCCTGTCCCACGTAAATCCACTTCAATTCCAAGCATCATCATACGCATCATTTTTGTGATTGCAAATGTATTCACAATCATGGGCCAATTTTAACATTCCTTAATTCCTAATAAATGAACCACCGGTCATGTAAAAGCAATCGAACTGAAATGTGTTTATAATATGATATACAGTGACACCTCATCTTACGAACTTAATTGGTTCCCAGATAGAGTCTGTGAGGCGAAAAGTGTGTACCTCAAAAAAAAATTCTCATAGGAAACCATTAAAATGGGAATAATCCATTCCCGGGTTTCCATAAAATATACTTTTCAACGAAATAAGCCTTAAAACTACACACAACATACCATATTCTATTTATAATAAATGTGCTATTGTATTGTAATGAAAGAAATACACTGCATTGTATCATACAGTCACTTTATTTACATTTGTGATGGTCATTTATGGCTTGATGGAATGGCGTTGGAGGTCGAAGGTCAAAGGGAATCGCTGTTTGGAAAGAGAAACGCATTACATGACGACTGTAATTAAAGAAATAAACTGTGCTGTAAAATAAAGTTTTATTTACCTTTTTGATGGTCGTTGATGGCTTATGGAAGGAGAGTCATAAGGACTGTTGGTAACTTAACCTCTGGTGCTGTTCGGCGGTGTGCTTCCGCCGAAGATCACTCTGCCAGCCGTGGTGGGTGTGTATTATGAAAATAGTGCTTATTAAAAGGTTTAATTTTCATAAATTTGATGTTTGTAAGACAAAAAGTTTGTCAGTTGAGGTGTTTGTAAGTTGAGGTTTCACTGTATATGTTATATAAAAAGTCAACGAAAAGAGAAATACTCGGTCTCCGGACAAGTTGTGTCCATAAATTGTAAAATGGCTTCAAATGACTTCTACTGAGCGTATTTTACAAAGATTCCACCGCATATAGCTATATTTTCCGTTTTAAGACTCGCGTTGAATATTCAGGAAGTCTTGTTTTTGAGTTGGTGACGAGTCCGTACGTGACGTCACTAAAGGAACGCCCCTGACAGAAAAAAAGACGCATTGTAGCGGTCCTTCCATCACGTCAATGTATTTTGCTGTACTTGTTTGGTCTGGGGACCTTGTGTTGCACCCAAAAGGCACCAGAAGAGGGCGTCCAAGCTCCATATAAGGAATTTATGAGCCTGTGGAAACGGAGGTGGCCACAGGAGGTCGCCATTTTGTGCCTCTTTTTCGTGAGACATTTCCCCTCAATGTTGCCTCATAATGGCAAGAAATAAATTCTTTAATCGATTGCAAACATGTATGCTTTCCTCTTCAGAACTATTTGAATCATATTCATAACTGGATGAGTAACAAGAAAGCATATTCTCCGAATCTGAAGCCATTGTTTTGATTCTCCAGCTAGGCAAGACGTCTTGGCGTGACATCACGAACTGGGGGCGGGACTTTCTGAAAATTCCCAATTCGCAGCTCAATTTTTTGCAGATATTGGACACTTTAAGTCATTTTTATTGGTGTTTTGCATTTGAATAAAAATATACTGTGTGTTTTGGGTATTTTAGATGCTATGAAACGTTTTTCTGATGTCAGTTAAGAAACCAAAAAGTGATGTCGGTTGTCCTTTAAGCCTGTGGAATACGAGGTCATACATGATGTGAGTGTTAAGAAGCTTATTGTTCCCTTTACATTGTTTGATTTGTTGGACCTGGAGTGGAGGGAAGTAGATCATCGCAAGCAAAGCTTTGAATCACCACAGGCATAACTACATTGCTTGAAGCAAAAACTAAGCAGGGAGAACAATAAACTGTATTTCCAATAACAAAGGTACAAAAAACACCTTTATGGTCATTGTGATGGGCAGACACCGTGGAAGAAAAGGTGAGGGGTGATTGATTGACCATTGGTACATTTTATTGGCTGACAGAAGGAACGGCCGGCTTATGAGATGGAATGAAAGCAGTGATCGACCGTGATTGCCGTGTCTCTCAATGTTGTCATCATGGCAAAGGTTTATAGGGTTGCAAACACAAAAGTTGTACAACCACTAAAACTATCATTGAAATGTAGACACTTTATCATTGAACACTTTTGTTATCAGTCTTTGTGACCTTGAAGTGACTGCAGGCGGTGCTGTCTCATCATCTCGCCCACTCCGTAGCAAATTGTTTTCCAATTTATTTCAACCTCGGACAGATGTGCACTTGCGCTCCCTTCTGTTTTATTAGTTTAAATGATCGAAGAAATCAGATTACACAATTTGCTGTCATTTCAAGTCTGTCCATCTTCTTCATTTTTCTGGAAGTCATGTTAGCTGGTAATGTCATATATAATATAAAACACCTGCATCAATATCAACCCTCCACCCCCTGTCAGATTAATACATCATTACAAGACATATTGCTATTAGTTTGTTGGCAAACGATTAAAATATAATAAAAAAGAACAAAAACGTATCAACATATCTTTATTTGTACAACGCTTTCACAACAGTTCCAGCTGTAACAAAGCACTCTACAGAACAATTAACATAAAACAACAAAATGAGATAATACATCATCTAACATTGGCTGGCAACCCGTTTTCTCATCCCATGTAAATCCGCTTCAATTCCAAGTGCTGATTCTCAGTTCTAAATACACATCCAAACTCCACACAAATGTGAGACCCATCATGAGACCCATTATTCAATGGATGCAGGAATGGATAATTTGATTCAGTTTTGGAACAAAAAATACTTCACTTCAATAAGGTTGGTGAGACAGACTAAGACCGAAACAACATTTTGGAATCACGACTGAATACAAGAAAGAATAATCATCGTAAAAGGTGTGTGAATGCTTTCAGTCTTCAGAGCACCAGTCTATAGCTGGGAAAATCTATGTGAGTTGATATGTAGGTAGGTAGGTGGGTGAGTGGATTTTGTGGGTTCGGTATGGAGGTAGGTAGGTAGGTAGGTAGGTGGGTTTGGTGGGTGAGTTAGGTAGGTAGATAGGTAGGTAGGTGGTGGGTGGGTGGGTGTTTTTGGTGGGTTAGGTAAGGAGGTAGGTAGGTAGGTAGGTAGGTAGGTAGGTAGGAGGGTACGTGGGTCAGGTCGATAGGTAGGTAGGTAGGTTGGTAGATGGGTAGGTAGGGAGGTAGGTAGGTAGATATCTAAATTCCCATTTGGGTCAAGTTCCATTCTTTAGGTGTACCTAAACATATGTTTGCTAAATGGGAATGACTGAGTAAAATGACAGTACGTTGCTCGCATAATGACTATTTTTTACTTTGTTTTGTAGTTTGATACACTAACAGTCAAACTTTCTGTGCCAACTTCCCAAGACTGTCCAGTTATTTTCTAAACGTTCGGTAAATGTCCCAGCGGGGAGCTTTAATCCTGCGCTTAATTTTAAGAGGCATTTCCTTGTTACTGACTGATGCACAATCCATGCATTTGTCGCCCTAATCCTTATTTATCCTGCTCTTTAATTTACATTTCGCCACCTGAAAGCCAAAGCAAGTCACTCGGGTTCAGCCCAGTCGCTACTTCACGAAACAAGGTAAATAACGACACAAACAACTGATGAAGATTTGGTGCAAGCACTGTGAAACGGTAATGGAATAGCCAATTGCAAGAATGAGACACGCTGTATCCTCTGTGGGTCCAAAAAGATGACAGGATGTTTGAACAATGCAGGACAAAAGGACCCACTTTAATTCTCATTTGAAAGATGCCGGGCTTTGTTTGAGCCACATTGATTTTATGAAGAAAAAAAAAAACGTTTGTGTGTTACAAAAGGAACCTTTCCTGCCAGAGTCAGTGGAGTTGCTCTATTTACCGTAGTTGTGTGAGCATCTGTGAATTTGTGCTGTTGTATAGAGTAAAAATGACTCACATTTGATGGGAGTCCATTATTTGGACAGAAGTCATGCTTTGTATTTAGGTGCCGGTACGGATAATCATCATTTGTAAGTGACCAGAAGCAGTCATTGTCATAAACTTTCAGCATGGAATTAGGCAGATTGTCTTTGAGTGGTTTAAACTGTTTGGTGCTGTGAAATATTTGATCAATGACAATTGTAGTATGTAAGGTAGCCGTAGCTACAATGATGCATACAGTAGTACTGTCCCACAGGGGCGTGTGCAAAAATGTAGAGAGCCACCCTAGGTACAGTATGACTCACCATTTACACGGCTTTACAAAAGGTGAATGCTGCCCCCTAAAACTCTGGGAGGGAAAAACTTTACCAGAAGTCTGACCAAAGCTTCAAATTAAAAACCAGAACAAATTTGGGAATGGCGCTCCACGTCATACTTTTCAATTCCCAAATAACTTTGGAAATGGCAGTGAATGAGTTAATTATAATGATCTTTGCCAAGTAATTTTTGCTACTCAATTTCTTATGTTGGATCGCTATGGGGAAAACGAGTTAATTCAGAATCACAATCAGAAAACCTTTATTCCTCCCAGAATGGGGAAATTTGAAGTCCACAGCAGTAATTTGAAAGGGGATGGCGTGGCGGGGGGGAAGGATAGAAAACGAGATATTCTAAGCACAACAAAATAAAAATGTCAACTGTATACTGTGCAAATGTAAATGTGCAAAACCGTTTCATAAAAAACTGTACATCGCGCAAGAAAGGCATATTTACAGTTTTTTTTTATTCACATGTGATCATTGAGAATTGCAAAGCCTGACAGCAGTCGGTAGGAATGAGCGTCGGTACCTCTCTTTCTTGCAGCGCGGGTGTAATCGTCTCTGACTGAAGGAGCTACCCAGTGCTGTCAGGGTAGGCAGGAGGGAGTGGGAGAGGCTGTCCATCATAGCTGTTAGTTTAGCTAGCGTCCGCCTGTTGCCCGCCTCCTCTAGAGAGTCCAGCGGGCAGCCCAGGACAGAACTGGCCCTCTTGACAAGGCGCTCCAGTCTTTTCCTGTCCTAATTCCTTGTCCTAATTCCTAAATTATATGGGTCTGGAGTTATTTGAGCTTGAAATGAGGGCGTCTGTCCAAAATACAATGCATGCATATACATACAGTACATATTGGTTAATATAGCGCTTTAACAACAGCTAAAGCTGGAACAAAGCACTAACATGGAAAAAAGAAAAATGCTGCTCTCTTGTGGAAAAGAAAAACATTGCCAGAGGCCATTGCCAGCTTTATCGGCAACCAACCAAGAAAAAACTAAACCCAAACGAATTCGAGAATGCCGCTCTCCGTCATATTTTCAATTCCTGAATACATTCGGAAATGGCAGTGAATGAGTTAATAATTTTTATGCAAGAGAGCATATTGTGATGGAAACAAAATAGGACAGTAGACACATGCATTGAAAATTATGATCTTTAGTGAAATATTTTCACAGCATGCATTTTGCACACATGCATCTATTTGGTCCATATTAAGAATCGTCTTTCTGTGTAGAATTATTCCTTTCTATACGCTCTAATCATAAGCAATCTGTGATTCTTTTTCATATTCAGTCAGTAGAGCGAATGCTCCA
This sequence comes from Hippocampus bargibanti, assembly GCF_051943395.1. NCBI lineage: Eukaryota > Metazoa > Chordata > Actinopteri > Syngnathiformes > Syngnathidae > Hippocampus > Hippocampus bargibanti. Next base: position 9,406,949 of record NC_142747.1, read on the forward strand.
TTGCATTTCAAAGTGCTGAAAAATGGCACCCCTCTTGCCTAATGAAGACGCTTTATGCGTGCACGCAACGCCAGAGATCGCTCAGATGGTTAAATGCATACGTTTCAACAATCTGATGGCATGTATATGCACGCATACAAACATGCACATTTGGTATCCTCTAAAAAGAAAAAATGGCAGTTCAATGAACCATCCAAGCAGAAGTCGAGGAGAGATTGAAAATTGTAAGGAGCAGTACATTGGGGAGACTCAACAAATTCTCAAAAAAAGTCTTTATCAAAATCGCAGGGATAATACGAGTGGGCCTCAATCGGCAGTACATTTGCACCTAAAAGCTAGCAACCACTCATTTGACGACAATGAGGTTAAAATCTTAGCGAAAGAACATAGATGGTTTGAAAGGGAAGTAAAAGAAGCGATTCTCATAAAACAACAAAATCCTTCATTAAACCGGTCTGGTGGGGTGAGGTTCAATTTGGATCATACATACAATAGCCTGCTTAGGCAAAACAGGTTACACAACATTCGTAATGCTGATGAGTGATACCGGAGGGAGGGGGGCAAACAGGCCAGTCGTTGGTCAGGAATGTAGGAACAATCAGTGGGGCCACAGGGAGTGGTCCTCTGCTCCCCCCAACCTGAGAGTAGGGACCTATCATAGCTGTGTCCGGCGCCGCCATTTCTGGACATTAGGGATATATAAATAGGGCCGATACGACCAGTAAAACTTTAGTTCGCTGACGAAGCTTCTTGGATAGGAGGCGAAACGTCCGACACCTTCAAAAAAGTACAGATGACGGCTGAAGAAAGCTTCTCAACCAAGATAGTTATGATTATCATATTTTCCGGTGTATAAAGCGCACCCAAAAGCCTTGATTTTCTTCCAAACGTGACCCTGTGCCTTATAAGCAGGCGCACCTTATATGTGAAGTAATAATAATGATAAGAAGAATAATAACAATAATAAGAATACATTTAATTTCTAAGCACCTTTCAAAACTCTCAAGGTCACTTTACAGTCACAGGATACATATTTTTCTGTGGGTGGCAGCCACACGCGCCAGCAGTCAACCCGGAATAACTCAAATAATGTTGAGCCACAACAGGTCTTGCAACTACTGTCAGCAGCCACCGACTCCATTTCCCCCTGTGGAAAAAGTTGTGTGTAACCACAGCCTCTACTCTAGCGCCTTATGTGGTGTGCCTTATATTTGAAAAAAACTTTTATATATTTATATTATATTTGGAATTTTTTTTCATTCATTGAAGTTGTGACTTATAGTCCGGTGCGCCGTATATATGGAAACAATTGAAAATAAACTATTCATTGTGGGTGTACCTTATACTCCGGTGCACCTTATACACCAGAAAATATGGTAACTAACTTGTTAGAGTGATAATAAGGTCATTATGGCAAATGCACACAGTGTATATGAAACATCTCATTAAAACATTAGTATTGTGCTAATAAACAGGTTCACTATGAAATATAACTTGCCAATTTTGGCACTTATGATATATCTTGGTGAAATTATATGAACAACGCAAGCCCCAGATAAACGCACAACTCGTAGAATATTTTAAATATGGTATTTTCCGCACGATAAGGTAAACCTAAAAGCATTACATTTTCTTAAAAAGCTGACAAGTGTGCCTTATAATCTGATGCGCCTTATATATGCTGCAATAAAGTCATTTTATATTCCCCATTGAGTTTTCCCCGTTTAGTGTTCCCTTGTCATCTCTTGGTGGTTATTAGCAAGAAAATTGTAATTTAAAGCAGTCCTGTCCATCACTGAATGACCTATTGCAGCTGTCTTCGGGCAGTAGGCGGTGCACATCCTGAACTGGTTGCCAGTCAATTGCAGGGAACACAACAACCATCCATGTTTTTGAAATGTGGGAGGAAACCGGAATAGCAAACCCACACAGGCACGGGCAGAACATGCAAACAAAAGAAGGCCTGAGCTGAAATCAAACCCTGCACCTCTGCACTGTGGGCCGTCTCTCAGTTTGACCAGTCAATGAAAACGTCAAAAAAATCACATAAGGAAATGACAAGGAATTGAGAGTAAGCCATGTGTGATTTCGGTCCAATGTTCAAGCTCGGTCTTCATTGTCCTGCTTGTAAAACAGCGGCTTGTGAATCCTGACGATTCTCTATTTAAACAACAGCTATCTCCGCTTGAATTAACTGCCGCCTGTCAGCCTTAATGTTCTCTGTAACTTACTGTGTGTGCTATTATCAGTCTAGATCACAGCTCACAACCTTTTCTACCACCATGACACACAATTACAACCCATTCAATCTACCCTAGTATAGAAACGACAGATAGCATACTAATGATATCCCTTGACACCCATTGGGACTCTTTACAGTCAGAAATTAAAATGACTAACTTGGCAAACCCATATACTGTCCTGAAGGCTGTCTGCATTTTGCTTTCAGTTAAAGAACCATATTTTCCAGTGTATAAGCAGTGTCTGAAATAGTGTCCGCCCGGACGCCCGGGGCGTGCAACTTTTCAGCCGGGCGTACAACTTACAAAATGACTCCGCCCGGGTGGCCGACAACTTCTTTAAGGAAAAAAAAATCAAAGCAAACATTTGAACGAAGATTTTGAAATCAGAATAAATTATTCCGATTTAGAACTCTTCGTTCGGTTTGGAAATTTCTGAATTTCAGTTTGTTTGGCAATTTGCATACTGGCATGGCAGCCAATCAGAAGCCTGCTTTGTGCTTCCATCTTTCCCAAGCGTTATAAGGTCATGCATTTGCATATCATTTTCCAAAGTAGATGCACAGAACCTCAGCCCCAGAAGAAAGATTCAAAACGTAAACGTACATTATCCCGTGACTGTGAAATGTACTTGAGAGTTTTTAAAGGCGCTTAGAAATTGAACGCACATTAAAAGCATTGTGGAAAGAAGAATTCACGTGGATTGTAGCAGACGACGCAACGCAAACATTGCATTGTGGAAAATGACGAAGAGTGTATGGACAAACGACCAACTGGAGCAAAATCATCAGCAAGGTATATTTACGATAAATAAAGCAAGGGAGCATTTGTGGTAGGTACCTCCTTAATAAAAACAATCCTTAATACAGTAAAATCTCGTTATATCGATATCGGTTATATCGATAGTACTGCTTATTACGATAGTATTTCTATGAACGCAAGGAGAAAATTTACATGCCGCAGGATCGGATATATCGATAGTCCGGTAATATCGATATAACAAGACTTTACTGTACTTTGCTACAATAGTTTTTTTTTGCGATTAGTCGTCTTATTGTGTTTCAAGTTGTAAAAAAAAGGGGCAGGCAACTTTTCAGAGGTGTCTGCTCTGGTGTCCGGTAACTATTTGTCATGAGTTTCAGATGCTGATATAAGGTGCATCGGAGTACAAAGCGCACCACCAATGAATGGTGTATTTTCAAACTTTTTCCATATATAAGGCGCTCCGGACTATACGTTGCACCTTCACTGAATGAAAAACTTTTTCCAAATATAATATATAAATATATAAAAGTTTTCCAAATATAAGGCACACCACATTATAAGGCGCTACAATCGAGGCTCGGGTTATGCACTATTTACCATTACAGGGGGAAATTGAGTCGTAGCTGCTGACAGTCGTGGTGAGACCTGTTGTGGCTCAAATAAGGTGCAGGGTCATCTTTTGAAGAAAATCAAGGCGTGTGCCTTATACACCAGAAAATACGGTACTCTGCAGGGCCTATGGACTAAAGTAAGCAAGGTCCACATTTTGATGTGGTGTTCATATAATAGGTTTTGATAAACCCAAAGATAGTTATGAATCTCATAAAAATGTGATTTCAAGATATTTTGTGATACTTCTCACAAAACCTCTTCCTTGAGGGTGATGGTCCCATGCCAGGTGGAGAGTATCTCAATGTAACAATGTAAGTTAAAATACATAACTTTGTTAATGTCATCATAATAATTATTATATTAATACTTATGATAATAATAAACACTAGGTAACAACAACCAGAAATTTCATTCCCAAAAATGACTCATCAAGTCAGACAACTATACTAAGTACTGGAATCTGCCGCATGTGTTTGTGTGTGTGATGAATATTTAATGTTTTGAGTCGAAGTACATCCTCATTTCTCAGATCAGAGTATAATGTTGGGACCAGTTTCTACATAATACATGAGGTCACGTGTTTGTGCCATCAAACAAATGCTAATTTTATTTATTTTTCATTGTGGGTTTTTTTTTTTTTTTTGGAGGGGCGGGAGAGCGGCTGCTTTTAATCATCGTTTATTGGCATGGTCTCGTTGTCAATTATTGATAGCCCACAAAACACCACCTCTAATTGTTTTCGGGCATTATAGATTATAGTGGTCACGGATTGTGGAGTGATTCTCATGCCCGTCTCAAGTCCCGTGTTAAAATGCGTGTTAATGTTTTGTCTCCGCAAATGTGCCATGATTGATTGATGACCAGTCCAAAGTGTAGTTGGCTTCCACCCAAAGTCTAAAGGGATCGACTCCAGATCCCAATTGATTTAGAAAATGGATGGATGAGTTTCATTCAGGAGATGGATCATAGTGTAATTTTTGATTGTGAAATCAACACGTTTACAATGATTGCCAAGCTTCAATAAATTCGGCTCTTCGTGAAAATTACATTTAATGTATATTTTGTAACATTTTCACCAGAAGGGTGAGTGGTGGATGCCCTACTGCTTAAACAGATCCCAATTGGGAGAGCTTTTCAAAATGGTCCCCTCTCGTCCACATCCACTCCCAACAATGTGCATACAAAGTGCAACAGAGCACGCAAGGCCGAGGAAAGAGAGAGTAGGGCGAGTAATCCAAAATGAGAGCGTGTGAGCATCAAACGGTTCATCATACTTGGCCCTAATTAGAACCGGAGGGAGCAAATGAGTTATTAGCTGTCATAAGCAAGTTTATCAGACCCATATAGGGTATACAGAACTCTGTGTTTGCTTGTTTATGTACAGTATGTGGGAGTGCTGGATGCATCTTCATGGGGTTTCATGTGAAAGAGATCCGCAATGACATGCACAACTAAGTAGAAATGTCTCTTTCTGTCAAAGTCGTGCATGAAATGGGCCGTCAGATTCTTGATTATTTCATTTATTTCTCACCCAGCCCCTCTTTTATGTAATTATTATATACAGTTCTTACTAACTCTGGGGAAATTACACTTTTTTTCTTGACAACAGCAGTTTTTTGTGATTCAATTAAAAAAAAGTAGATTGTGTGGCACCTCATAGCATTTATTTCTAAATTTCCATACGGTGATACTATTTACGAAATTAATTGGTTCTCGAAGAAATTCTTTCACTTGAAAAAAATTGTAAGTCAAGATGCGTTTTCCATGCAAATGCCCTAATTCGTTCCAAGCCTACATATTTTTCGTAAATGTTGGTATGAATAGTAAGTAAAGGTAATCGTTTTTGATTGATTTTTCATTTCAATCACAGTCTGCTGCTTCACTCTGTACGTTAGGCTTTCTTCGTTCTCTTCACAGCTCTTGTTGTATCATCCATTAGTGACACATTACGCCACAAAAGCCAAAATAGACAAAGACATACATAACTCACCTCTTTTTCTAAAAAAACAAAATGTTGGTTGACGTTCAAACGGAATGGCCAAAAGGCAAGTGTTACGCACCTTTGAGCATGTTCGTGTCCGAAGGTTAGATTCCCCGTTAGTTCATTTCCTATTCAGTACAAAAATGTTCCCATCACATCACCGTCCTTAATTGTCCAAATTTATTAATACTGTGTTGTATTTTATGGAAGTCTTGGATTAAAAAACATTATTACAAGTCTCGCTGGATATAAAGGTGGCTTAATATTATCACTTTAATTGATATATGCCATCAAACCTTCTGTACTTTGCACGCTAACTAAAATAAAGCTTTCTTTGCCCCCCTCCATGACATTTTTTTGTTATTTTCTTTATGTGTTACTCATTTTCATCTTACTGGAGAAAAATCCCAGTAGCGCTTCTTTTAAGCCTCAGAGGGGGGATGAAACGGTCTCACTAAGACAACATAATTATGCCAAAATCTTCCTAAATGCAGCGCTAATTTTCGGCACATCACTCCCACGGTGACTCCTTTCCAACATGCATGATTCACGATGCACCGTATTTGTGCTGTTTATGCTCTTTAACTTGTTTAATATTTCCTCTTTTCTCACATTCGCCCATGTGATTTTTTTTGTCTCTCTTCTAATACACATCTGTGCTTTACTTTCTCATACACCCCATATTGACTTTCTCTCGGGCTCTCAATGTTATTGATTAGAATACATGCTTGGGCATTAACACTGCGCAGAGTTAAAATTTCTACATGTGCATATCTGAATTTTGTTTTTGTTTTTCCTCTCTCTTTTCAACCTTTTGATTTTGATTGGGAGGAATGTCAGTGCCATTTGAATGTCATCACTGAACAGCTCTGGGGCGATTGTGCTTTTTTGCGCCAGTAATGGGCAGCATTTTCACAGCCCCGCTTTGTTCAGTGGAAAGGTTGGTGCTGTTGGACAGTCTGCGGTTGGATGGATGCATGGCTTGAGAAGAAAGGAGCGTCAGCGCAAGGCGCCGATGCGTATGTGGAGCTGTCGTGGCTGGGAATTGAAGCAGATTTACATAGAACAGGAGATGTGAGACAATCTCATTTGTCAATGGATGCTACAGATTTGTGTTTGCTTTCAACATTTAGCTTGTAGCAGACGTGCACATTTCACGTCCTTGATCTACTGGTGAAAAGAACGCTTAGATCTTTACTCGTTCATCTACAACTGCTTTTTATACAACAAAGGGGCTGCAGAAAGTGCTGAAGATTGACTGACTGTCTGTGTTGTAATATTATTTTGTTATTTTATTTTTGGGTTGTTTTGACTTCAAGATGGTGCCGCGATAGTGGCTGCCTTTCCAGTAGCTTTTGTATTTCTACTTCTGCCTTTCCTTTCCTCTTCCTTCCATAACTTTGCTGCTGTGAAATGTACATGTCTCTACTGCGAAACAATTACAGGCTAATCCAATACATGCTAATCCAACCGCACCAATGTTGCATTGTTTGCCGGTGAATTTGATTGGTTCAGCGTTCTTTTTCTATCCCTGATGCCTTCGCAGAGTTTCTATGTGGAGGAGAAAGTCAAATCGAAAGTAAGCCACACTCTTTCTCGGTCATGTGATGGGTTACTGATAAAATGAGTAAAATAAACGTTTTTAGAAAGGTCCATTGGTTTACCAGCAGCGGCTTACAATAATTATGGAGCATCTGCATGGAACACTTGCAACCCCAGCTGATCAGGAGTTATAAATTCTCACTTTCTTTACCCTGGGGTCAGTTGGGACTTTTTTCTTTCTATTTATGTTCAAGCGGAAACCACTGGTGCCTCTCAAGTTGAACAATATGACCCAACACCCTTCAACCTCATCCGTCACAGCGTCACACACACACATAATCGCACACATGCAGACAACACCAGATCCTACACGTACACAAAGAGGAACAATCAATACCTGTGGTGATGGATGCCGCATGTTAATACGTGTGCTGCCCTCTGACCTGTAATTGAACGTGCGGCATGATGCTTTATCATGGCAGTGCCATTTCCACCACAGGTCGTCGCCTGCTAAATGGCTGATATGTTGCTGCTCTTCATGCCTGCCGCTCATAAGGTTGCTGTCTGACTGCTGTCTGATTCATGGGAAGGAAAGAGCAAGTGTTTTGTGTGTGTGTGTGTGTGTGTGTGTGTGTGTGTGTGTGTGTGTGTGTGTGTGTGTGTGTGTTTGTGTGAATTAGATATGGCTGTGTAAATGCCAACCCGGTGTCATTTTATTTTTCTAATGGCGGTGGTGCTCTGGCATCACCAGGAACAAAAATAAATCGGAAGGTTCTGGGAACAAACGGGTTAGAATATTGCATCAGTGTCAGTCAAATTCAGCCTGGCCAGCCCATGAACCTCTTAGGTTCTTTCCAAATCCGTAAGAAGACACCATCTCTGAAATGTAACTTTTTGGTAAAGACAAGCGGCACTTGAATATCCCATTAAAAAGCAACTTTGCACTTTTTATGGTGTATTAGTTTGCGAACTGCCAAAAGGCACGACTCTTTTGAAAACTTCACGTCATTCGCACAATGTATTCATCGCGGGATACAAATCATAAACATAAACCGCACGGGGATTGAACTCATTAAAGTCCAATTTCATGTTTTCAGTCATATTTTCTGCTTCAGTCGTGGGCCCCTATTGAGGAGACTCACAAAGCCGCAATAACTTTGGAAATGGGAATGAGTCCCTACATTAGAGGTATTCAGACAATAACATCACTCAGCAGGAAGATATGATAATGCAAACAGTAGGTGTGAGTTAAAAAAATAAATAAAAGGAAATTAGGAGCGAAGGAAAAACACATGTACATACGCTGATTTTCTTTTGCTGCAGTAATTGAATGTTATGCTTTCGATTATGAGAGTCAGCTTTATTATCAGCTTTCCTTCCTGAAGGCATCCACTGTTAACTCCGATGTGGCCTTATTGTCATAAGGAAAATAGTCAATTTCTTCTGTGTAATTGGGTAATTATAGTAGTCACACTCATTTTAAAATGTGCACATGTGGGGGGGAGGCATTTTGCAAGATGTCAAGACTCTGAAGATTCGGTTGATGCTTGTCAGCGAAAAAAAAAAACAATATGCTTTCCTCTGACTTGGTACAAGATGATAATGGCCACTTTCTTAATAAAATTAAATACAATACAGTGATACCAAATAATCTCAATGGGAATATATTGCTTCTTGTTACGATGGATAAAAATACAGTATGCTCGGCTCGTTGCTTTTCCAATTTTCCTGAACGCAACAGTTATAGCTGCTGTGCCATTGGCTTTTTCATCCTCACATTGTGATATTTGTGCATTGAAACAGTTCAGTTGATTGTAAACAAACGTTATAGCTCGGAATTAAGTGCCATCAGTGTTGTCCAATGTTACATTATGTCGGTAAATTCATGGCTAATTAAAAGATGTGAGTGCACTTTACATTACAAAGGTCATGTGCAAGCACCAATACTCCAAATATCAAAGTCAAAGTCAGCTTTATTGTCAAATATGCTAATATGCATGACATACAACACAAATGAAATTACTGTCCTCTCGATCCCAGCATGCAAGGCACTTATAATGACTTTAACAAACATAATAAACATGAAAACGCCAATTTGCCGGGAGAGGGGAGCCACTGCGTGTTCACACGTCGCCATCTTATATAATATCATCTGAATGTGAAACCAGTTTGCTTTTTGCCAATGCTGACAGCTTGGTTTGGCAACCTCCATATCCATTTCGGGACTTATTCACAAAATTTAATGAAATCTCACCCTTGCAAAAGGCAACAAAAAGTTCATCCTCATCTATCGCAAGTGCCAGCTTCCTTTAATTAAATAGGCCTGTGACTTTGGCCTCTCTTTCTTATCGATTTGCTTCTAAATGATGCAATATCATTAACTATGTTCACAAGCTTTCAAAAGCACAGTCGAACAACGTGTTTAGCATTTAGACGTGTTGATTTGGAATTGTACATTTAATATCCTTTTACTAAAAAAATCCAGTTAAAAAAGATAACTCAGATTTGCTGTGGTCTGACATTATTGGAATAAATATAAAGTATAGTGTCCCCAAGGTACTGTATAATTCTGCAATATGAAATATCAGTCCGCCCCGGTGACTTCATGAAGGAACTTGCCCTTGAGTTTATATTTACGAGCACCGCAATCGATAGCACAGGGTCCATCATATTAGCCATGGTGTCCTCTGCGTGCTTGTTTGCTTATGTGGTAGTCGAAATTCTGTTCTGCTGCCTTCACCGTGGTATGTGAGTCGACGACATCCACTTCATGCACATAACCATGCATGCAAGAATTAGCAGGACATTTGGAGGTGGGTAAACATGGACTATTTCATCAGATGTGGGAGCAGGCTGTATTTGTTCCTGCGGTAACGGCACTGCCGTCTATTTGATTCAGTTTGTATGAATATTTGTCTTGTATGCATCGGAGTCTGTCCGTACCGATATGGGACGGAGGCTCATCTGAGACCGTTTGTTTGGAATAATCAAGCTTCCAGCATTTCACATGTGTACAAATACACATTGAGGGCAGGAAAACAAAAACTATGCAGGCACATCGGGACCACAACAATCAAATACTTTGGACCAAAGCTATATATTTTAAAGAGGTACAATTTTGAGACTTTTAAACAAAAGTCTGTTTATTCTTCCCATATTGTACCTTGGTAATGCTTAATACATTCATTGTGCAGATGAGACAAAGCTCTGTCAACGAAAAGGAATGAAAAATCATCATTTGTCCAACTTTCAAGTAAACAACAGTTGGATGATCTCTCTATGGCACCTTTGATCAAGATTTATTCTTCATTGGCCACAAAAAAAATCCTCTTTGAGCATGCGTGTGGTCATATCTGATTATAGGTCATGTGATGAGGTTGATGATCAGGTTCAACATTATTGTGTTTTCTATCTAGCCTTTCTTCTGTGGCAACTGACAGCTTTGATTCTCATCTTGCTTTGATTTTGACGGACAGTTGTGACATTTTCTCATCTTCTCTGACAATAGCTTGATGAATGACATGAGTTCTCCTCTTCCATGACCACTGTATCACTTGGTGCTTGCTTATGCTAGGTTTGGCTTGATCCTTCAATGGGTGAATCGACCTGGTCCGTATCATGTGCTTGGCGATAACTTCGAGGCTGGCGGGAAGCTAAATACAAGCCAACTGATATTACAATGGACAAGGCGAAAGGGGCTGAAGGATCCCATAAAAAAACGACAGAACATGTAAAATCTTCCCAGGAAGAACGGAATCGAATTTATGACCTTTTCACTGTGAAGCAGACAAACGATTCAGCCATCATCTGTACTTATTTGAAATTTCAAAGAAGTACCAATCACGGGTGAAGAAACATTTTCATCGATAACACAAATAAAAAAAACTGAATCATGACATGGTAAAATGCAGGATTAAGGTTGATCTTTTTGATTTTGTGTAAATAAAAAAGGGTCAAAATGCTCCCAATGTAAATCTGTAAATAAATAAATAAATAAATAAATACATAAATATATATAAATTCTGCTTATCCGGGGTCGAGTCGCCAGGGCAGCAGCTTCATTAGAGAAGCCCAAACTTCCCTCTCCCCAGCCAATTCTTCCAGCTCGGCCTGGTGGATCCCGAGGCCTTCCCAGGCCAGCTGGGTGACATAGTCTCTCCTGCCCAGAACACTTCACCAGGGAGGTGTCCAGAAGGCATCCTGGTCAAATGCCCAAGAAACCTCACCTGGCTCCGCTGGATGTGAAGGCGAAGTGGCTCGAGTCCGAAACCCTCCTGTATGACCGAGCTTCTCACCTTATCTCGAAGGGAGAGCCCGGATGGACCCAATGCAGAAATCTCATTTCGGCCGCTTGTATCCGGGATCCGATCTCATTCTTCCTGTCACTTCTGTAAGTAAGTAAGTAAGTAAGTAAGTAAGTAAGTAAGTAAGTAAGTAAGTAAGTAAGTAAGTAAGTAGGTAGGTAGGTAGGTAGGTAGGTAGGTAGGTAGGTAGGTAGGTAGGTAGGTAGGTAGGTAGGTAGGTATGTAAACACATACATACAATTCCTATAGGTATGAAATGTCGCTCTAGATATTTTTATGAAAAAAGCAACATTGAGACTTTGTTCAAAACTATGTCATATAGATTTGACCCCAATTTGTGTTGATTGGCACTTGAAATCGCACCCTTGTGTAATGATGATTGACGTTAACTGGTTAAACCTGAGACAATTTCCTTCAGGATCCTTTCCCCGCCCTCGCGCGCAAGACAGAATCAATGAACTTGGTTGCCAAAGCTCTCATGTGATGGCATATGATGAAAAAAATAGCAGCGAGGAATGATCATTTACAGTGCATTTATACTGTCTATATTTTGCTGTTTTCAGGCTGGTCAAGTATGATCAATCCTTAATGATACATTTACTAAACATGATGCTTATGTTAGCCCTAAAAGTCACATATATTGCATTTATGAGTGAAAATTGAACTATAATAATGTATCATCCATAAATCCGTGAATTGAACATTAGCCAGCAAATGTGAAAGTTGGCCAACGCGTGCTGTATGTCTTTCTTATGTGATAATGAAGTGCTCAGGGTCATCTCTCTTGCTTTTTACTCACACTCCCATACTTGGATGTGCAATTAGGTCCCCTGACACATCTGTCATTGTCCAGATTTGAATGTGTGTGCGTGTGCGAGTGTGTGTGTACGCGCGGTCGCTCGCATGTTGGCCATGAATGTGAAATACTACATTTATCATATCAGACGTCAGGTCTCTCCAGAATTTAAGTGTTCGTTTGGTGTGGAGTGTCTTCTTCAGTGTTCTTGTGTGTGTTGCCCTCTGCGTGAACGTGTGTGTGTAATCGTATCCAGTGTGCATGAGACAATATCGGGAAAGAGTTGAAGGACAGTGTATGTTCTTGGAAGTAATAAATTAGATTAATGGCACCCATGTTTCAAAATCTTTCTTTACATGTAGCATCATCCACTGACTTTGGGGGGCAGTGTGTGCCCAATAATTTACTTTTGACATTTAATGAATTCGGCTGGATTTTGAATACCATGTCGTTGGGGGGGGGGGGGGGGGGGGGGGGGTAAGCTACCTGTTAGCATGTCTGCCTCACAGTGCAATGGCGCAGGGTTCATTTCAGACCTTCCTGTATGGAGTTTGCAAGTTCCACCCGTGGCTGCGTGGGTTTTCTCTGGTATTCCGGTTTCCTCTCACGTTCCAAAAAACATGCATGACAGGTTAATGGAACACTCTAAATTCAAATCATCCATGACTGATGCTGAGAGAAATACACATAACACAAAGTGAGCAATTCGGATAAGCACGCACACGAACGCGCGCACACACACACACGCACACACACACACACACACACACACACACACACACACACACACACACACACACACACACATACACACACACACACACACACACTCAAAAATACTTTCTAGATTTAAGAGGCTCTTAAATGAATTTATTAAACGGAAGACCGAATTAATGAATGTAACTTGAGATCCTTGAACGTCAATATTGAGCTCAATGCATTATCCCATGATCAATATTCAAATTGGTCAAATGTGCTTTGAGTGCTTTGGGTTGTTTTGTGTTTTTGACACCGCTGGCTTTTACCACAATCGCTCACATGAAGCCGTCCTAGATGTGTCAAACCGGATCCAAAGCACAGACCCCTTATTTACCCCTCAGGTTAAAATCTGTTGTTATTCTCTTAATCGACAGCTTTCCAACCGATCGGGACCCGAGGGCAAGAAAGCAACAACAACTCTAAATTTACGTATGCTGCGTTACTGGCAGCAATGGAGGTAAATTAGCTCATCGTAACAGAGCGGTCGTGAAAAGTGCCGTTTTCTTTTTCACACCACCCGATCAGGCTGAGCAGAGACCGCGCGGATATTAGAGATATCAGGTCTTAAGTGACCAGACATTACAGGCACAACAGGGAAGAAAAAACACAGACAGGACAAAATCATTCAGTCCTCTGTGTTATCATTCAAAGTCCATAGGGCAGACCTGCATGTTATTGCGCAGTTGCGCTTTTTAAATCCCTTCTCTGAGTGCGCCTGCATTCCAAATGCCCGTCAACAAAATATACCGCTTCTGCAAGCCCTCGAGCCCTAAGGCTCGAAGTATTGCAGACTAACTGGGGATTATTGGCTTGTAGTTGTCATTTCCACCCTCTTATCGGCCTTGAAGTGAATATCTCCATTGCAATGCGCCGAGAGCTCACGGGACCATGCAGGACTGATCCAAAATAACCTCCGTGAACGGTGATTTGTTGGGCAGCATGATGAATTATTGATTGGATCCCATAAAACATGATGACGATGATCAGATTTAGGAGTGTGCCGGGTTAGCTCGGGGCCAGAAGCTTTGATTAAGAAGAGGGGTCTTCTTATCTGAGCGAAATGAAAGCGAGAAGCCTTAGATGAGAGATAAGGAAATACAAAATATGATAAATTTATCAAACGTTAGCGCACTATAAAGGAAAAAAAAAACAAATGTACCCCATTCCACCAAATTTGGTCATTGAGACGAATAAAAAAAATGCTTGTGAACTTGAAAAACTTGTTCTGTTTATGACCAACAGGTGTAACTGTCAGGCGACACCTGTAGCTGCAAACCTGTTGGTCATTATGTCATTCGTGGCGTAAAAGGACCACTCGGTGTCAGGTTGTTGTTTGTTGCTGTCATGTTTGATAGTTTCTGCATGTTCGTTTCTGTCATGGTCCCTTCCTGTTACTTTTTTATTTGTTTGTTTCAACCACGGTTCTTCTTTACTATTTCAAATTTTGTTTTTAGGACTATATTTGTTTTGGGTTTAGTTTTCTCTGTGTTACAAGTTTACCCAGCTCCTCCCTCCATCACCACCATCACACAATGCGTGACAAAAAAAGCATCCAAACAGGATTACCCAACTGTCAAAACAGTGATTTTTTTTACACTGTATGGGCAATCGCTCTGGGCTAAGAGCCCTGACTTAGCTGATTTTTATTTTCTTTGACCGAAGTACCTCTCCATGAGTCGTCAGCTTACCGTGGTGGAGGGGTTTGTGTGTCCCAATGATCCTAGGAGCTAGGTTGTCTGGGGCTTTATGCCCCTGGTAGGGTCACCCATGGCAAACAGGTCCTGGGTGAGGGACCAGACAAAGTCCGACTCAGAAGACCCCATATGAAGAAAAACACAAATGGATTTGGTTTTCCCTTGCCCGGACGCGGGTGACCGGGGCCCCGCTCTGGAGCCAGTCCTGGAGATGGGGCTCGTTGACGAGCACCTGGTGGCCGGGCCTACACCCATGGGCCCGGTCGGGCTCAGCTTGAAGAGGAAACATTGGTCCCCCTTCTCAAGGGGTCGGGTGCATTGTGAGCTTGGCGGCAGCCAAAGGCGGGGACCCTGGCGGTCCGACCCTTGACTGGAGAAGCTAGCTCCTGGGACGTGGAATGTCACCTCTCTTACAGGGAAGGAGCCCGAGCTGCTGCACGAGGTCGAAAAGTTCTGACTAGACATAGTTGGGCTCGCCTCCACACACAGCCTGGGTTCCGGTACCAGCCCTCTTGAAAGGGGGTGGACTCTCTTCCACTCTAGAGTTGCCCACGGTGAAAGGCGTAGAGCAGGTGTCGGCATACTTATTGCCCCCCCCCCCCCCCCCCCGGCTCGCCGCCTGTACGTTGGAATTCACCCCGTTAGACGAAAGGGTTGCTTCCCTCCGCCTTCGGGGGGACGGGTTCTGACTGTTGTTTGTGCACCAAACAGCAGTTCAGTGTACCCATCCTTTTTGGAGACCTTAGGGGGTGTGCTGGAGAGCACTCCCCCAGGGGACTCCCTTGTTCTGCTGGGCAATTTCAATGCTCATGTGGGCAATGACAGTGAGACCTGGAGGGGCGTGATTGGGAGGAACGCCCCCCCCGATCAGATCAGGTGTTTATGTGCCTATAACAAACACTTTATTCAAACATAAGGGTATCCGTATGTGCATGTGGCACCCGGACACCCTTGGTCGCAGTTCGATGATTGACTTCATAGTTGTATCATCGGATTTGCGGCCTCATGTTTTGGACACTCGAGTGAAGAGAGGGGCGGAACTGTCAACTGATCACCACCTGGTGGTGAGTAGGCTCCGTTGGTGGGGGAAGATGCCAGTCCGACCTGGAAGACCCAAACGTGTTGTGAGGGTTTGTTGGGAACGTCTGGCGGAATCCCCTGTCAGAAGGAGTTTCAACTCCCACCTCCGGCAGAACTTTACACATGTCCCGGTGGAGGTGGGGGACATTGAGTCCGAATGGACCATGTTCCGTACCTCCCTTGCTGAGGCGACAAATCGGAGTTGTGGCTGTAAGGTGGTTGGTGCCTGTCGTGGTGGCAACCCCCGTACTCGCTGGCGGATATATATAGGTAGGTAGGGATGGCGTAAAGCTGAAGAATCAGAATAGCTGAAGAAGCTGAAGAAGGAGTCCTATCGGGCCTATATAGCCTGTGGGACCCCTGAGACAGCTGACAGGTATCGATTAGCCAAGCGGAACGCAGCCTTGGTGGTCGCCGAGGCAAAAATACGGGCATGGGAAGAGTTTGGTGAGGCCATGGAAGCCGACTTCCGGGCCGCTTCGAGGAAATTCTGGTCCACCATCCGGCGTTTCAGGAGGAGAAAGCAGTGCACCACTAACACTGTGTACAGTGAGGATGGGGCACTGCTAACCTCGACTTGAGACATTGAGAGCCGGTGGGCAGAGTACTTCGAAGACCACCTCAACTCCACCAACACTAATTCCTTGAATGAAGCAGTGTCTGGGGACTCCGAGGTGGGCTCTCCGATCTCTGTGGCTGAAGTCACCGAGGTGGTTAAAAAGCTCCTCGGTGGCAAGGCCCTGGGGGTGGATGAGATCCGACCTGAGTTCCTAAAGGATCTGGATGTTGTGGGGCTGTCCTGGCTGACACGCCTCTGCAACATTGCGTGGTCATCGGGGAGATTGCCTCTGGATTGGCAGACCGGGGTGGTGGTCCCCCTTTTTAAAAAGTGGGAACCGGAGGGTGTGTTCCAACTACAGAGGGATCACACTCCTCAGCCTCCCTGGAAAGGTCTAGTCAGGGGTTCTAGAGGGGCGGGTCTGTCGGAAAGTCGAGCCTCAGATTGAGGAGGAACAGTGTTGTTTTCGTCTCGGCCGCGGAACAGTGGACCAGCTCTACACCCTTTGCCCAGCAGAACAAGGGAGTCCCCTGGGGGAGTGCTCTCCAGCACACCCCCTAAGGTCTTAGGAGACCCCGGTGGACGACCCAGGACACGCTGGAGAGACTATGTCTCTAAGCTGGCCTTTGACAGCCTCGGGATCCGCCAGGACGAGGTAGAAGAAGTGGCTGGGGAGAGGGAATTGTGGGCTTCCCTACTGAGCTGCTGCCCCTGCGACTGACCTCGGATAAGCGGCAGGAGATGGATAAATGGATGGATGACCGAAGTAACTATACTGGGTAGATGTCACGCAGAATGTTTTCCAATTTTCATGCGTGCTTCCTCCCAGCACTAAAACTTGGGAGTTAAAAGTTTGTCTGTGAAGAAGAGTAAACTTCCAAATCCCTGGTGCATATTTTGCGCGTCTCAAGTTTGTTTTTCAACGGTTCAGCAAGAAGCGGAAATGACAAGTACTGTGCTTTTCTTTGAACTTTTATGATTTATACAGCGGTGTACAAGTATGGTATAGCTGTTGCATAATGGAAAGTTCTTACAGTGAATATACTGTAGTCTTTTTGACTTGAGTGCTTTTATTGTTTTTTCTTCTCTTCTTCTTCACAAGTCCTCTGCAGCTGTGTTTGTTATGTCAATTTCTATGTTTGCCTTTTTTTACACCTTGTATTGTCTTAAAGACACTGGAGGGTTACTTCTAAATTGGAGGCGATTCAATAATGTGAATGTGCCGCGACGCAATAAACGCTGTTGCTGCCCGGATATATATCAGCACAGACTATACAGTGCGAGTGAGTGTACCTTTGTGGATCCCTGCCTCATGCTCAATGTGCAATTCAATTCAATGTGGATGCGTGAGCTTACTGAACACGACTGGACCTTTTCATTGAACACATTTCATGACAACCTGGAAAGACGCCAAAAGAGTCCGTCCACTCTGTCTTAAGAGTATTTGTCGAGCAGAATGAGTTGGTACGCACCTCAATAATGCAGCTCACCTATAAACGCTGCTGACAGTTTAATGGCCCTGAGCTACAAAGACGAAATGTGAACATAAAGCATCCCAAATGTGCTCCCAAAGGCAAGTCATTTTCACCACTGCGTGGGGCCACATGTAGAACCGCATCAAATGCTTCACTTGCTTAAATGCGATCTCATGAAAGAAGCTTTACTGTAGCCACCCATGCAACCCAATACTGTCAAATGTTCATAAATCCCGGAAGTCATTGCACCTACCTTAAAGACATACAGCTATGTGTGGTTTGCACGTGTTTCTACACTCACTTGGTTTTCCACCACTTGTAAAAACGTCTGCCTAGATGATTAAACATTGAATTTTACGCGACCGGGATGAATGGTCACCGCATTGCAGATATCAGTAAAACCACTCAAGCTTTGAGAAAGTTTTGTGTCAGCTAATTGGAAATTTGTTACTTTACCTAGCGTGCCCATCAGAAGTCGGTTGGTGTCGAGCAGGTTTGCCCATTATGTCAATCGCGATCGACCGGTGGACCCAAGTCGATCGCGAATGAATGTATAGGAGAAAAAAAAAACACACACAAATGGTTGTGTGCTTTATTCTAAATGAATATGTAAAAAAATAGATGGAATGATATGATTGGATTGTTTTGCACATGAAGGCCAAGCCAGACTAGGTGAAAGCCTCACCATGAAATGACAAAGAGAAGAACATTGCTGCTGTTGTCTCACTTCATTTTACTGTGTCTTAAAAGGCACCTCTGAAAGCTCCAGCGTTGGGTCACATTGCTTTGACATGATGGCAATAAAGAGTGAGAGATTCACTGAAGCATGCCTATACTTTGTCTGGATACCCAGACTCTATAATTGAAAAAGGTCTATTAAACTAATTAGATGGTCATAGCCCAAATGTGCATTTGATTTGAGTATTTTTTATTCTCTTTTCATCTTGATCTAAAGCATATTGTCCTAAGAGAGCAAATGAACGCTTCTTATGACCCATCACTTTCTCATCTTGTCGTTTTGATTGCCTGTCAAACCCTCCGTCTCCCTTTCGCCTTCAATTTCCATCTCTTTTTTATTCCCTCGTTTCTTTTTGAGCAAACCTGTCACATCTGTCTGTTGTGTCATTGACACTTTGCTGACAAGGGGGCCTCAAAAGCGCCTCTCCCCGTTTGCCTAATCCCGTTTTCTTTCACGTGTATGCTCTCTTTCTATCCATCAAATGGACATGCCATCCTTTGACCTGCAAATCATATGCAGCAATATTTGACTTTGCTGTAGGTGTGAATGTGATTCTCTTTCTTTAACCCAAACCCTTTGAATTATCGTCATAACGAAGGACGATCACTTGTAAAGCTGCATTCACACAATAAAGCTCTTCCATAAAGTAGAGTACATTTATTGGCTATGTGCAACAATGGCCTAATAATGTTGGTTCAGTAAATCAGCAATTATTATGTTTCGGATGGAACATATTCAATCTGAACTCAATTCAAACAGATAGCTTCTCATTAATTTAGCTGGCTTTACACTACACGTCTGAAGTGACAGCAGCAATTATGTACCGTATTTTCCGGTGTATAAGGCACACCAAAAAACCTTCATTTTCTTTAAAGATCATGCTGTGCCTTATACGCCGGTGCACCTTATATGTGAAGTAATATTGAGCCACAATGGGTCTCGCAATTACGGTCAACAGTCACAACTCCATTTGCCCCTGTACAAGTAGTGCATGCTGGGTTATAGAAAATGTAACCCCAAACTTTAAATCAGTTAAATCAGCCCGTTTCCACAGGCTGATAAATTCCTGACATGGAGCTTGGTCGCCCTCTTCTGGCTCTTTTTGGTTCAACATGACCAGACCAAACAAGTACAGCAAAATATATTGACGTGATGGAAGGACTGCTACATTGTGTCCTTTTTTCGGTCAGGGGCGTTCCTTCAGTGACATCACGTACAGACTCGTACCAACTCAAAAACAAGACTTCCGGAATATTCAGCGTGAGTCTTAAAACGTAAAATATAGCTATATGTGGTGAAATCTTGTAAAATACGCTCAGTAGTCATTTGAAGCCATTTTACAAATTATGGACACAACTTGTCCGGAGACGACGGTTGTCCTTTAAAACTAGACACAATATACGGTATTCTATGTATAATAAATGTGCTATTGTATTGTAATCAAAGAAATACACTGCACTATATAATAATGTCGTTTTATTTACCTTTGATGGTCGTTGATGGCTTGATGGAATGGGGGGGGAGGTCAGGGGGCAGGGGGTTCGAGGTGGGAGGGAGATACTGTATGGAAGGAGAGTCACGTTCCATAAGGACTGTTGGTAACTCAAACTCCGGTGTGGCATCTCTTCTTTGCTTCTTCGGAGACTCTTGATCATTTTTCATGACTAAAAACGTCTTAATTGACACCTGTTGCTTTCTGACTTGTACGGTCTTATGAAACTGAGGCATCACATTATCATTCATCATGTTGATTATTCTCATAGCCACAGTCTTTTCTGAATGGAACTGTTCAATAAATGCCTGCACATCATTCTACTTAGCCAACATTGTCTTGATGCTCTCACTTGATGCGGCAGCCATCTCCTCCATCCGTTGCTAGCTTTAAAATCACCAATAAACGGCGAACTTCCAGGTTGCCGCTTGACGATGATCAGATGATGATGATGATGATGATCAGAGTGAAATTGTCGTGGTTTCTCGGATATAATTGCTTTATTCACGCTGTCGCCGACTAGCTGATTTTTGTTAATCCAAATTAAGTTTTTCAACCTCTTCTAATGCCCGAGACCGTTGCTTTGACAACATGGAAACACCTTTAGCAACACACACACCTTTAATAGCTTCTTTGTTCCGAAGGATGGTAGCAATGGTGGACTTAGCATACTGGTATTGGGCCGTTAAGTCAGACAAACGCACACCTCGTTCGTGTTTCTCAATGATCTCCTTCTTCTCCTCCACTGTAATTTTGTTTTGTGTCTTCTTCGGCTGAACACGAGCCTGTGGTGGGGTCTTCTTCTGTGCCATAAGAGCAAATTTATCCGTGATAAATCCTTGAAGATGAACGACATGAACTCAGAGAAAGGGGGTGTGGAAAGGTAGGCCGGCTGTGGCGCTGTTCAGTCGTGAGGTTTGGTGTTCTTCTGCCGAAAATTACTCTGCCAGCCATGGTGGGGCGCCGCTCCGTGTGCAGTAGTGCGTATGCCAAGGTTTAATTTTCATAAATTTAACGTTCGTAAACCGAAATGTTCGTAAGGCAAGGGGTTCGTAAACCGAGGTCCCACTGTAAATGGAAAAAGTTTTTTCCATATACAGTGGCATTCATTCGGGTTGCATCTTATAGTCCGTTACACTTTATACACTGGCATTTTTTTGTGGTCTCCCAAGTAGCACAAATAAGAAATGTGTCATGGCACATGAGATGAAAAAAATGGCATGGTATGCAATGTTAGAATCTGGCCTCGTCCAGATGTGGATAATACTCTGAGACCGAAACAATTTGTAGTCAATGCAACTTTAAATTTAAACTTTTCTGCCTTATCAATACAAGCATGTAATCAACTGGCCCTCCCCAAAAAATTGGTATGCTGCCGAGCCTAAACTTGTCACTTGTGTTCCTGAACCGGCCCACCTTTGTGTATCTGGCATTGTGGCATGCGTACATTCCAAGCTACTTTATGTGTTTAGTAAATATTAGTGATTTCGATACAGGTTACTTGACAGTATACATTAATGATTCAGTCATAAACGTGGTCATAGGCACTAAATCAGAATCAGGATTTGCAGTAGACATGCACCTCTTTTCACTAAGATAGAGAAAAAGCTTGCTTGGTGAACGTTTGACTTTCATTTCAAATGCCCTAGAAAAAAAAACTCAATTTCCTCTGAGCCTCCACTTAGTCTTTTGTACCTCCGCTAATCATCTGGTTCGCTGACCTGAGGAGTCTTCAGTTAACCTACAATGCGTGGTTTGGAATGATGGAGACAGCCATAGTGCTCTGAGAAAATCTATGCCAAAATTTTGGGACGTACAAGATGACTTTGCATATATGGGATGAAGAAATTGTAAACATAGAATTGTTTTAATGATTGATTGATTGGTTGGTTGATTGACTGATAAATTGACTGATTGATTAACCACCGGTAGTCGAGTGGCTAGCACCCCGGCTTTACAGTGCAGAGGTCGTGAGTTCAAGACCCGGTCCAGCCTCCCTGTGTGGAGTTTGCATGTTCTACCTGCGCCCGCGTGGGTTTTGTCCGGATCCTCCACATTCCAAAAACATATATGGCAGGCTGATTGAACACTCTTAATTGTCCCTAGGTGTGAGTGTGAGACTGGTGCTCGAAGACGGCTGGGTAAGGCTCCTGGAAACCCCGCAACATTAATGCGCATATGGCGGTCTGGAAAATGGATGGATTTATATGTATTTATTTATGTATGTATTTATGTGTGTGTGTGCGCGTGGGTAATGGGTAATGGTTTACCCTAAGAGTGGGTGTGTGTGTTCTCATTTGCGCGCCCCGGTGGGGACATCAACCTGACTGCACGCAGCCCGGTGGGGACTCATGTACCTCATTTTAGGTCCCCACGGGCAAATTGCTCTCAGAGACTTCAAAATGAGGTCCCCACGGGCAAATTGCTCTGATGGACTTCTGGAAATGATACCCCCTATGAGGACAGCATCAGCATGGTGTGGGACCTGCAATAAAAATAGTCTCCTACTAAAACTCCCAGAATCACCGATTGGCATAAGCGAAAGGCTTATGTCACTGAGGATCCCTATGGCTAATAAAAGATACGCCACCTTCTTAGTGCTTATGCACCTACCCTACCATCAAAGGAAGATGCAAAGGACAGCTTCTATAAGGCACTAGATGAAGTCCTCCGCAGCATACCTAAGGAGGATAAGATCTTCTTCCTGGGCGTTTTTAACGCAAGAGTGGGGAGGACAACAAGGTGTGGATTGGGGTAATTAGTGGGCATTGCATCGGGCATGTCAATGCAAATGGCCTACGGCTGCTAAGTCTTTGTGCTGAGCATGACTTGACCATCACAAACACCATCTTCCAACTGAAAAACAAGCACAAAGCATCCTGGATGCACCAACGCTCTAAACATTGGCAACTGATCGATTACACCATTGTGAGACGCTCAGACATAAAAGACGTCTTGCTCACTCGTGCAATGAGAGGAGCTGAGGGCTGGACTGACCACCAACTCATGATGACAAGGCTTCGAGTTCAAGTACGCCCTGCTATTCGTCTCCATAGGTCCGGGAAGAAGAGGCTGGACTGCACTTGGCTAGCAGAGCCTATGGCTCGGGACAAACTCCGTCTCTCTCTTGCTGAAAACCTGGAAGACATTGAGCCTATCCTGCTGGGAGAGGACTCCATTGATGGAAAATGGTCCACTATCAGCTCCAGGCTCGATGAGGCAGCATCCAAATCCATTGGATATAAGCGCAGAAAGCACCAGGACTGTTTTGATGACAACACAGACACAATAACCTCGATGATCAAAAACATGCACACAGCACACAGTGCTGTACTCAACAACCCCTCATCAACTGTGCTCCGGCGGCAATGGCAGAAACTTAGGGCGGAGGTGCAGTCAAAACTACGTGCCCTGCAGAATGAGTGGTGGACATCGAAGGCAGCTGACATACAATCCCATGCCAATAAAAACAATATGAACAGCTTTCATGATGCAGTAAAAGTCATGTATGGCCCAAGAAACTGCGCTGTCTCCCCTCTGAAGTCTAGTGACGGTACAACCCTCATAAAAGACCAGAAGCTCATCATCAAAAGATGGGCAGAACACTTTGAATGTTTACTCAACCAGCCTTCCCCAACAGACCCTTTAGTTTAGAGGAGCTCCCTGATCGCCCGACTATCCAAGACCTTGACCTTCCACCAACCTTTGGAGAGGTTAAGAGTGCTTTAAAATCCCTGAAAAGCAACAAGAGCCCTGGTCCTGACAGTATCCCGGCCGAGATACTCAAGCAAGGAGGCTACCTTTGTACCCGTGCCCTCTTCATCAGCGATGTGTGGAAGCATGAAACTGTGACTCAGCAGTGGAAAGATGCAAGTATTGTCACCATCTACAAAGGCAAGGGGGACAAATCCCTCTGTGGTAACAGCCGTGGCATCTCACTTCTGGCAGTTGCTGGTAAAGTCCTGGCTAAAGTGATGCTACATAGATTGATAAAATGGACAGCACTAGCCTGTGTCTTAACTTTTGGAAGAATATTAATTTACCGTCTCATTTTATATTGGGAAGGAAGAAGTAAAAATGAAAGTAAAAAAGTGGACAGAAGAAGAAATCCACGCTGTGGAGAAAACCTTGATGGACTCCATCAGGTCTCTCAAGGTTACAGGCTAAGACGAATGCATGAACTGCATTAAGGCTTCACCAGAAGAATTGAAAGGGAGAACATGGAAGGGAGTTAAATATTTCATGAAAAACCGCATTGATAAATTAATGAGAATGTCCGCAAAACGCAGCTAAGGTTAGGTCCGAAACTAATGTAAGGTTAGGTTTGGCAGCTGGAACTATGCATTGTTTTTATGTATGGTATATGTGTCATGTGCACTTGTTTCTGGCACATTTAAATACAACACAGAGACAATAGCTTTTATTTCAACATATTGAGTGTTTTTTTTTTTCTTGAATATTTGTCGACTAAACTTCTGGACAGACCAATTTTGTCCAGCACTTTTATTTCAATCTTGAACGTTTTACACGCAGTTGTTAATATGAAAGCAATCTGTATTTATTTTCTGACCACAATGTCTTGAATGTTTGAAATTTCAGGTTGATGTATTTCAATTATTAAAAAGATCGGAGGCTGCCATTGCAATTGGTATGTAAGCAATGTTAATTTGCTTGATTCTCTTCAATCTATCTTATAAGATGGCGCCCGAGTAGGCAACCGTAACCAAGTGCTCTCATGAGCCTTGCTTTTTTTTGTTGTTTTTGTCTTGTTTTTGTGTTTTCTTTTGTCACTTTGTGTTGTTGTGCGTCGTGTGGAACGGAGTCGGGTTGTTTTTCAGCATTTTTGGCCACGACATTCATCATGGAGGAGACTGTGCTGAGCGGTGGCGCCTTTTCGGTAGGATATATAATGTGCCAGTACTGTTTTTGAATGGGAGGAATGCCGGTGCCATTCGACTGCCATCGCTGGACACCAGAGGGGCCATTGTGTTTTTTTTACGCCTGTAATGGGCAGCATCACAGCCCCGCTTTGTTCAGCGGAAAGGTCGGTGCTGTTGGACAGTCTGTGGCTGGATGGATGCATGGCTTGAGGAGCCCGCGATAAGAAGAAAGGAGCGTCAGCGCAGAGCGCCGATGCGTATATGGAACTGTTGCGGCTTGGAATTGAAGCAGATTTATGTGGGACAGGAAGATGTGAGACAATCTCTTTTCGTCAATGGATGCTACAGCTACGAGTTTGCTTTCAACTTTTAGCTTGTAGTCGACGTGCACATTCCACCATGATGTCCCTGATCCACTGGTGGAAAGACGCTTTAAATATTGTCTCTTGAAAAAAAATAAGCGCCACCTGCTGGTAGTTTTGGTTTGACATGATTTGTTAAGTCCCCACGGGGTTGCAAAAAAACTGGAAAAATTAAATCAAGAATTATGCCATTTTAAAGTGATTTCTGAATGAGCACAGACTAAAGAAAATTGGGTCCTAAAATCACATTTTTATGAGTTTCATAAATATGTTTTTTTCCTGTTTGAAATTGGGTTCCCACAGGTTAAAACTTTTGCACACATGTCCCCACCATGTGCAAAAACGTATGTGTGTGTGTGTGTGTGTGTGTGTGTGTGTGTGTGTGTGTGTGTGTGTGTGTGTGTGTGTGTGTGTGCGTGTGTGTTTATGTATTGATTTATTTTTGTATTTATGTTTGTTTATTTATTTATGTGTTTATTTATGTATGTGTGTATTTATTTGTGTTTATTTATGCAAATTCCCCATTGCGGGACGAATAAAGGTATTCTGATTCTGATTCTGATTCTGATGTATTTATTTATTTATGTATTAATTTATATGTTTATTTATGTTTGTTTGTTTTTTTGTTTGTTTTGGGGATTGAAATCAACATGTTATTGCAGGTGTGGAACTAGTTATATTCCTACGTTCTTATCCGGTTGGATAAATACTGTTGGGTCTCAAACTGCAGAGCTGAAGTGGAAGCGCCGTTTAGTGTTGGGATGTTGGAAAGAAAATTATCCTCGGACTGGCTTAAAAGAAACAGAGACTTTATATCATGTAACTACTGGAGGCATTTGCTTTGGAATGTGTTGCGGTTACGATACATGAAATGCAAATATGAAATTAGCTGTCACGGCTCGCTTTTCTTTCCGCACGAGTCATGAAACTCTACTCTCCGTTCTTTTCACTTCAGAAAATTTAAATAAGCCCATTCCGAAACTTCACACTTGGCCCCTTTGTTGCCTGAAGATGCAAGAAATGAACCGCGCTATCACGCCGTAAGAGCTACTTTTACTATGATTTTGCAAAGCTGACAACCCCAAAGAAAGGCAAGTATGGTGGAATGCCGGTTCTCCTACTTCTACTATTATTTTGCAAAGCTGACAACCCCAAACAAAGCCAAGTATGGTGGAATGCAGCGCAGCTGTAATTTACAGTGAAATTTGGGAATAAAGAGGGAAAAAAACCACAAAGATGAAATATTGAATTAACTTTGTTACCATTTAGCCCTCATGCTGTGCAGTACGCTGCAGATTCATATGAGAAGACAATATGAAGATGCATTTCTTATTTTCTGGGTTGGCGATAATATATTTTTAGATTGAATCAGTATCAGCTTCATTATTACCTAAAGGGTTCTTCCTTCTTACTTAGAATGTCAATCACGTGTGTTGGTACTCTCGAAGAGAAACCCAAAAACATCCCAAAATCATTTTGGTACTTCTCATGGTCTCAATTAGGTTCTTTTTTTTATTTCAGTGGGCAGGTCCAACATCCACTGTAACGGTGAGTTGCTCACTTGTTTTTTTTCTCCAGGAAGTAGCAGACAAAATGTGCACTGAAATATTGAGAGAAAATGAGAGCTGTATGAAAAAAAAGTTTCACAAAAAGACGGACATTTTTTCGGGGCATGTGTAAGACTGGGAAGATTGGTGACAGTGGTTGAATCAGTGGTATTAGACTCATAACCCAAAAAGTCCTGAAAAAAAAGTAAAGGAAAAAAAAAACCTTGAAAAAGTGTGTAGTGGTGAATGGCCTTAATTACATCTATTGCTTCACTTGGAAAAAAGTCTAATTCATGTTTCAAACATGAGCCAGATTAATTAGAAGCAGTATCTGAGCTATTGTGCCCTTCCACAGCGTCATTCAGTCTTCATTACAGCCACTTTGATAGAGAAATGAAACCGCCTTCAGTCAGATTGTTGCTATTATACCACTGAGGATTGCTGCTTTTCAGCCAGAATTACAGTCAAGCTCCCTTTGGGTTTTGCTTGCCCTGTCTGGGAGGAAGATTGATTATTTTATGGGCATTGTGAGGTGGGTTGGGGTGGGGTGCATCATGCGCGGATGCAAGGGAATTTATCAGCTCTTTCTGTGTGTTTGTGTGCTCAAATATGGATATTTGCTGGAACTTCAGAAGGTGCACATTTATTAAAAACTGAAAAAAGTCAATAACGTTTCAAGAGATAACTATACTGTGGTTTCACTATTCACTTAGTTTCTTTTGAAGCCTACAGCAGTTTAGTTCCACTCACCACAAAGATTGTTGAGAACCCGAAATGTTAAAAGGAAACATGGACTGCATTACCATCCTGTGTAGAAACGGATATCTTTTGATATTTCTCATAGCAGATGGCACAGAACAGTGTGTCAGATATTTGATATGGAACATCCAGTGTCATGTATTTGTCGACAAAATTGTCTACATTTTGTGTCGAGTGTCTTTTACATTCTCCTGTCTGACCTTAGCAAGGCATACCTGCAATGTGCATATCATGTTTTGATTACTGACACTATTTTCTGTGACCAGTCCACACATGATCAAATTCAAGGGACATTAAATTCACGAGAAAATTGTAAATAATTCTCAAAAAGCTTTGTGTTGGGTTAGTTGGATGAAAATGCCGGGCAGAAAGATTCATGTGATGTATTTCACTGAGGGTTGACTTGCCGTCTTTGTTATGTATTACAGTGTAATTTGAGCGTCAGGTTAACACTTTTCGCGGAGGTTCATAAATATATTCAGGCTGAAGAAACCGAGCCACTTTCTGCACCTCATTGAAACAAATTGCTTTTCTT
Source organism: Hippocampus bargibanti (assembly GCF_051943395.1). NCBI lineage: Eukaryota > Metazoa > Chordata > Actinopteri > Syngnathiformes > Syngnathidae > Hippocampus > Hippocampus bargibanti. The sequence goes on from NC_142747.1 coordinate 9,435,070, forward strand.
GCCTGTTGCATATTTTGGATGTTGACCTGAAGTAGCAGGCAGGCGATAGCGGCTGCGTGTGCGATGAGAGGCAATTTGGGATTTGAGTCTTCTTCTATCTCTTGCTTTCTTGTGGTTGTAATGAGGGGTGTCACACACACACAATAGTGTGTCGCAGTGATGAATCTCAATGTATTTAACTCTTGCAATTCCTGGTTTCCACCTTTTTATTCAACACATTCCTCTTACAGCTAAACAGATATCTTTCATTGTTATTTAACTTGACGGCAGCATTGTTGATCCTGGAAATAAAAACTGATGAAAGTGATACACATTCTGTCTCTAATGATGCCAGGTATTCCCCAAAACTATTCAGAATAGGACAGGGTCGTTTGTTGAGAAGGCGATTGCCTATATGAGAAACTTTCCTAAAAAGCAGAAGGAAAATTGCAGTTGTTAGTGGATCGATGTCATGTAAACGTTCTATCAAACCCTGATTCCCTCTCCAGCTGTGTAATCCCCATCTTTCTTTTCTCTCACTGCTCTTCAACATGCTTGATTCTCACACCAAACTGTGCAGAATGGGATTAAGTCTCCTGACAGTTTCACTGGAGGTGAGTGCTCTTCATTTGCCCTCTGCCTTCATTCCCTTTTTTTCTTGCCGACCTTACATTTCCTCCTCTCTCCGCCACCCTTTTCCCCCTTGCTCACAAATCTCCCTCTGTTCTCCCACGACAAAATTGTCAGGAGTGTATGTCAGTGGTCACCAAACTACGGCCCGTCAGCACATTTGGCCCGGTCCCCTCAACAATACCAGAGATGCTATCAGATTTTTTTCCTATTTGGCCTCCAGAAAAATAAAAAATCCTTTAACAAGTCAAAGGTCGGTTTTAGATCATTATCTCCTCCTATTTTAATCAATGTAAACAATGCATGTTGTTTATAATCGTGATTGAACAATACAAACACACCTGCTCGCAATAGAACGCTAAAGGAGTCGGTCACAATGCGACGCGACACAAGAAAGTGACGTATGAGGAAGTGGAGGTCATGTCTTGTAAACATTCCTGTCAAAGAACGGAATAATGGCTAAAAGGTTAGGTCAAATTGATTGAGAATGCAGGGTATTTAACCTGCAGTGGACAAACGATTATTTTTATGTTCAATGCAAAGAAAAGGCTGTTTGTCTCATCTGTCAAGAGGCGGTTGCGGTATTCAAATAATACAATCTTCGCCGACACTATGAATCCCGTCACAAAGACAAGTACGATAGCTTGCAAGGCCAAATACGAGCAGACAAACTCTCAAAGCGAAAAGTGGACTACTATCTCAGCAGAATACATTTGTACGGCAAGCTCAGCTGAAGAAGGCATCAGTTCGGGCCAGCTTGCTAAGCTGATAGCAAGCAGCGGGAAGCCTTTCACGGAGGGAGAGTTTGTTAAGAAATGTATGGATGCTGTCGCGGAGGAGTTGTGTCCCGAGAAGAAAGATGCATATAATGCCGTAGGTCTGTCAGCGAGTACAATCACCAGACGCGGTGAAGAAATCGGGATGAAGGTATATGCCCAGCTGCAGCAGAAGACGAAATAGTTCAACTTTTTTCATTAGCACTGGATGAGAGCACGGACGTGCAAGACACAGCGCAACTACTCATTTTTATTCTTGGAGTTAGCGCAAACTTTGAGATATGCGAGGAGCTGCCAGCCCTCCAAAGTTTCAAAGGGACTACAACGGGAGAGGATATTTTTGACCAAGTGTACCAAACCATGGAGAAGTTGGACCTGAGTTACAGAACTGTGATGGTCTGAAAGACGCATTCAAGCCCAACAGTCTCATTGACTTCTATGCTGCCCTCCCAAACGATACATATGAAAACATCAAAAAACACGCAATGAAAATGACCACAGTTTTTGGCAGCACATATATCTGCGAGAAAAGCTTTTCTCGCATGAAACTGCTGAAATCTCCGTTGAGGTCAAGATTGACAGAAGAACAATTGCATCAGTGCTTGAAACTGGCTGTAACTAGAATGGAACCTGATATTCAACTTCTCACCAGCCAGATGCAAGCCCACAGTTCACACTGATGAACATACATAGGTAAGTTCACTTTTCTGACTTGAATAAAATCTACTGGGATAAAATCCATCTTTACAGCCATACTGGTAGTGATATGTATTGTGCTGTGTATCACTTAGTTCACTTTCTCAACCTGCTTCCTTTGTGGTTTTCACAGGGAAGTTGATGGGAGAGAGCTGCAAACAGCGGTGTCACAAGCCTACTGGAACCTACAAAAGGATTATAAGGAAGGAACACAAGAACTTTAAGAGAATGCTCATATGTGTCAGAGAGATTCTGATCTGACAACTGAGCTAAACTTTTATCTGCTAAGATTGTGCATGGCACAACAGAAAGTTAATGTTCCATGGCTTTTTTATAAAGAACCCAGAGAGTCATTTAGTTATTATTTATTTCATAAATAGTGTTATTTATTTCCTGTTTTTCTCTGAAGAACCCAGAGAGTTATTTAGTTATTTATTTCATAAATAGTGTTATTTATTTCCTGATTTTTTTGTGAAGAACTCAGAGAGGGTTAATCAGTTATTTTCTATTTAATTAATAGTGTTATTATTTGTTTCCTGACTTTTTTTCCTGTAAAGAACCTGGAAAGGGTTATTTGGTTACGTGTGGCTTTCTGGAAAACAATACATTTTTTCAGCTCCCCTACGATCGTGACACTTTTTCTGTTACAAACTGACACGACTCCCCATCACAGAAGGGAAAAGTTATGTGGCCCTCACAGGAAAAAGTTTGGGGACCCCTGGTGTACGTGCTTGAAAACAATGTCATATGTTTAAGTATAGGGACAATCAACATTAAAACTGCGGAACAATTCTGTGAGTTTCCTGTTGCCCTCCACCACATTTTGTCAGACTTGTCATCTTGTTATAAACAGATTGTGGATTAAGCAGGTGGTGATGGTATCTGTACCTCCTGCTGTTTGCGGCATGGAGCGCTATGGGACAAACGCTTGAGGTGGCAATCAGAGTGGATTTGCTCTGATGTCAGGATGTCACGGAGGCTGACAGGAGAAGACGTGTGGCGCAGGATGAAATTGATGAAAACAGTCTAATGGCCGAATCTGTGAAATGAATCTTCAAACAAATGAGGTGGAAGGAGGAAAAGCACGGAGATTCATAAAAAAAATTAAAAAACCTCCGTCTGCATACTGTGATTACACTCTTCGAATTCTTACTATGAACGTGTCGATTCATGATAACCTCATAAAATTGCAATGTTATTTGCTATTTTCAGAATCAGAATTAGAAAATATTTATTCGTCCCACAATGAGGAAATTTGATAGCTTTGGAGCTGTCCATCCATCCATCCATTTTCCATACCGCTTATTCCTCATTAGGGTCACGGGGGTTGCTGGAGCCTATCTCAGCTGTCTTCGGGCATGAGGCGGGGGACACCCTGAATTGGTTAAAATGTGATTGGTTAAATGCTTAAATATGAAAACACACATCTGGAAGTAGCGCAACAGGGAAAATGCAATGAAAGGAAGCTAAAAGACAATTTGGAAATCATGGACATAATATAATTCACATTCGTGTGTGATAATAAGTAAACAAAGACGGCCTTGCAGGACCTCACTCCCCACCACTGCCTGAAAGATAACAGCTTTATCTCTGTTAAATTTACAGTCCAAAATTCTGCATGAAAAAAAAATCTCCCCTTTTCCCAAGCTGAAAGGTAGAAGATAATCTGTTGAAGAAGAATATTGCATATATGAGCGCTTCTGTGGCATTCTTGTCTCTTCTTACCATCAAAAGCGTCAGCAAGGTCAAATTCTTGGGCACTTTCTAATGAAATTAATCTACTTTGTAAAGACATGCGGACCTGAATTCACCCACAAAGCCACTGACAAAGTCACTAATAATGAGAAAGGGTTCTTGATCTTCATGGAATACCGGCAATTGTCCTCCAAGTTTAAGTGCAGGTCTCGAATGTTGGCCGTCTCCTGCTGTGCTTCTCAAAAGGGGTCATGGGAATAATTCAATGAAGCATCGGTGTAGAGGCCTGCCAACTTGATAACCCAGATCCAGCTCCAGCGTGTGACTGTGTCACTCAGCATTGCAGGATTCCGATAAGGCAGCCGGTTGAATTTTGTTGATAACCCCGTGAAGTTACTTGTCTCGCTTCTCCAGTTTAGAGCCAGCACTTATTTCCCCGGGCGGGAGTTTATATTTGAGGACTGGAACATCTGGACTGGAATATATTTTGTTTTTACGTTGTGTAAACCTCAAGACGAAAATTCAAAAAACACAAAATTGTTGCAGATGGAACAATAATAAAAGCAATCACTTTTTTATGATTCCATTTTCAACTGCTCTACTCATTTCATTATCCAAACTGTTGTCATGCAAAAATGTCCGTATCCATTGAAACCCAGTCAATCCATGTACAATGTATTAAAGCCTTGTCCACATTTTGTGGGATTTTCATATTTATGTTTGTGAACAAAGGTCCATGACGGACTCATAACATTTTAAATCTGTTGATAATAAACCACTACCACCCTTCACCTTTCTCCATGCAACCTAGTGGATGAACATGTCAGGAAGAGTAGCTCTTTGAACAATCAAATAAACGTCATCATACAGAAACTAAAAAAAAAATTAATAACTGTGTGCACATAGTCAATGCCCAGAATATAACCTTCTGTTCTGCCCTTAACCCAACTGTTTTTTTACCATCCTCTTTGATTGGCATGAAGGATATTCATGTTCTATTTTTTATTTTTTTTTTCCATCCTCCGGGCCCACCGTGGCACTCGGGGGCGGTAATATGAGTCACTGCGGGGAGGCCGACCAGCGCTGACAGAATCAGAAACGGATTAGAAAGGAAGCTGTTCTGCAGGCGTCGAGAATGACCTTCAATTGCTTGTTTGAACAATAACTGGCTCATGGTACGCAATGTGTACTTGGTGTGTCCCACAATGACACAAATGTCTAACCTCATCTTTTGAAAGAAGTATCATTGTCCCACTGCCTAACTTGATGGCTGGTAGCATGACGTCTTACTGTCTGATATTGTCCGTATGTGTTTGGGAGTTGGGGGTTCAGAATGGAGGCGTGTTTATTTTTTTCTCTTTATTTGCAATGATGTGTATTCGCTCCAGGCCTGTCGTGTGTGTGTATGTGTTAATCCGTAAGCAGGCAAAGCTTTATAGCAGGTTAACAAATGAAATGAGAAACGAAACTGGCTTGTGGTAACTCATACCCAGAATGCTTTATCACGCACAAAAACCCGAGAAACAACAAACACAAATGCACGGACACACATCTACTGCTCTCTGATTATGACGGAAACAAAATGTTTCCCTTGGGTCCCAAATCAACAATTATTTGATGATTTAACAAATAATAAAATTGTGGGATGTGACACAAGTAGGGCTTGCAGCTCGATCTTGTGATAGGAGACTCCCTTGTGAGGAGTTTATCATTTTGACCTAAAACAACCTGACATTTCAAGATAGGGAAAAAAAAATCCCATCATGAGTTGAAAAAGAGACCTGGATAGTGCAGAATGCCACCGCTACGATTATCATGGAACAATGAATGAATAAATCACATTTATTCCATCGATTAAAAGGAGTAAAATATCTGCCTGGAACGGTCCACTTCTTTTTTTTAGCTCATGTCGAAATTTATAAAGAAGATACACACGCTGCCGAGCAAGCATAAATGGTCTGAGTAAAGATTCAGAAAAATGCAATCAGATAATTTATGCACATATACATGAACGCGATATACGACAGCTCGTTAGCAACAAAAAAAATCATCATGAATAACATGGCTGAAGAATGAGATGAGGAGAATCTACGACCTCATCAGGTTGAACAGATTACAATTGGCGAGGGGAGGACATGACTAACTAAGGACTTGGAAGCTGGAAAAAATGCTGTGCTCCATCTTTTAGTTCTCTAAGTTGCTCATGATCAGAGACGTGTTGTTAACAAAATGTATGCTGATCAAAATGAAGTGGGTATTTGTGCATAAATCACCCGATTTCCACAATCTTATTTCCGAAGGCCTCTTCAAGTTATCGGGTTTAACCTCCGTTGTAAAAATTTTATGCCTGACTACAAACAAAATTCACATTTGACAGAAGCAAGGAGTTTACTTCTTGGGATCAGAAAGAAGTGGTGACATTTAAATCCCCCTAACCACTCCATCCCCCACCCCGATTAAATTTTGTTGTAATATTTTACTTTTCCCAAATTGAGTCGTCAGAAGCCAGCCCAAGTTTAAATCAAGTGTGTTGCAACGCGATGAGAATACTCCAGTTCAATCTTTTTTTAACATTGTCAGTATCATGACATTATCTGATATCAGTCAACACAACTCTGGGTGGTTTTAAAGTAGGTGCTCTTAAACTGTTTTCTTCCATATGCCCCGAAACCTCTTTGCGAGACTGCGTTATCTGTCCTACCCACCGCTACATATCGGCTTTGAGCACGTCCACGAGCTGCACTCACAACCTGCTTTGAATAAGTCATGCATTTGTGTCAGGTAGGAGGGGTTGCAACACATGGGTTATAAAACATTTGTTTCACAAAAAAAGTCAAGGTGAAGCTTCATAGAGCAAGACAAAACAGTTTAGGCATTTTGACTCCAATGACAAAAAATAAATAAATCCACCCATCATTGTAATGCGTCCAACAAGTCCAACTACAAATGTTACTCAAAATTAGATTACATCAGATTACATATTATATCGAATTAACCAATTACATATTAGTCTCACAGTGGATAAAGTCACAATCTGGGTTTATATGATAAAGAGTTTTTGTTCTGTCTTTGTAGAGCTGAAATATTGGTGTTGAATCGTTCAGTATAGCAGAACAGCACAGTATTACATCTGTCAATGGCTTCTGTTTAATCCGGCGTAATGTAGCATACAAGCGTCATCAAGCATGTGTAAAGTGGAATGTTGGAAATAATGGCATTATGCAGCCCGTTGATACCTGACGCTTTGAAATGTTCCATGAAAGGCCCTCAGTTGGTTCACAGAATCACCTTGGGTCATGATAAATAAATGAAGGCATCATGTTCAAGAGGAATGCTTATGCCGGGAATAAATGAAGGTATCATGTTCAAGAGGAACGCTTCTGCCGGGAAAATTTACAAAGGAGAAACAGCATTGAGACAGATGAGGCTGAAATTTGGCGTGTAAAAGAGAGCATCCATTCAGTTGAAATAAAAAAAAAGCTTGACGAACCGTAAGATAAGGTATCACATCGAAATGAAAGAATTTATTTGCAAACGAGAGAGGAGGAGGTGAAGAAAGAGATGAGTAATTCTTTGGCTCTTTGTCAATCAAACAATCAAACAGCTTCCCACCCACAATTCTACTCTGTGAATGGAACCGACTATGTCAAATTTACCTCCAAGGTTCTTCATGTGCAAACGATGGCAAAAATAAAAGTTACACGGCAGTAACAATAACGGACTTTTGGGACTTAATTAGCAACACCGTAGTGACAAAATATACAAATTGTGAACACACTGCACAATGACAACTATAACAATAAACATTTTTTTTACATCAATACCACTGCAACAGTAAGAATGATCATTTTAATGTCACATTTAAGGCAGAGTTTCGCATGAGAGCGGTATTGGATTTTAGTGGCTTGCCATTTAAGCCTCTTTCGCAGCTCTTCTTGATAATAATAATAATAATAATAATAATAATAATAATAATAATAATAATACGGTTCAATACTGAACTACTTTCATCCTTTTTTTTAGATCACTTTTGACTCCCTAATGTTGATGTGAGTTATTTCATCACCCAGTATTTTTATTTATTCAACAGTAAAAGTGAGTATTCACTCTTTTGTGGTCATCTCTTGGTAACGCAAACAATATTGGAATACTGTTATGTATTAATTAAAATTTGAAAAGATGGCATATTGCTCTGTATTGCACGAGATGCGAAATTAGCTATCATAATTCCTCTGTGTGTTTGCTGCTTGTTTCTGCACAAATGGAGTTGCCTAATTGGCCGGTTGGCGTTGCGCTTATTCATACCAAGCCGTAGTTTGGGATTTATAAATATTTGCGGCAGAAGACAGGCCGGGGACTGTGTGAGCGTGTCTGCGTCCAAGACCACCAAACAGACGCGGTATGATGAAGCTGCCGCTCCTACTAACAGTTTATCCCCATTACCGCTGCCAAGGAGCTTACCAGCTAAATTGGACAAACTCTCGCCCTCAAAGCAAATCACCCACTTTGTTTGATCACGGAAATCAACTTTTTTTCCAACACACGAGAAAGGCTGAGGTTTCATTCAACTGCTAGCAGTGTAAAACGACTAGCTGAGGTTTCATCACTATTCCCGTCAACCGAATTTTCTTGAATCTTGTTGCATTTAACTCATATACTGCCAGATGCGCAAAATTGTGTCCACTTCAGTGTCAGGGTTTTTGTCATTGTCATTTGAATTCCAGGACACACAGAATATTGAGATTTAGGACTATATAAACATTCAATACAGCGTTAAAAACCTTAGACTCTCTTCTTTCATTCTTTCATCAGAAAAAGGGAATGGCTGCTCCCCTCGAAGGGAAATAACATTGCCATGGCCAGCGGTTTAGAGGAAGAAAAGCATGAAAAAAACAAAACTCGAACACATTCGGGAATGCCGCTGTCATATTTCCAATTCCCGAATACATATGTGAATGGCAGTTAATTACTTAAATAGGATTGTCTCTTAATTCAGTTTTGGTTGGGTGTCCCCCGCCTCCTGCCCGATGAGAGGGTAGGGTCCAACATGCCCTGCGACCCTTGTAAATATGTATTTATGTCATAAAACTGTTCAGGAAATGGGTGGATGCACTCAACAGGTTGAAAATAACCGATCACAAATGATTCAGATGAACAAACAAAGTTATGGGCCGCTTTGTTGAGCCTAGAAACGTGTGGACGAGTTTTGTACACAAAAAAACAAAAACAAAAAAGTGCAGCGTGTTCGACCGGAGACAAATTCCTTGTGTGTTCTACATACTTGGCAATAAAGATGATTCTGATTCTTATTCCAAAAACAAGCGGTTGCATGAGAGCTAGCAACCTGGTAATCAAGTGACTAGCACGCCTGCTTCACAGTGCAGAGATCATGAGTTGAGGACCTGGTCTGGGGGAGGGGTTTGCATGTTCTTCCCGGGCCCGCGTGGGTTTTCTCCGGGTCCTATGGTTTTCCCCCCACATTCCAAAACCATGCGTGGCCGGCGGAACACTCTGATCTGTCACTCGGTCTGAGTGTGAGATTGACTGGATGTTTGTCTTGGTGTGCCCTGTGATTGGCTGGCAACCAATTCAGGGTGGTCCCTGCCTCGTGCCTGAAGACGGCTGGGATAGGCTCCAGCACCCCCCGTGACCCAAATGAGGATTAAACGGTCTGGAGAAATGATGGATGGACGCATGAGAGCTGCAACAAAATGGAAAAACGGAATCCTTTCAAATATCAATATCTCAAAGCACGATTAGACAGCGAGAGAACTTGGGAGTTGATGCTGAGAGCAGGACAGAAAAGACACAATCAATGCTTATGTGTCATGCCTTCTTTTTTTCCATCCTAGCCATCTCGCTTCCCCTTGTCACCTCCCATGCCCCCACTCCCAATACAGAGTCTCACCTGAGCGAGATGAATCGTTCCCGTCGAGTCACATTACCTCCCCGCTGAGCTTCGCAGGGCCTGTACACATGGAAACAGAGGGTGGAGAGTCGGGCATCGAGAAGCTCAAAGGCAAATATATTCCGCTCATTCAACTTCTCATATTATTTTAGGCCTGTGCTTCATTAACCTTAACTGTGACACGAAGCGCTCCACGAGACACTTATACCCACTCACACAGCTACGTTTTTGTACCACGATGTTGAAATGCTGGCTTGCTGTAATATGTTTATGATACACTGGCTTTAATTTGAAGATGATGATTCATGGCCACAGGTAATAATACCTTAACATCCCACAGCACCAACCGCATAAGAGTGGCTGAGCAGGGCACCAATGGTGTTGTTACCGGCACTCTAATCTTCTCTTAACTGAGAAAATGAGAAAAGAGCCAAAACCGTTTGCGTAAGTTTATTTGTCTGCAAATGTGCACTTGTTATTCAGTGCATGAACCCCCCCCCCCACACACACACACACACAGCCCATTTTAGCATTGACATAGTGTCAATACTTGCGTGTCCTGAGGAATGTGCATGTAGGGTGACCCTTATATTGATCCAAAACAGTGTGCTCCATCACCCTGACAAGTATAATAAGGAAATATGAGGCATTAAAGACATCCCCTTCCGACCCTCCCAACCGCACACAGCCTCGTCTGATAATTTATTAAACATACTCACTGAAGTAAACACCTCAATCACTGAGTGGGGGCTTTGTGAATTAATAACACGTACATGTTAAAAAAAGGGCAATAAATCCTTTGTTTTCCAAATTGGAATCAAGCGTCTTGCATTATCTAAATGTGCAACTTATGGCATACATCCTTACATACTCACTTGGTCAATAAAACATACGTGCAATTTGTACCCTGTCCTGAGAGATTCCACACTTTCCTTCACGTTGCATTTTCATCCCTGAAACTGAGTGCATTTTTAGAATAATGTTAACGCCCGTGTAAGCTCTCAGTCGCACAGGAATGGTCCATCGATGAAAAGGTTTCTTCAACCGTCATCTGTACTTCTTTCAACGTCCGACACCTTCAAAGAACTACAGATGATGACTGAAGAAACCTTTTCATCAATAACAATGTTAATGCTTTCACTGTCATTCCCGAATTAATTAAGGAATTGAAAATATGATGTGGAGCGCTATTCCCAAATTTGTTGGGTTTGTGTTTCTCTCGCTGGGACTGCCGATAAGTTGCTGGTCAGCCCTGTGGTCAGCCGTGGGACAGCCCAATGTTTTTTCCAGCATTTCCCTTTTTTCCATGTTAGCGCTTTGTTCCAGCTTCAGCTGTTGTTAAAGCGCTATACAAACCAATATGTTTGTGTTGCATTGTATTTTGGACAGCCGCCCTCATTTCAAGCTCATATAACTCCAGACCCATACAGTTTAGGAATTAACTCTTTTTTTCTGATGAAAGAAGAGAGTCTAAGGTTTCTTACGCTGCATTGAATGTTGTAGTTCTAAAACTCAATATTCTGTGGTTCCTGGAATTTGAATGAGAGTGACAAAAACCCTGGCACTGTATTGGACGCATATTTGCACATGTATGGCAGTGAATGAGTTAATGCCGGTTTCTGAAAAGCTCTGGACAGAATTGGATTCCAGAAACATGAACTTGGAAAGAATTGGCAACCCCCAAAAAAGTGTTATTTATACAGTAAAAATAAGTCGCAAGACTAACAAATTTCAACCAGGAAAATGAGAAAACGAAAAACATTTGCAAAAAAAGGCAATCAAAAACGCTTGCTTCTTAATAAAGAAACCCTAACACATCTGCTTAACAAATGTATACTGTATCCTACAATTGTGTGCAATCGGCCTTTGAAAATGTTGTTTTACTGATTGGTCAATTCAGCGATGATGGAAGAACTGAAACTTATGCGATAGTATTTGTCTAAAAGAATACCATCAATTCAACTCGTTTGTGAGTGAGTTTGCAGGAAACTCACTGGAAACTGTTGGCTTGTGTGGGCTCATGCGCAGCCGCTCAAGCGCGTCGGCCCAGCGTCCACATTTCATTCTCTGCTCACTGCATCACTGGCTGGAATTATAAACCGGCCAGGGGGTGCTGGGATGTTTGGTGTGTTGTCATAATAGGTTTTAACAGTTCACTTGTGGTGCAGTGTATACTGGTTGTAGTATTTATTCAAAACATTGCACACATGGCCTACATATAAACAGCAACCCCAAAACACAGAAGAAAAACACTTAAGAGAGGTGCGACCAGGAACAGCCTCAATGCCATGTCTCTGTCTCTTAGACATGACACTTTATTCACATCACATAATTTCAGTGGATGAAAGTAGGAATTATACAGTAAAACAAAAAAAAAGAACAAATATATATATATATATATATATATATATATATATATATATATATATATATATATATATATATATATAAAATCTCATCTCATTTTCCGTACCGCTTATTCCTCATTAGGGTCGCGGGGGTTGCTGGAGCCTATCTCAGCTGTCTTCGGGCACGAGGCGGGGGACACCCTGAATTGGTTGCCAGTCAATCGCAGGGCACACAAAGACATACAACAGTCACTCTCACACTCACACCTAGGGACAATTTGGAGCAATCTGCCTGACATGCATGTTTTTGGAGTGTGGGAGGAAACCGGAGGACCCGGAGAAAACCCACGCGGGTCCGGGTAGAACATGCAAGCTCCACACAGGGAGGCCGGACCGGGACGCGAACCGGCGACCTCTCCACTGTGAAGCCGGTGTGCTAACCACTAGACTATCGGGCCGCCCCTCTATATATATATATATATATATATATATATATATATATATATATATATATATATATATATATATATAGGGCACCTTGATGAAAAATGGGCTACTGGAACAAAGCGGAGATGGACGAGATGTGATAACATGGCTCTGTTGGAATGGTACTACTCAAGCAACCCTAGTCAGAGGGGTTACATGCGGAGAATGGGGGCTGAATGGTTACTTCGAAAGCCACAGTCACGGTTGACCACGAAACAACTAGTAGCTCAGTGTTCCAATATCCACAAACGGCAATTGCTATCACAACTTGAGATTGATGAGGTACAACACAAATTCCAAGGTGAAGGGCCCAAGGCTGCCACATCAGAGGAAGAGGTTAGCCCAGAGATTGGAAGGCAAGCCCCAATGAATGATGAGATTGGGAAGCCAGCCCCAATGAATGAAATGCTGAGCGAAGCAGCAACTGACCTCAGAAATAAGATTGGATTGGATTGGATTTGCCTTTATTAGTCTCTCAGTGACGAAATTTACATTTCACGGCAGCAAAGTTATGAAAGGAATGAAAGTAGAAAAACACAATACAGGAGTACAGGAGTAGTAGGAGGAGGAGATCACGGCAAGAATGAAAACTGGGCAACCAAGAAATCGATTACAACGGCTATGTGAAGTACTACCTGAAAGTCTCATGGAAACTGTGAATGCAGCACTGAGAGCAATCCCGACCGGAACGATCACGGAAACCAATGAGCTGATATACGCTTCAGCATCCTAGAGATGCTTGGCTACAAGAGCAACTGTGAGAGCCACGAGATTCGTTAGCCACCATGGAAAAGACGTTTGGAGGCTAAGATCAAGGCGGCTTGGAAATATGTGAGTCAATTGACGGAGACCCAGAGAGGTGTGAATAAAAGGCCAGTACTCAAGCGGTACATGCAGATAACCATACCTGAAGCACTCGAAACTGCCAAACAAAGGCTCCAGGCCTTGTCCAGTCGCAGAAAGAGGTCCACGAAAGAGAATGAGGCCAGAAGAATAAACAGGGTGTTCGCAACACAACCTGCAATAGAAATTTGTACAGATGACGGCTGAAGAAACCTTCTCATCGATGGACCACTCCTGTACGACTGAGAGCTTACACAGAGGAACCTGCGATAGTGTACGCTCAGTGGCAGGGTTCTAACAGCAGAGCAGAGCCTCCAAGGCTGGAAACTGAAAGATACTGGAAAGGCATATGGGAGAAGGAGGTCGCACAAAACAGCAGTGCACAATGGCTGGCGACTCTAAAAGAGGAGGACAGCAACCTCCCTTAAGAGAACCCAGTTACCATCACAGCGGCAGACATACAAGAGTCTCAGGTATGAAAAACTGGGCGGCACCAGGCCCAGATATGGTCCACACCTACTGGCTAAAGAAACTCACAGCACTCCACGAGCGCCTAGCAGCACTAATGAACCAGTTGCTGATGGATGGGACTCACCCAGGATGGCTAACCAAAGGGCGAACAATCCTGATCATGAAGGATTCCTCAAAGGGTGCAGTTCCTTCCAACTATCGGCCAATAACCTGTTTCTCCACAACGTGGAAGCTCATGTCAGGCATCATTGCGGCTAAGATAAGTGGACACATGGATCAATACATGAGCAAAGCACAGAAAGGCATTGGTAGAGATACTAGAGGTGCCAAACATCAGCTGCTGGTTGACAGAACTGTCGCACATGACTGCAGGTCCCGACATACCAACATGTACACAGCCTGGATTGATTACAAAAAAGTACATGACTCGATGCCACACACATGGATCACTGAATGCTTGGAGTTGTATAAGGTCAACAGGACCCTGAGAGCCTTTGTTGCAAATTTGATGAGGATGTGGAAAACCACACTTGAAGCCAATGGCAAGCCACTAACGCAAGTGTCCATCAAATGTGGCATATACCAAGGTGATGCACTCTCACCACTGCTGTTCTGCATTGGACTGAACCCCCTCAGCCAAGACAGGCTATGGATACCGCCTCAGAAATGGAGCTACATGAATGACACAAAGCTGTATGCTAAGAGCGAAAGGGACATAGACTCCCTGATCCACACAACCAGGATCTACAGCAGTGACATCGGGATGCCATTCGGGCTGGAGAAATGTAGTCGGATGGTGACTAAGAGGGGCAAGGTAGTCCACACTGAAGGGGTCTCACTCCCTGAAGGAACAATAGTAGACATTGAAAACAGCTACAAGTACCTCTGTATACCACAGGCCAATGGCAACCTCGAACTCGCAACAAGGAAAGCGGCGACGACCAAATACCTCCAGCGGGTGAGGCAAGTCCTGAGAAGCCAGCTCAATGGCAAGAACAAGACCCGGGCAATAAGCAGCTATGCCCTGCCAGTGATCACATACCTTGCAGGAATAACAAGGTGGCCAAAGGAAGATATTCAGACCACGGATGTTAAGACCCGAAAACTCCTCACCATGCACGGAGGGTTCCATCCCAAGTCCAGCACCCTGAGACTGTACACAAGCCGTAAGGAAGGAGGCCGGGGACTAGTGAGTGTGAGAGCCACTGTCCAGGATGAAACATCCAAGCTCAATGAATACATCAAAGAGAAGGCTCCAACGGATGATGTACTCAGAGAATGTCTCAGACAATGGGGAACAGAAGATGAGGTGCTGGAAGAGGGACAATCATGGGAGGAAAAGCCCCTACACAGGATGTACCACTGAACCATAACTGAAGTGGCTGATCTGAAGAAGTCCTATCAGTGGCTAGAGAGGGCTGGCCTAACGGACAGCACAGAGGCACTCATCCTGGCTGCCCAAGAGCAGGCCCTGAACACCAGGGCCATAGAGGCAGGGATATACCACACCAGACAAGACCCAAGGTGTAGGTTGTGCAAAGAGGCACCTGAGACAATCCAACACATAACTGCAGGGTGTAAGATGCTGGCAGGGAAAGCCTACATGGAGCGCCATAACCAGGTGGCTGGCATAGTCTACCGAAACATCTGCGGAGTATGGACTGGAAACCCCAAGGTCAAAATGGGAAACACCTCCCAAGGTGGTGGAGACTGACCGAGCAAAGATCCTGTGGGACTTCCAGATACAGACCGACAAGATGGTAATGGCCAACCAACCAGATATCGTGGTCATAGATAAAAGGGAAAGGAAAGCCGTTGTCGTGGATGTAGCGGTCCCGAGTGATGGAAACATCAGAAAGAAGGAACATGAGAAAATCGAGAAATACCAAGGGCTCAGAGAGGAGCTGGAGAGAGTCTGGAAGGTAAAGGTGACAGTCGTGCCTGTGGTGGTCGGAGCACTCGGGGCAGTGACCCCCAAACTAGACGAGTGGTTGCAACAGATCCCGGGAACAACATCGGCTATCTCGGTCCAGAAAAGCGCAGTGCTGGGAACAGCACGGATACTGCGCAGAACCCTCAAGCTTCCTGGCCTCTGGTAGAGGACCCGAGCTGAAATGGGGGACAGACACCACCCATGGTGGGTGAGACGAGGATTTATATATATATATAATCCCATAGGAAACCATCCCTCCATCCACCTTCTGCCGCTTATCCGGGGTCGGGTCGCGGGGGCAGCAGCTTCAGTAGGTAAGCCCAGACTTCCCTCTCCCCAGCCACTTCTTCTAGCTCGTCCTGGCTGATTCCGAGGCGTTCCCATGCCAGCTGGGAGACATAGTCTCTCCAGCGTGTTCTGGGTCGTCCCCGGGGTCTTCTGCCAGTGGGGCATGCTCGGAACACCTCACGAGGGAGGCGTCCCGGGGGCATTCTAATCATATGCCCGAGCCACCTCATCTGGCTCCTCTCGATGTGGAGCAGAAGCGGCTCGACTTTGAGCCCCTCCCGGACGACCGAGCTTCTCACCTTATCTCTAAGGGAGAGCCCGGACACCCGACGGAGAAAGCTCATTTCGGCCGCTTGCATCCGGCATTTCGTTCTTTCGGACACAACCCATACCTCATGACCATAGATGAGGGTTGGGACGTAGATCGACCGGTATATTGAGAGCTTTGCTTTGTAGCTCAGCTCCTTCTTCACCACGACAGATCAGTACAAAGTCCGCATCACAGCAGACGCCGCGCCGATCCGCCTGTCGACCTCTCGCTCCCTTACACCCTCATTCGCGAATAAGACACCCAGATACTTAAACTCCTCCACTTGAGACAAAATCTCCTCCCCGACCCGGAGAGGGCACTCCACCCTTTTCCGACTGAGAACCATTGTTTCAGATTTGGAGGTGCTGATTCTCATCCCAACCGCTTCACATTCGGCTGCGAAACACTAGGAAAACCTTTAAAATGAGAATAATCCATTCCCAGGTCTCCATAACTTATAAATGTGCTATTGTATTGTAATGAAAGGAATACATTGCACTCTATAATAAAGTCACTTTATTTACATTTGTGATGGTCGTTGATGGATCTTAATTGACACCTGTTGCTTTCTGACTTGTAAGATCTTACAAAACTGGGGCATCACATTATCATTCATCATGTTGATGATTCTCATAGCCTTTTCTTGATGGAACTGTTCAATAAAAGCCTGCACATCAACTCTTGAATTGCCTGCTTCTGCTTGTCCTCTTGAAGGCAAATCAAATCCTCTGTGTTGAGGACTTATTTATCGTCAGCAACAACTCCTCGATGTCATCTGCATCCACTTCGTGTCCCATAGGTGCTGGCGGAGATTTTATTACAACAAAAGGCGCGAGTCCGATGATTCCACGGACGTGGAATAAAACGCGACAAAAGAAGGCGCGCGGGGTGACCCGTCCAGCACATTCACGATCTCGGAAAGCACCAGCTCTTGAACTTGCCAGCACAAGACACAGCGAGGACGAGGCGTCGTAATCATGTCACTAGTGAGGTGACAGCGACTCGTTGAAATGTCCCAGTATCGGTTATGAGGGGATCAATACGCACACCATGCACATTCGCGACCCCGGAAAGCACCAAACTTAAGCGATCGCGGCTAACAATCACCTCGGGAAAAGCAAACTCTCGGACTTGCCAGCACAAGACACGGCGAGGCGTCACAATCATGGTGAAGTGACAGCGACTCGTTGAAATGAAATGTCTTCTTCGGCTGGCGGAGGTCGCGAGCAGTGGCCCTGCCCCAGCTGCCAACTCGCATGTGACAATTTCGGTGTCATTAGTCACGTGAAAGCATCGACTAAATAACACCTTTGTGTAAAGCTTTTAGGCGATGGATGGTAGCAATGATGGACGGAAACGGGCTCTTTATTTGTAGAATGGTCGTAGAAAGTTACTCAGGGAAGTGACACACAGCGTGAGAGATGTGTCAGGCTGAGATTCACATGACAGCCGCGGTGTGCACATGTGACGCCACAAACGCAACCCTCGTTCGTGTTTCTCAATGATCTCCTTCTTCTCCTCGACGGTGATTATTAGGGGATCATCTTGCATTCATTTCCTAATAGAAAATTATCTGCAAAAAGCTCCTCTGAGGCGATCGATGTGTGAATTCAGAAAGAGTTGGTGTGGAAAGGGGTGCTGGCTGGAGCGCTGTTCGGTCGTGCGCTTCCGCCGAAGATCCGAAGATCACTCCGCCAGATCCGAATCTCACTCCGCCAGCACTGATGGGTGTGTATCGCGAAAAGTAGTGCGTATTCCAAGGTTTATTTTTTTAATATATATATATATATATATATATATATATATATATATATATATATATATATATATATATATATATATATATATATATATATGGAGCGCCATAACCAGGTGGCTGGCATAGTCTACCGAAACATCTGTGCGGAGTATGGACTGGAAACCCCAAGGTCAAAATGGGAAACACCTCCCAAGGTGGTGGAGAATGACCGAGCAAAAATCCTGTGGGACTTCCAGATACAGACTGACAAGATGGTAATGGCCAACCAACCAGATATCGTGGTCATAGATAAAGGGGAAAGGAAAGCCGTTGTCGTGGATGTAGCGGTCCCGAGTGATGGGAACATCAGAAAGAAGGATCATGAGAAAATCGAGAAATACCAAGGGCTCAGAGAGGAGCTGGAGAGAGCCTGGAAGGTAAAGGTGACAGTCGTGCCTGTGGTGGTTGGAGCACTCGGAGCAGTGACCCCCAAACTAGACGAGTGGTTGCAACAGATCCCGGGAACAACATCGGATATCTCGGTCCAGAAAAGCGCAGTGCTGGGAACAGCACGGATACTGCGCAGAACCCTCAAGCTTCCTGGCCTCTGGTAGAGGACCCGAGCTGAAATGGGGACAGACACCACCCATGGTGGGTGAGACGAGGATTTTTATATATATATATATATATATATATATATATATATATCACTCCCTGACAAGGTATTGTGTGATGTGCAACACTGGTTAGGTGTTCACTGTGCTAGTGTGCAGTCGATTTAAATAATGCAGATTTATTCAGAACTGGGAGAAATTGTGTGCGTGTGTATGTTTGTGTGTGTGTGTGTGTGTGTGTGTGTGTGTGTGTGTGTGTGTGTGTGTGTGTGTGTGTGTGTGTGTGTGTGTGTGTGTGTGTGTGTGTATATATATGTGAACATTTACCAACTCCTTCATGACTATGTTGTTCTGTGTTTTCTCTTGCGGCTTTGCTCCTGCCTAATCCGATATTATCCTACCCCAATCCCCCGACACACAGTTCCAATTTTATTTTACCTAGTTTCAATGTATTTTTCGTCCTCTTTCCAACGGTTTTAATTTGCTCATAACCCTTACATTGGCAACCAAGAATGGTCAAACCCTAACAATCATAAGAAATTGATTCCTTCCTCCGCAATTAAGGAAAATTGGTGGGAAGATTAACCACTTATATATAACATATATATATATATATATATATATATATATATATATATATATATATATATATATATATATATATATATAATCCTCGTCTCACCCCTCATGGGTGGTGTCCGTCCCCCATTTTAGCTCGGGTCCTCTATCAGAGGCCAGGAAGCTTGAGGGTTCTGTGCGGTATCCGTGCTGTTCCCAGCACTGTGCTTTTCTGGACCGAGATATCCGATGTTGTTCCCGGGATCTCTTGCCCTTTTTGTGCCCTGGCTTATATTTTGGACACAAACAGGTTAAGGAAATGTGAAAGTCACACTATACACAATTTCCAGTTTTATATTCATGGCAACATTCTTATCGAGAGTAGAGAACAGTAGTCACAATTGTGTTTCTCACAGTTCTCACATTGATTCACTGTCTTATGTTGTTGTCTCTTCAGTTGTTAAGGCAGGCGTGTGTGTCTAATACTACAAATACTTTTTTTTATTGTTGTGCTCTGCCACGCAGCTCAGATGAAATGAACATCTTTTAAATTAAAGGGGTAAAAAAAGATGCCCGAGAGGTTCACAAAGACTTGAGTTTAATTTTGAAGTTTGTTTTTCTTGTTTCCTTTGTCAATATAGAAGATTTTGACATGAGGACTTCCAAGTATGAAAAACCCCGTAACAATAACATTGGCTCTTTCGCCGACCGACTAAATGACTTGTGATGCTTAGAGCAAATTTTCCCCACGAGGGTTGAGAACGAAGCAAATAGCTTTACTTTTCCCAAGAGATGGTGTCAAGATCATGTCCATTCTTATTATATGAGTGATTCTCAAACTTACAGTATGTGCTACAAATTGGAACGTGAGAAATTTACACTTTCCCAGCTTGACTCATTTGGCATGCACTGGCTGAGGAACATTGGCTTTCGATTAGATCTACTTGCAGAGAAGAAGGGATGACATTGATTGGCCAAGGGAATGGGGATTGACATTGATTGGTCCCGGCTTGTTTGCGCGGCCAGGAAGTGATTTGCATAACGTGGGCATTCACAGTCTGCTGAGGATTTGTTCCTGGTCAAACCAGGCCTGAATATGAAATTCTAGATTTAACACCCAAAATGGCCATAAATTACGTCATGTTTGCTTCCTCTTTCTATTTCTTTGTTCAATTACGTCCAGTATATGCTTCACGATTCGACATCGAGTATCTATACAAGAAAAGAACGAAACAGCTGGGCTAATTGTTTGATCCAAAATGTGCACAGGGAAAGGTCATAGAGTATTCACAATCGCATATTTAGATACTTCACATATATTTTATTATGCATGGCTTTGTAGATTGAACCCTTGCTTGTATAAAAACCCTATGACACTCTTGTAAAATTAGTCAATTAATCCAATGTTAATGATCGCATGTCGGTAGATTTATAGAATCCTGTCTTTATAGGCAGGCTTAAGTTGAGATTTATGTTTTTCGGGTAGCAGGGATTCATTCCTGTCTAGGTGTTCTGGTACATGTGTTCACCTCCAACGCACTAGATAATGTGACTGCGACTGGTGTAAAAGCGGATATTACAAATGATATTAGTATGGTAATGACGCTGTTGGAACAGTGATGGAGTTCAAAAAGTGACCACGCACAGAATAGAGTAGTGAATTTTTTGCTCACTATCTGTAATGAAAGGTACTTCACGAAGTTTAGCAAATCTATCAATTGCAAAGCAGCCACTGCACCCAACTAGTTAAAATCACCCCCCCCCCCCCCCCAACCCCAAGCTCCCCTCTCCCAAAGCCCAAAAGCAGAATGTGCGCAGGGATGGAACTAAAATGAGATATGATTAAACAAGTGGAAGATCCAGTGTGGGAAACATAAAACATACACAAGAAAGATGTGATGGGAGCTATGTCTCTGGGTGTCTTTGTTTACTATGACAGGGACAGGTGGAGCTCGACAGCAGGACCTTTAGAGACTGCCAGTTAAATAAAGAGGGCATTGAGGGATGGAAATGAGCCGAAATAAGAACAAAAGAAAGAGCAGGATGTCTAAGACTAAATGCCAGTCCCCACGTGACTGCCAAAACCCTTCTGTTCCCTCTGAGTGGAGTTTTATCAGTCAAGTGGTGGATCAAAAGTACAAAAAATGGTGAAAGGTGAAAACCTTCTTTATCCTCACATCTCAACCGCGACTGCAAATAACAACAGTTTGAGTCTCTGCTGCTTTGGTTACCAACTAAAGTCTTTGTATCCCTACAGTGGAAGGCTTGTTCACTTTGAACGATTTTGCAAACTTTCATTCTTTCAGGTACAACATCGGACCGCTTTCTTTTCATGTGTCACCACAACTTAAAGTTTTTATGAAGATCTTGTCATACTTCCCTCGCTGCTATGGTCTGCAGGTGACTAATTGTTCCTGCCTTCAGTTGCGAAAGCTGTTTCTTCGTCAGGTTTACTTGTAACTGGGCTCAGAAAAGACATCCGGCTTCCTTGACAGTGACATAATCCTGTGACAGTGAGAAAGGATAAGGTTGTGAAGAGACAATCCCAAACCCAGAAAAGCCGATTATGAGCTAAGAGTATGTAGCAAAGCAGCCGGACGAACACAGAAACAAACATGTAATAAAGCGTCGTGGCTAAGCCAACACTGACACAAGTTGCCCGTTATGCCTTATAGACCGGGAAAACAGGAAGGCCGGGCTGGAGGAACAAGCACAGCGACAGATTGTTGCAGGAAAAAGCATCCTTGTTGCAGGAAAGAGACAGGTAGGCTGGAGATAAGCAAAGAGGTGTGAGTAAAAGTCTGGTAAATCGAAATAAAGGACTGAGGTGAAGAGAGAAACGAATAAAAAAAGATAAAATGAACACAAGAGAATGACTTTGCCATGGAGATCCTGGCAGAGAAGCAGGAGATGATGAGAGAGAGACTCACACATCACACACGGTCATAAATTCAAGGCAGAAAAATAGTCCTTGACACTTTAGATTGCAGGGAAGAGCCTTTCTCTACATTTCTGGCTTTCTATGTTTCTCACTCACAGATGAGCAGTAAGACTCTCATTACATCAGCTTCATAATGAGGATAGAGTGCTCAATACCTGACCCATACAGACACAAGGAATTTAATGAGTAGTAGATTGAGGACAAAGGTAGAGGAATTATTAAAAATTCCTCTGAAGAGTTAGGCTTTGAGGTGTTTTCTGGAGTCGCTATCAGGGAGGGCGTTATGGATAGTCCGTGGGTTTGAGGCAGACACAACGGACCGGATACTCAGACTTTGTCACACAGTTCAAAGTAGATTTCCAATGGAAATGGCGTTTCTATGGTTGCCGTTCTCTGCACTTTGTTACAACCTCGTCATTGACAATTCGTTTTATCCTTGGAATCCCAGACCCCTTTTCAGCTTCTCCGTGACTCCTGTGTACTCCTCTTCTTCTTTTCCTTTCGGCTTTTCCTTTCAGGGGTCGCTACAACGAATCAATGTCCTCCATCTAACCCGGTTTTGTGCATCCTCTTCTCTCACACCAGCTGCCTTCATGTCCTCTTTGACAACATCCATAAACCTCCTCTTCGGTCTTCCTTTCGGTCTGCTGCCTGGCAGTTCAAGGCTCAGCATCCTTCTCCCAATATAGTCACTCTCTCTCCTCTGGACATGTCCAAACCATCTCAGTCTGGCCTCTCTGGCTCTCTCTCCAAAGCCTCAAATATGTGTTGTCCCTCTAATGTACTCATTCCTGATACTATCCAACCTGGTCACTCCCAAAGAAAACCTCAACGTCTTCAGCTCTGCTACCTCCAGCTCTGCTTCCTGTCTTTTCTTCAGTGGCACTGTCTCCAGTCCAAACATCATGGCTGGTCTCACCACTTTTCCTTTCGTCCTAGCTGAAACCCTTCTATCACACATCACACCTGACATTTTTCTCCAGCCGCTCCAGCCTGCCTGGACACGCTTCTTGACCTCTTTTCCACACTCTCCATTGCTCTGGACCAGGGGTGCTCATTACGTCGATCGCGATCTACTGTTCGATCGCGGAGGTAATACTGGTC
The DNA here is from genome assembly GCF_051943395.1 of Hippocampus bargibanti. NCBI lineage: Eukaryota > Metazoa > Chordata > Actinopteri > Syngnathiformes > Syngnathidae > Hippocampus > Hippocampus bargibanti. The sequence goes on from NC_142747.1 coordinate 9,458,388, forward strand.
GATCGCAGCGTGACAGTAAAAAAAAAAATATTTGTCAGCCTATCAAACGTCCCGTCACTTGATTGACATACAGGGCAACCATTCAGATGACAACTGAATTTTTACCTTGAGGTCGCCGTGCATGCGTAAACAACGGCGCTAAACGCAGCAAAATTTACAAGCTAGTCAGCGAATTACCTCAGATTTTAAGACCTTGCTAAAACATATGGTGATCAAAATGAGTGAGAAAGCGGGACCAAGTAAGGGGCCAAAACATATTACTTTCATACGGAATGGGAAAATGTGGAGCGCCATTTTCGGACTGTTCATGGAAAATACGACATTGACTTCACGCCGAAAAGCCAGCTGAGAAAGAGAACGGTGGACGAACTAAAATCCCAGTTGTCCGGACAGCAGTCATTTTTCACTCAACATACTTCAAAAGCGAAAGTCGCCACCGAAGCATCTTTCCGGGTGAGTCACGCCATCGTTAAAAACAATAAGTCCAAGACGGAGAGATGGTAAAAGAAGCATTCGTTGAAGCAGCTGACTCCTTGTTCAGAGACTTGGACAATTCTGTAACTTACTCACACAGGAAACGTACCCCAACATGAGGAAATGTGCTACCTCCTTGACTGCATTATTCGGCTCCACTTATTTATGTGAGTCAGCCTTTTCCTACATGAAGATCATTAAGTCCAAATACCGTTCCACCATGAATGATGGTTTGGAAATGTGCTTGAGGCTGGCTGTCAGCAGCTACTGTCCGGATTATGCATCCCTGGCTGATTCAATTCAGTGCAAGTCATCAAAGTAAACTCAGGTAATTACAAAAAATGTTAATAGTTATTTATTATGTTATGTATAAGTAGTTATTCTGTGTGTTGTGCAATATTGGCTTATTCGGTTATGCAAGGTACATCAACATACATTGTACATACAAAGAATCCTTAAAACATTTGAAAATACAGTAAAGTCTCGTTATATCGATATTCAAGGGAGTCCGAAAAAATATCGATATAACCGGGACTATCGATATATCCGATATCGATATAACGAGACTTTACTGTAATTGTTTTGCATTTTTGTCGTGGGTAGATCATTTTGACTTGGTAGTTTTTGTAAGTAGCTCGTATGCTGAAAAAGTGTGAGCACGCCTGCTCTGGACAGTTGACCCAAAGTACTTTAAATCCTTCACCTTCTTTATCTCTTCTCCCTATAGCATCACTCTTGCACTTGGATCCCTCTCATTCACACACATATATTCCGTCTTGCTGCGACTAATCTTCATTCCTCTCCTTTACAGGGCATATCTCCACATCTCTAGTTTCTCCGCCACCTGTTACCCATTCTCGCTACAGATCACAATGTCATCTGCAAACATCATGGTCCAAGGAGATTCTCATCGTCTGTCAGCCTGTCCATCACTACAGCAAATAAGAAGGGGCTCAGAGCTGACCCCTGGTGGAGTCCCACCTCCACCTTGAATTCCTCAGTCACACCGACAGCACACCTCAACTGTCTTACAGTCATGAGACATGTCTTGCACCACTCTGATATACTTTTCTGTCATTTCAGACTTCCTCATGCAATGCCACAGCTCTTCTCTGGGCACCCTGTTGTACACTTTCTCCAGATCTACAAAGACACAATGTAATTCCTTCTGACCTTCTCTGTACTTCTCTATCAGCATTCTTAAAGCAAACACTGCATGTGTCATACTCTTTTTTGGCATGAAGCCACACTGCTGCTCACAAATGTTCACTTCTGCTCTTAGTCTAGCTTCAACTACTCTTTCCCAGAGTTTCATTGTATGGCTCATCAACTTAATTCCTCTATAGTTAGTACAACTCTGCACATCTCCTTTGTTCTTAAAATGGGCATGAGTACACTTCGTCTCTATTCTTCAGGCATCTGTTCACCATCTAAGATCTTGTTGAATAACCCAGTCAGGAACACCACCGCCACCTCCCCAAGACACTTCCATACCTCGATTGCTAACTCATCAGGCCCGAGTGCCTTTCCCCCCTTCATCCTCTTCAGCGCCCTCCTCACTTCATCCTTGCTAATGTTTGCTGCGTCTTGGTCCACAACAGTCACGTCTTCTTCTTCTTGTCCTTCATTCATTATCAATTCTTCAAAGTACTCTTTCCATCTTGCCATCACACTACTGGCACCTGTTAATACATTGCCATCTCTATCCTTAATCACCCGAACCTGCTGCAGGTCCTTACCATATTTGTTTCTCTGTCTCACCAGCCTGTAAAGATCACTCTCGCCTTCCTTGCTGTCCAGCCGAGCATACAAGTCATCATAGGCCTCTTGTTTGGCCTTTGCCACCTTTACTTTAACCGTGCGCTGCATCTCCTTGTACTGCTGTCTACTCTCGTCCGTCCCCTCAGTGTCCCACTTCTTCTTTGCTAACCTCTTTCTCTGTGTACAATCCTGCACCTCCCCATTCCACCACCAAGTCTCCTTATCTACATTTCTTCCATTCGATACACCATGTACTTTCCGACCTATGTCTCTGATTATGTTCGCTATAGTTTGCCAGTCATCTGGAAGGACCTCTTGCCCACCCAGTGCTTGTCTTACCTCCTTCCTAAATGTCATGCAATACTCTTCCTTTTTCAACTTCCACCATTTTGTCCTCACTTCAGTCTTTGGTTTATTCATCTTCCTCACTGCCAGCGTCATCCTACACACCACCAACCTATGCTGTCTTGCTACACTCTCACCAACCACTACTTTGCAGTCACTGATTTCCTTTAGATGGCGCCGTTGACACATAATGTAGTCTACCTGTGTACTTCTGTCTCCACTCTTATAGGTCACCCCATGTTCCTGTCTCTTCTGAAAGAAAGTATTCACAATAGCCATTTCCAATCTCTTAGCAAAGTCAGCCACCATCCGTCCTTCAGTGTTCCTCATCTGGAGTCCAAACCTACCCATCCCCTCCTCATCATAGTTGTTTCCTGTGCCAACATGTCCATTTTTTTTACACTCCACCTACTGTGCAAGTTTCTTTCTCGTGTCATATTTCTTCACTCAAATCTTTCTCAGTACTCACCAATGTCTTTCTGTCCTATTCATCTCTAATACAGATGTCACAATGTTTCTAATGTTAAGGTCCTTTACTAAATGAGTTTGACGTGAGAGGGGTCATCTTTTCCGATTGTTGAAACATGCAACTTGAGAATTGCAGTCACTTCTTGGTACGGCATTGAATTAGAAGTCCCACAACTCTATTCAATGACACATGTATTGAAACAGCTCTTTGGGTAAATACACATTCTTCCGGTGCTGTTGTTTATTCTTGTAATAAATGTTTAGTTATCAGCGTGAATGTGTCAGTACTTATATAAAATGTTTTTATTCTTTTCAAGACAAATGTAGCGGATGCAAGGCGTTTAATATTGAAACAGCAAGCCTGTGGGTTCCTTCTCATAAAAAAATATGACTTTCATTTGTGTTTTCGAAAGCATAAGGGAGACGTAAAGGTGGAAGGGCACCGGTCCAAACCGATTTTAATTGGCTTTTCTCCTCAGTACATTGAGGCAGGATTATCTTTTACAAACTGGGGAAATATAAATGTTAAGTTACTGTCTCATATTATTTCCCGGTGAACAGAATATATTTAGCGGAGATTGAAAAATGGATCCAGATTGTATTCTAAAAGTGTTCATTTAGGAGAGATTATTTTGCATCATATAAAATGTGTATATTTAGACAGCAAAATATGAAAAAAGAAACGGTTTGAAAAGTTTGCGGCAATTCAAGGCTTACTCTGAGGTTGTACAAACAGAAGAGATAAGACGAAAAGTGGGCGATTTGGGTAGTACTCCTTGGGAGGAATGAAGACATTTGCTGCATTTTGTGGGAAAATAAAACCACAGTGGCAAAGCGAAAAAAACAAGTGGGGTGCAAAGAAAGGAAGCAGTGGAAGACAGCAACGCAAAAGTATTTCTGATAAAAACGTCCTCACATCCTAATGAACCCGGACATGAAATTTTAGATCAATCAGAGGACAGACGTTTTACCAGATGTATGGATCGAGAACGCAACTCTAACCTGCTATGGGTAGGGATGGAATGATAAAGGGAGTAGATTAGAAGAAAAACCTGCTCAGTGGGGCTACAGGAAGAGAGCCAATGCTGAATTGTAATGTAGAAAATGTATTTTTCATGAGAGTGAATCAATAGTGATTTGGAGTTTTCTCTTTGTTGCCAGAATGGGCCGAGTCCAGGTGAAAGGAAAGGAGGCTTATCTGAAAAGAAGATAAGAGAAAGGGAATAAGGAATTAATGGATAAATGGGCAGATGAATGGATAACTACAAAGATGGATGACAGCAAGTTATTGAAAGAATAGAGACTGATGAGAGTGGATGATATATAACACGGCTGGCTAAGGAGTGAAGGGGAATCTCTTGGAAATCCATGTTTTGAACTGGACTGGTTGTTTTAAAAGTTGCTGAAAAGTACAATATTTTCCACACTATAAGGTGCACCACATTAAAAGGCGCACTTTCAATGAATGACAACTTACACTCCATTTACACACGAAATGAATAAACAACTATTTTATTATTTTCTCTGGGGTAAAGCACCATATTTGCTGCACTATAAGGCCCACCTAAAAGCCTTACTTTTTACTAAACATGACCATACCTCTTAACTTAAAAGTTTGAAAATACTGAACAGTATGTCATTCATTGTGCATCCAAAAGATAGGCTGCCAAATGAAAAACAAAGTAATGTGGTGTATTCAATACATTTTAAAAATGAAAATTGTAAAAAGCAATAGATTGGGGAGACTAAATAAATTCTCAAAAAAAGACTTTATCAACATCGCAGGGATAATACTAGTTGGCCTTAATCTGAAGTACATATGCACCTAAAAGCTAGCAACCACTCATTTGACGACAATGAGGTTAGAATCTTCGCGAAAGCAAATACTGTAGATGGTTTGAAAGGGGAGTAAAAGAAGCTTTTTTTATAAAACAGAAAAACCCTTCACTAAATCGCCAAGGTGGTATGAGGTTTAATATGGATCGTGCTTACAACACACTTCTGAGATGGTTACCACATAGGCTTAGTTATGCTGATGAGGTGTTACCCGAGCAAATGGGGTAATCAGGCCAGTCATAGACAATGGAAGTAAGAACAGGACAATAGAGGTAAACAGTGTCAGGACAATAGAAGTAAATAGTCCTCTGCTCCCCCAACCATAGAGCAAGTACGTATGAGAGAGAGGTCTGGCACCGCCACCGCAAAACAAATCGTCCGACACCTTCAAAGAAGTACAGATGATGGCTGAAAAAATCTTTTCATCGGTCATTCATTGAAAGTGCGCTTTATAATCAGTAATTTATAATCTCTAAAATATGGTATTTTCGTGACACAGTTTATCTTTTAACAACACCAAGGTATAAAATGCAATAGGTACAATATTTATACCACATAGTGAAGGGGAACTTTTCCTTCATTCAATAAACACGTACAAAAATAACACATTACGGTCACTTTATCAGTTTATTCCATATATGAGGTGCAACGGATTATAAAATGCAGGGTATAAATCAAGGCTTTTGAGGTACGCCTTATAGTGAGAAATACATGGTCGTCTTGTACAGTATTTATTATTTTTTTTATAATTTTAATAAATTTTCTGGCTAGGATTGACATACAGTATTGTCGTGTTCAAGTTGTGATTCAACATCATTGGGTAAACGTCATTTGATTTCGACTGTGCCTTTCATCAGGTATACTGTCGGTGTTTGTCCACTTCAAATTGAAGGTTTGATGTTGGCTTTATTTCTCTTTTGAAAGCAAATACCCTGTTGAGGTGTAGAGTGTGAAGGGACAAAATCAATCTGTGTTTCTCTTGAGAGATATTTCATTTAGAGCCGTCAGCCACTCTTCAAATGTAACTTTTTATCGATGTCAAAGCAGGACATGAACGACTCAATCAGCGGATCCAAATCATCACGATCCTTCATTTGAGAATCACATCTGAAAAGTGACTACACAATTTGCCTTCCATCCACAATGCAATCTCAACTTCTTTTATCCAGGCTTCAAAGATCGGTTTTCAGGTTTCGTTGTAACCGCACACTGCGACATTTCCATCAGAGACATTTCAGTGCATTGTGGTTATGTACTCCAACACCATAATCAGAATCCCCGATTCACATGTGACAGCATAAAATTGTTGTAATGCTCCCTCAAGCACCACATTAGCATTTTCTCCATTACACCGCACTTCACAGGAAAATGTGTGTACATGGAGTCAGATACGCATATGCAGGCAAAGCAGACTGTCTCCTATTCTTTTTTATGACAGCACCTGAGCTTGCCTTTCAGTACATATTTCATGGCACATTAGCCCCCGTGGCATGAAAGAGGAGAAGAAAGTCGGGATCGGCAGAGGCCAAAGGATGAAGCGAGGCCATCAAATGCACACTCCTTCCTCTGCCGACGACTTGTCTGCCTCAACACCCACTCCAACCCTCCGGTCCTTACCGTCCGTCTCTTATCTTTATCCCCTTGCTTCGACGGGCTTAATATTTTTAATGTTTGGAACTACGAATAGGTCACAGACATGCCTCTACCGGGTCCCCCCATGACACCACTGGTGATATGTTTTAATGAGCCTGGGAGTCAGAGCAAGAAATGAAATTTCTCATTTGGGTCTTACAAGAAAGAGTCGACATATATCTGGAGCTGTCTTATTCTCCACTGTCATTTAAGCACTTGACTTAATTTCCTTCATTTCATTGACTCCATCTTGCCCTATATTAGTTTTCAACTTGTGATTTTTGTCATGCTGAAAAGCTACATAGGCTAATTAAATGACTCTGAAAGGTTTCAGTCAAATGTGTTAATGTGCATTGGACAACCACATTTATATATATATATATATATATAAGGATGGCAGGATGGGCGGGCGGAAGGCGGGAGAGAGTGAGAGAGAGAGAACGGATAGATAGATAGATAGATAGATAGATAGATAGATAGATAGATAGATAGATAGATAGATAGATAGATAGATAGATAGATAGATAGATAGATAGATAGATAGATAGATAGATAGATAATTTGCTGGAGTAAAATCTGAACATAACAATTCAATCATTGAATCGCTTGTTTAACTTCGATAGGTCTTGAATCACTCTTCTGTAAGGTTTTGAATAGCTCTTCTGATTGACTGAGAAGGGAAAGAAACAAACCCATCAGTTGTTGCAGTTCAAGGTGGTGGGAATCTAGGTCTTTATCGGAAATATGCAGAAAATACAAAATTGCGGTCCCTGAAATTGAAGAACTGAAAAAAGGGTGTGCATATTTGGCTTGATTACTTTTCGCAGTGCGCACAAATGTCATCCATGTTTTGGTTTACCAAACCTTTTCGTACTGTTTTTAACACTAGCTCCAATCTATTAATTAACCTGTTTATAAATTCATGAAAATATCCCCATAGTGGTGAAACAACATTCAAAATAAATGATACCATATACTATGGCTTTAAATTTGATAGATCATAAGCAAATCGGTTGCTAAAATCTAAAGACATATTTTTCTCACACCCATGCAAATATACTATAGCCGATGCAACGGTGGCGCCGTTATTATTCCAAATTAATAGCACACATTAAATGGCATGAATCATTGTGATTAAATAAGATTGAAGACAAGTAAACTAGTCTGACAATATTGCACCACGGTGCTTCGTGATGAAGTACCCAGGGAGTCTCGGCTGTAACTCTCATTCAGCTGGATCGACTTCTCTGCTCTGTCTTATTGAAAGGACCAGGAGGTGATATGCATGACTGCTCAGCCTTTCTCATAAAACATTTAATGAGGCTATAAGCTCAAACCTCCATAACCTTTACAGTGACCTCCCTCTGTCTGATGAAGCTCATAAAACGCACCATATGAATTTGCGAAATCCCACAGACACGTGAGCATGTGCCTTCAAGAATAAGGGAAAGGATGAAATGCACAGCAAACTGTGTTCATACCTGAAAGGTCATTACAATAACGTATCATCATCATTAAAAAAAAATGCTATAAAGAGCGGACATGATTATTTTTCGAGGATGCTCTCGATGGTACCGCGGTAGAAGGAGGTCGTGATGGGGGTTCCCTCAGAGGGAATTGCTGTTTGGAAGGAGAGGCACAGGGGGTCCAACTCTTTTGAGCTTGCGGAGGAAGTACAGGCCCTGGTGGGATCTCTTGGCCAGTGTTGCCGTGTTGTGGCTCCAGGACAGGTCTTCGGATATGTGCACTCCCAGGAACTTGGTGCTGTGCACTCTCTCCACTGCAGCACCGTCGATGATGAGTGGAGCATGCTGGGGGCGCACCATCCTGAAGTCCACAACAATCTCCTTCGTCTTCTCCACATTCAGACGGAGATTGTTGTCCTCGCACCACGTGGCCAGGCGGCTGACCTCGTCCCTGTAGGCTGTCTCCTCGTCGTTGTTAATGAGGCCCACCACAGTCGTGTCATTCGCAAACTTTATGAAGAGGTTGGAGCTGGGTGATGATGCTGAGCAGTCATGCGTGAGCAGAGTGAAGAGGAGGCAGCTCAGCACACACCCCTGGGGGGCCCCTGTGTTCAGCATTCAGTTAGAACCCACCACAGGCTCGTGTTCAGCCGAAGAAGACACAAAACAAAATCACAGTCGAGGAGAGGAAGAAGATAATTGAAAAACACAAACGAAGTGTGCGTTTGTGTGATTCAGTGGCCCAGTACGGCTATGCCAAGTCAACCATTGCTACCATTCTCCGCAACAGAGAAGCCATCAAAGGGGCGTCTGTTGCAAAAGGTGGTTCCGAGCTGTCAAAGCAACGGTCTCGGGCAATTGAAGAAGTTGAAAAACTTCTGTTAATTTGGATTGACGAAGAGCAGTTATCCGGCGACAGCGTGAGTAAAGCAATTATATGTGAGATAGCATGGCTAATTCACGCCGATATCGCCATGCGGCAACCTGTAAGTTCGGCGCTTATTGAGGATTTTAAAGCCAGCAACGGATGGTTCGAGAATATCTCAGGACGAGGAGGAGGAGATGGCTGCAGCATCAAGTGAGCTCATCAAGGCAATGTTGGCAAAGTGGAATGATGTACAGGCTTTTATCGAACAGTTCAATCTAGAAAAGACTGTGGCTATGAGAATCATCAACATGATGAACGATAATGTCACTCCTCAGCTTCGTAAGACCTTACAAGTCAGAAAGCAACAGGTGTCAATTAATACGTTTTTAATCAGCAAAAATGATGAGGAGTCCCCAAAGAAGCAAAGAAGAGAAGCCACGCCAGAGGTTGAGTTACCAACAGTCTGTATGGAAGGTGACTCTCCTTCCATAAGCCATCAACTACCATCACAAAGGTAAATAAAACTTTATTTTACTGTACAGTTTATTTCTTTAATTACAGTCCTCGTGTAATGTGCCTCTCCTTCCAAACAGCAATTCCCTCTGACCTCCAACGCCATTCCATCAAGCCATCAATGACCATCACAAAGGTAAACAAAATGCCTTCATTTCACAATACAGTGTATTTCTTTAATTACAGTCCTTATGGAATGTGACTCTCTTTCCAAACAGCAATTCCCTCTGACCTCCAACGCCATTCCATCAAGCCATCAATGCCCACCACAAATGTAAATAAAGTGACTTTATTATACAGTGCAGTGTATTTCTGTCATAACAATACGATAGCACATTTATTATACATAGAACAAGGTAAATTGTGTGTCATTTAAAGGCTAATTTAGTTGCAAATTATATTTTATGGAAACCTGGGAATGGATTATTCTCATTTCAATGGTTTCCTATGGGAATTTTTTGGGGGGTTACACACTTTTCGCCTTACACACTCTGTCTGGGAACCAATTAAATTCGTAAGCCAAGGTCTCACTGTATGTAGAACACACAAGGAAATTGCTTCCGGTCGAACACGCTGCACTAGTATCATCATCAAAAAATTGCAAAGAGGCACTATACAGTTCCATTTGGGCTACTGTTCAAATATTTAATGGCTTGGGGGAAGAAGCTGTTTAAATGTCTGCTGGATTTGGTGCACATGGCTCAGTAGCGGCTGCCTGAGGGGAGTAGCTTAAAAAAGTGGTGGGCAGGGAGGGTGCAGAGGGTCCAGTAGGATTTTCCGCGGTGGGTAGGGCGGTGCCAATGATTTGTTCCGCCGTCCTAACTATCCGTTAAAGTCAGTTTTTATCCATTTTTTTGACGGCCCGAACCAAACGGTGATGGAAGAACACAGGATGGATTCGATGACAGCTGTGTAGAAATGTTGCAGCACCTCCTGTGGAAGGCCATGCTTCTTTAGCAGCCTCAGGAAGTACATTCTCTGTTGGGCCTTTCTCAGGATAGAGTTGGTGTTGACGTCCCACTTCATGTCCTGGGAGACTGATTCCCAGGAACTTAAAGGTCTCAACGGTTGACACGAGGCAGTTGGATAGTGTGAGGGGTAGCTGTGGTGATGCATGTTTCCTGAAGTCCACGATCATCTCTACTGTCTTGAGCGTGTTCAGCTCTAGGTTGTGACGGCTGCACTAGAGCGCCAGCTGCTCCACTTGTTGTCGGTGCGCAGACTCGTCGCCGTCCTTGATGAGACCGATGACCGTGGTGTCAGCTGCAAACTTTATGATTTATAACAGCTGGGTGCGTTGAGGTGCAGTCATTCGTGTCGAGAGAGAAGAGCAATGGAGAGAGGACGGATCGCGGTGGCGCTCCAGTGCTCGTGGTGCGTGTTGAAGATATTTTTCCCAGTCTGACCTGTTGTGTCTGTCCTGTCAGGAAGCTGAGGATCCACTGGCAGATCGTAGGGAACACACCAAGCTGAAGAAGTTTGGGGATGAGGAGTTCTGGGATGATGCGATTGAACGCAGAGCTATAGTCCACAAACAGGATCCTTGCGTATGTTTCTGTGTTGTCGAGGTGGTCGAGTATGTGGTGCAGTCCGATGTTGACAGCATCCTCCACAGAACTGTTTGCCCGGTAGGCAAACTGAAGAGGATCTAGCATCGGTCCGGTGATGTTCTTTGGGTGGTTCAGCATGAGGCGTTCAAAGGACTTCATGACCACAGGCGTCAGAGCAACAGGTCTACAGTCATTCAATCGAGGGTGCTGGTTTCATTGGAACTGGGACGATAGTAGACTGCTTGAAGCAGGATGGGACTTCACACTGCTCCAGGGATCTGTTGAAGATTCATGTGAAGGCCGGAGCCAGATGGTCAGCGCAGACTTTCAGGCAGGAGGGGGACACTGTCAGGTCCCGCAGCTTTCTTGATCTTCTGCTGCTTGAAGAGCGTCTCACATCCAGTTCGTGGATCTGTAGGGCAGAGGGCGGAGATGCGGTAGTTTCTGGTAATGGGGGGCAGACGAGGGAAATAGGGGTGTCCTTTTCAAATCGGCAAAAGAATGTATTTAGCTCATCAGCCAGACCATTGTTGTACTATGCTTGGGGGGATGGTAAACGATAATTTGTTATTGCTTTCAGGCCATTCCACACCGATGCAGTCGTTAGTGGAGAACTGTTAAGCCTCTCCGCATAACTTTTTTTTGCAATGTTAATTTTCTTTGTCAGTCTGTTTCGGGCGAGTTTGTAAAGTGATCGATCGCCGCTTCAAAATTCGGACTCTTTCTCTTTCCTAAAATGCCTGAGTTTGAGAGTGAACCATGGCTTGTTGTTGTTGAATGAGCGGAAGGACTTTGTTGGTACACACATGTCCCCACAGAAACTAATGTATGATATTACAGTGTCTATCTATTCGTCCAATATTGCCCGTTGAAGTTTCAAAGACGCTCCAATCAGTGCAGTCTAAGCATTCTTGTCGAGCTAACTTTGCTACATCTGTCAGTTTTGACTACCGGTTTTACACATTTGAGTTTCTGTCTGTATGTGGGAATTACCTGGATTAAATAGTGGTCAGAAACACCCAATGCTGCATGCGCAACAGATCGGTATCCCCCTTTGAGTGCTGTGTAACAGTGATCTAGAGTGTTTTATTCTCTCGTGAAACAGTCAATATGCTGCTTATATTTGGGAAGTTCACGGTTTAGACGCGTTTGATTAAAATCGCCCAAAATGATCAGGGGTGACTCTAAATATTTTAGTTCGAGTTTGTTTACATGGTCCGCTAGCGTTTGTGTACACACCGATGAGAAGGTTTCTTCAGCCGTCATCTGTACAAAAGTGAAGGTTTCGGACGTTTCGCCTCCTATCCAAGAGGCTTCGTCAGCGAACTAAAGTCTGACTGGTCGTATCGGCCCCATTTATATATCCCTAATGTCCAGACCTGGTGGCGCCGGACACAGCTATGATAGGTCCCTACTCTCAGGTTGGGGGGGGGGGCGGGACCCCCCCCTGTGGCCCCACTGATTGTTCCTACATTCCTGACTAACGATTGGCCTATTACACCCACTCCCCCCGGTATCACCTCATCAGCATAACGACCCTCATCAGCATTGCGAAAGTTGCCTAACCTGTTTTGCCTGAGCAGGCTATTGTATGAACGATCCAAATTGAACCTCACACCACCAGACCGGTTTAATGAAGGATTTTGTTGTTTTATAAGAATCGCCTCTTTCACCCCCCTTTCAAACCATCTATGTTCTTTCGCTAAGATTTTAACCTCATTGTCGTCAAATGAGTGGTTGCTAGCTTTTAGGTGCAAATGTACTGCCGATTGAGGCCCACTAGTATTATCCCTGCGATGTTGATAAAGTCTTTTTTTGAGAATTTGTTGAGTCTCCCCAATGTACTGCTCTTTACAATTTTCATTCTTACAATGTATGGAATAAACTACATTACTTTGTTTTTCATTTGGTAGCCTATCTTTTGGATGCACTAATTTTTGCCTTAACGTGTTTATCGGTTTGAAATAAGTAGGAATTTTATGTTGCCAAAGGACTCTTTGTAATTTTTCAGAAACTCCTGCAATGTACGGTACTGCTACTCCTCTCCTTTTAGAATCTTGAGAATTATTGGTTTCGTTCGCTATTCTTTCTTTCTGACATTTGTTGAATGACCACTGAGGGTACCCACAGTTAGTGAGTGCTCTCCTGATATGTTTTGACTCCTTTTCTCTACCTTCAGTGCTAGTTGGTATTAGTTTAGCCCTATGCTGGAGGGTTCTGATAACTCCTAGTTTATGTTGTAAAGGGTGGTTAGAGTCAAAAAGTAAGTATTGGTCAGTGTGCGTAGCCTTCCTAAAGACTTCTGTTTTTAGCGCTCTGTCCTTTTTTATAATTACTTTACAATCCAAGAAGGCTAGTTGGTTCTCTTGAATGTCCTCACGAGTAAATTTAATGTTGAAGTCTACAGAGTTGAGATGATCTGTGAAGGATTGAATTTCTTGTTTCTTAATTATGACAAAAGTATCGTCCACATATCTAAACCAGTGTCTAGGTTTTGTCCCTGGGAAGGATGTGAGGGCCTGTTTCTCCATCTCTTCCATGTAAAGATTAGCCACTATGGGTGAAACTGGTGAGCCCATAGCACAACCATGGATTTGTTTATAAAATTTTTCCCGAAATTGAAAATACGTAGTATTAAGGCAGATTTCTAATAATTGGCAGATGTGATCCGGTTTCAGTTTGGTTCTTTCATGCAGAGAAACATCCGCCAGCAGCCTCGTCCTCACCACTGAGACTGCTGCTGGGGTTGGGACAGATGTAAAGAGAGAAGTCACATCGTATGATGCCAAAGTTTCCTCAGGTTCCAATATGAGGTCTTTGATCCTCTCTACAAACCCTGTGGTGTTCTCTACGTGGTATTCTGTGTTACCAACCAACGGAGCTAAAATAGTTTTTAAATATTTGGCTACATTGTATGTAGAGGAGTCAATGCTACAAACAATGGGTCGGAGGGGGAACCCTTCTTTATGTATTTTTGGCAGGCCATAGATACATGGCGTGGCCTCTCCCGGGTATAATCTAAAATACATCTGTTTATCTATATGTTTTCCTTTCTCTAGCTTTTGGAGACAGTCAATCATTTCTTTCTTGTATCTATTGGAAGGGTCCCTTTTTAGTTGCTCATACGTGTTAGAATCACTGATTAACCTATTTATTTTGTCTTCATAATCCAATGTGTTGAGCAGCACTGTGCATCTGCCCTTGTCTGCTGGCAAAATAGTAATATTTTTGTCTTTTTGTAGAGTAGTTAACGCCTTTCTCTCTTCTAATGTTATGTTGGACGGAGGAAGTTTGGCACTACTGAGAAGAGCTGATATTTTAATGCGTAGATCATCTGCCTCTGCATACGAAAGTTTGTTATTTTTAATAGCCGATTCAGTAGCTGTGATATAATCTATTGTAGGTAAGAAAGAACCAAACTGAAACCGGATCACATCTGCCAATTATTAGAAATCTGCCTTAATACTACGTATTTTCAATTTCGGGAAAAATTTTATAAACAAATCCATGGTTGTGCTATGGGCTCACCAGTTTCACCCATAGTGGCTAATCTTTACATGGAAGAGATGGAGAAACAGGCCCTCACATCCTTCCCAGGGACAAAACCTAGACACTGGTTTAGATATGTGGACGATACTTTTGTCATAATTAAGAAACAAGAAATTCAATCCTTCACAGATCATCTCAACTCTGTAGACTTCAACATTAAATTTACTCGTGAGGACATTCAAGAGAACCAACTAGCCTTCTTGGATTGTAAAGTAATTATAAAAAAGGACAGAGCGCTAAAAACAGAAGTCTTTAGGAAGGCTACGCACACTGACCAATACTTACTTTTTGACTCTAACCACCCTTTACAACATAAACTAGGAGTTATCAGAACCCTCCAGCATAGGGCTAAACTAATACCAACTAGCACTGAAGGTAGAGAAAAGGAGTCAAAACATATCAGGAGAGCACTCACTAACTGTGGGTACCCTCAGTGGTCATTCAACAAATGTCAGAAAGAAAGAATAGCGAACGAAACCAATAATTCTCAAGATTCTAAAAGGAGAGGAGTAGCAGTACCGTACATTGCAGGAGTTTCTGAAAAATTACAAAGAGTCCTTTGGCAACATAAAATTCCTACTTATTTCAAACCGATAAACACGTTAAGGCAAAAATTAGTGCATCCAAAAGATAGGCTACCAAATGAAAAACAAAGTAATGTAGTTTATTCCATACATTGTAAGAATGAAAATTGTAAAGAGCAGTACATTGGGGAGACTCAACAAATTCTCAAAAAAAGACTTTATCAACATCGCAGGGATAATACTAGTGGGCCTCAATCGGCAGTACATTTGCACCTAAAAGCTAGCAACCACTCATTTGACGACAATGAGGTTAAAATCTTAGCGAAAGAACATAGATGGTTTGAAAGGGGGGTGAAAGAGGCGATTCTTATAAAACAACAAAATCCTTCATTAAACCGGTCTGGTGGTGTGAGGTTCAATTTGGATCGTTCATACAATAGCCTGCTCAGGCAAAACAGGTTAGGCAACTTTCGCAATGCTGATGAGGGTCGTTATGCTGATGAGGTGATACCGGGGGGAGTGGGTGTAATAGGCCAATCGTTAGTCAGGAATGTAGGAACAATCAGTGGGGCCACAGGGGGGGGGTCCCGCCCCCCCCCAACCTGAGAGTAGGGACCTATCATAGCTGTGTCCGGCGCCACCAGGTCTGGACATTAGGGATATATAAATGGGGCCGATACGACCAGTCAGACTTTAGTTCGCTGACGAAGCCTCTTGGATAGGAGGCGAAACGTCCGAAACCTTCACTTTTGTACAGATGACGGCTGAAGAAACCTTCTCATCGATGGACCACTCCTGTACGACTGAGAGCTTACACAGACGTTTTGTGTACACACGTTAGCATTAGCCTGTAGCGAAGTGTACACGGCAACGAGAATAAAGGAAGCGAACTCACATGGCGAGTAGAATGGCTTGCAGTTGAGAGACAGCGATTGCAAGCCAGTGCTGCAGTGTGCGCCGAGCATCGAGCATCGTGACATCGGTGCATCATTCTTCGCTGATGTAGAAGCATATTCCACCACCTTTGGATTTCCCTGATTGCTCCGTGTCGCGGTCGGCTCTGAGGAGACGGAAGACAGGTAGGTGTAGCGTGGAATCCGGGTGGCGGTCACTGAGCCAGGTCTCAGTGAAGCAGAGCGCAGCAGAACATGCAAATGTTTTATTGGTTTTTGTGAGAATAAGTTCGTCCATCTTGTTTGGTAGTGAGCGTAGATTAGCGAGATGGATCGATGGGAGCGCCTTTCGAAATCCACGCTGCCGTCGCTTGACGAGCACGCCGGCTCGCTTACCCCTCCTACGCCGGCGACTCAAAGCTCCGTACAGAGCTGCTGCGCCGCTCACGAGCAGCCCCCCAAAAAAAACGTGTCGATTTTGTTGTGTCGGTGAAAATAGTCCAAGAGTGGATTCCCCAATGCTCAGTAACCCTTCCCACGTGTAACTAAGTCGCGTAGGGTCACAAAAAAAACACATGAAAATGACAAAACCTGGAACAATACTCGGGAGCGTGTGACCGAGTCTGCCATTCGCGGCGCCATCTTGTCCATATATTTAGATAAGTAATCGTCCATTCTAAAAATAAGGCCAATGAACACAAAAAAATGACTGGATGGGTGCACATAACTTGCTAACTGTTTACTGTAGCTTGCTGTCACTAATTATATTATTCTGCAGCCAAGGAGTCGCAAGAATAATCTCTGGAATCACCAGTGCCCCCTGTCATGAGGCAGGAGAACTGTGTGCCTCACCTTTGCACACAGTTTTGCTAAAAATAAAATAAAATAAACACTAGTACAGTGTTTATAATGTACAGTGACTGTCCATTATGTACAGCAGCTAAACTGTAGACATTTAGTTCATGTACTAAAAGTGTTTGAACACTTTAATAGTGATATGCAGAGGGGCAACAATGTGGTCTCACTGCAGAGCAAGCCAGCACAGTTTGCATCGTTATTGCACAATCCATGGTGAGGCTCAGCCGGCTGCTGCCTCACTGATTGTCTCTACTTAGTATTTGAACGGTGAATGTGAAATTTCAGCGATTTTGAAGAAAAATATCAAAAAATTGTGAAGTTAAATGGAAAATAAATTTAAAGTACAAATCACTAAATAAATATCACTGTTTAATTTATATATTCATTTGATCTTTCCATGATGACAGGCACGGCCTCCCCTGCCTCCCCTGAATGCACGTCACTGAGGCTACAATACTTTATATGTTTGTGAAAGACAATTCATCTTTATTCCAAAATGCTTCTTCAGTTCTAAATCGAACGGTGGACAACCCTCCCTATTTATCAGTTTGTCCCCTGGAGAGAGTGAGAAAAGGGTGGTGTGGTTTTTGTTGTTACAGAGCGTGTGAGCATTTTCACTAAATAAGAAAAGTCAATCTGAGTGATGCCATAAATAATTCAAAATACCGAAAGAATTGAGTACCATGTCATCCACCATAAGATTAGGTTAGTTAAACGCATAAATGAGCAATAAATGAGGTTTGATGCACAAAACCGGGATAGATGGAGGACATTGATTCGCTGTGGCGACCCCTGAGGGGAAAAGCCGAAAGGAAAAGAAGAGTTAAACGCATAAATGAGCCGCAGGAAATGCTCGCCTTGAAACATGACTGCCGGCTGTCTTTCGAACATGACATTTTAATCTGTTGTCATCTCATGAAGGGACTTGCACACGAGATGATAACTCCGCTTCGGTACACTTCACCGCCCTTCACATCGCATCACTTTAATAACCACATTGCTGGGATGTCTGCGTGGATGGCTCATAGTGTGGCATGCAGGTAAGTTTGATTCAGGGTGACGAGTTACACAACATGCACATACCACGAGAGACAGAGCTCAATGGACAATTATGTTAATTATTACATATTTATGACCACCCAAAAAAATCGATCTCTCCGTCTCTCTGTCTCTTCATCTCTCCATCTCTCCATCTCTCCATCTCTCCATCTCTCGTGTCTCTCCGTCCCTCCATCCCTCTGTCCGTCCATCCATCCATCCATCCATCCATCCATCCATCCATCCATCCATCCATCCAAACTACCTACCGACCAACCTGTCTGTGTCTGTCTGTCTCTATCCATCCATCTATCTCTGAATGAATGAATGAATGACTGAATGAATGAATGAATGAATGAAAAAATGTTAATCTCTGATTTGCTAAAGTTTGTAATAGTTAATTTCATGTCAAACTGTATTTATTTTTTTTTTTTTTTTTGGGCTGTATTCGGTAAGCAATCACACTGTATCTTTTTAGGAAAGTGTTTCACACTCAGACAGATGTTCCCGCACTAATTCGCTGCACATGATTATTAACAGTCGACCGTCCCCGTTTCACTTCTTATTGATTAACTCGTCTTACTTCATATTCTATGAATCCTCATTCTTGTCTATTCAACTGGGTCTTAATTATGTTTGCTGCTGTGTCTGTCTGTCCGCTTTAGAATCCTGGCTTCCAGGCATGGTAATATGCTCCTCAAGTCCATTCAGCTGAGACTGCACAAGCTAGAGCCTTACTTCTTTTTCACCTATTTTTATCCAGTGCATCTTTAATTAGCAGAAGATTCCTGCACAGAAGACTGTGCAGGAATTTTAGGTCTTGACTGTCAGCGTGTCAAACTCATGCTGCATTTACACACCGGCTAACGCAGATTTCTGTCATTAAAACATGCTTTTAATAAGATGCAAATGAACTGATCCGCCCTAATCGAGTCTCTTCTTTTTCTGGCAATGTCTTCCTTTTTGAAAGAGTAAAATTAGTTCTTCCCCGTTTGGACATGTCCAGAGGAGAGAAAGTCAACATATTGGGAGAAGGATGCTGAGGTTTGAACTTTCAGGCAGGAGATCGAAAGGAAGGCCTAAGAGGTTTATGGATGTTGTCAATGAGGTGTGAGAAAGGAGATGATGCGCAAAACAGGGTTAGATGCAGGGCACTGATTCGTTGTGGCGACCCATGAAGGAAAAGGACGAAGAGAATAGAAAAATAAGAAAATGAGTTCTTACCCATAGAAGCAATGAGTCTATCTCCTGTTCCGTTTTCAGTCTCTCTTCTTCCTATCAAATAATCCACTTTGCCGCACAGTGCCATTATGATTACGTTCCTTTCAGATAGAAGTAAAACAATGTCTCTTGTAAGACAGTGTAAGACATTCTGAAAACCCTCAATGTTACATTTCTTCTTCGTTTTTCATAATCAAAGGGTCCAAAGTAGACAAAAGAAGAATCAATGTGAAGCTGAAACAATCAGCATTTGGTAAAATTAATAAATAAATAAATAAATAAATAACATACATACATACATACATACATACATACATACATACATACATACATACATACATACATACATACATACATACATACATACATACATACATAAATAAACAAATACATATATTTGCTAGTGCACAATGACTAAAGTGATAAATTGGAACAGTCCAGCCGATTTAGGACACAAATAAATACATAAAAATACAATATTGATCAAATTGTTGCATAGACATTGCTACCTCCTTACACCAGCAATTCATTTTCTTAATTTCTGTTGTTAAATGTTCTATGCATTATCTATGCCTTGAGAAAACAATACAATTCATATTTTGTGGTATCAGAATAAAATCTCACTTGATTGGCATGTTTTCCTGGATGTGGCAGATATTCAGTCCTTGTCTTCCCTCTATATTCTAAAAGGTCTTTTTTGTATTTAAATTTGTACATGCAAATATTACACGTGTCACTTGTATTCATTAAAAAAGTCAGTTGTTCCGCACCAAATACCATTTTATGAGGACGGTAAAATTGTGTAAATATTGGCTTTGTTAGAGAAGAAGCAAATATTTAGTGTGATGCATATTTTGAAAGCCGGAATGAGGTGTTATTTTGATGTATGCCATTTAGTAAAGACTCGCTTCATTATTAAAAAAAAAACATAATAGGCATAGGACCACATCGATAATGAAAACAACAATCCCAAAGGACTGAATAGGTTTTCATTATGAAACAAAGAGAATGACTCATGCTCATTTTAATAAGATGACACAATCAATTTGGAGGAAAATTACCTGAGGGCAAATGTGGCATAAAAAATATTTTTAGGTATCTTAGTAAATCAAATGTACAGTACATGGCATACTCTCTTTTCGTCAATGAAAAAGCAATGGTCTAACTGCCTTCGTGCTTCAGCATTCACAAGTTTTACAAAATCCATTGTGCTACCAAAAAAACAGCATGGACAATAACATCGCTGAATAGACTGAAGCATATTTCTGCAAAAATCAGTTTTAAATACCATATTTTCCGAACAATAAGGCTCTGGGTTATAAAGCGCACCTTCAATGAAGGACATATTTTTAATTTTTTCCATATATATAAAATGGATTGGGGTGGATTGGGTTAACCTTTATTAGTCTTGCAGTGGAGAAATGTACATTTTACAGCAGCAAAGTTATGGAAGGAACAGGAGAGGAAATGAAGAAGTTGACAAACAAAATACAAGAGCTGCTAGAAAGGCAGCCACTCTAAGTCAAAAGAAGAAAAAAAAGACAACACAAAGACAGTCATCCAATCTTAAGCACTTTCTGCACCCTCTTTGTTGAATGTTGAATGTGCACGTCTGCTGCAAGCTAAATGTTGAAAGCAAACACTAAGCTGTAGCATCCATTGTCGAAAAGAAATGGTCTCACATTTCCTGTCCGACGTAAATCCGCTTCAATTCCAAGCCGCGACAGTTCCACATATGCATCGGTGCTCTGTGCTTTCGCTCCTTTCTTCTCATCGCGGACTCCTCAAGCCATGCATCCATCCAGCCACGGAATGCACGGGATCATCAGATTTTGAAAGCAATTGAAAGCTTTTATAATTTTATAGTCCGGAAAATATGGTACAGTACATGTTCGTATTTTGCACAATACTAACTTAAATCAAATTACTTTGCAGCAATTTACATCCAATCCATCCCATCCTTTTCTTTATGTTACCTAGAGTTAGTTACCATTTAGAAACGCAATTTAAGCAAATGTCAAATATTTCAGAACATTGTCGCTGTTGCTTGGTGAAGCATCAAGGAGGAAAAAAAATGACCCGTTGATAGAATAAATGGTATATTATTTGAAAAGAAAAAAGGATTCATATTGTATTGAAAAATAATTATTGTTTGACAACGGGAGATTGTTCCTGGATTACAGAGCTTGCTTTAAAATGTCTAAAAGTAGGACAGAGTACAGCGTGACAGAGCGAGAAAGATAGGCTATGGAGTGTAATGGCACGATAAGGGTACCACTAGTATTCTTTATCACTAACTCAATTATGTCGCATTCAAAAACTAATCGACTACTCTATTAAAACAAGAGACCCGACAACGTGAGGTTAAACAAAAGCATATTACATTACCTCGTTTTGCACACTTAAATATGTTCAGACCTCTTCCCTGACTGTCCTCCATTCACCCTATTTTCCAGAGAGGTTTTGCGGGGAGGGCACAAGAGGCTTTTTTTCCGCCCTTTTTTTTCTTTCTTTGGAGCAACCTGTGTTTATTAAATGTTGACGAATGTTTGATGTGCGGGTCTGTATTTCATTGTGGCTTTTTAATCACCAAGCGTTCACTGCCCTCATACAGTGGGGCATTGTACTGTCAGATTGATTCCAAAACACATCTTTCAGTTCTCAAAGAGGGCACCACCCTCGTAGCACTTGCACACAAGCACCAAAACAGACTGTGGAGAATTTGAGGAAATTGTTCATAAACATTTTGTTTCAATTATTGTCATTCAATATTGATCGTAAATTCATTGCAGCTGTTTTCTGCATCACAAAACTCAAAATTCTTTTCATGTTGAGAATCAATTAGATGTAAATGGGCGAAACATTTCCATTTGTTTTATAATCTGGATTTTGCATACACGACACATCCCCCGTTGAATGAAATCCCATGGTGCCTTATTTTGATTTGCTCGTCGGTGTGGGATGAAAAATAAAAAAAAAAACAATTTATTTTGGTTGAACCTTTTTGCAAAAGCCTTTTTTTCCTTACACAACAAGACCACAATGCGTGCACACTTTTCTTTTGCCGTTCACTCAATAATGCCATCTACTCCTATCAAATTACAGGCAGGCTGATACAATCGAGTGATATGTTACTTACTATATTTTTCACACTGTAATGTGCACCAAAAAGTCTTAATTCTTTTCAAAATCTGACCGTGTGCCTTGTAATCTAGTGTGCTTTATATAAGGAAAACGGTTTATAATATGTCATTCATTGAGGTGCGCTTTATAATGCGGTGTGCCTTATATATGGGAACAGTTTTAAAATATATCATTTATTGAAGGTGCCCCTTATAATCAGTGCACCTTATGGAAAAAGTTTAAAAATGTATTTTATTCAAGGTGTGCTTTGTAATATGGTGCACTAGTCCAGAAAAATACGGTCATTTATGCGATTGTCTGCCAGTCAGTTCAAGGTGTACTCTGCCTACTGCCCAAAGAAAGCTACTTTCGGAAACAGCGCACCCTTATAAGTGGATGCGGATTAGAAAATGGATGGATGGGTAAATATATACAACTTTTGTCTTCAGAAAATCTAATCAACTTTCAGGGCCAAAGTCGCAGTCCTCACCAGTTGTTTTCCTTCTCAGAGGTCAACATGGAGAGTCAGTTTACTCAGTAATTACTTTTAGCTAGCTGGGTAACTCTTTATCTACCTTGACCTCAGCAACGGTGTCTTCTTTTCTCATCCAACTTCTCTCTGTTAGTAGTTTGAAGCTGTATTTCAGCTTCCAGTGTCATGTCAAATAGAAGAAGCATGCTGAAATTCACTTTTTATCTCTTCATCCCGCCCTCTCTTGGAAGGTGAGTCTATTACATGCTGATGGATGGTCTGTGAGGCGTGGAGAAACAATTGTGAGGCAACAGAATGTAAGACGAAGGCAGCTGCACCCAATCATTATTTCGTTTTTGTTCACACCCTCTTTGTCTTGTTTTTTTTTCCAATGTTTAACAAACAAGTTAACAGGCAGTTAAATCTTTCCCAATGAAAAAAAAAACATTCCATATTTTCTTCACATTTTTACTTTACAATGCAAAACAAGTGCTGAAAAGTAGAAAAAAATCGTCTGACAGCAAGTGGAAGAGAAAGC
The DNA here is from genome assembly GCF_051943395.1 of Hippocampus bargibanti. Classification (NCBI taxonomy): domain Eukaryota; kingdom Metazoa; phylum Chordata; class Actinopteri; order Syngnathiformes; family Syngnathidae; genus Hippocampus; species Hippocampus bargibanti. Next base: position 9,481,517 of record NC_142747.1, read on the forward strand.
AGTTGGAAATGATGGACATTCGTTAAGGAATCTGGCCTTTCAGTAATTGTGCTTGCTGTGGAGCAGAGGTCAGAGGTAAATGCCACATGTAGATATGCCCTGCTCTAATGAGTGGGATGAGATGGGACATATTCACAAACACGCTTTACTGGAACCATATTCTCACACACACCCACATCATGGTCATCTGAATTAATGCATCTGGATTGTCCCACGTTTTTAGAAGTGGGACTGGATGTGTGTGTTCCGATTACGGAGAGATCACACTCTTCAGCCTCCTTTGTAGGGTCGGTCGGCTCAGGGGTGGTGGAGAGAAGGGTCCATTGATGAGGAATGAAAATGTTACGGATGGGGTCCCTTTTCAAATTATTTGTACTTTTATGCCAACGTTTTAACTTGATCGATTTACAGGGCAGGAACTTTTTCTGGGCGTAGAGTTACGCAACATTTGAAGTTGTACAGATTTTTTAACCGTACTGCGGCCTTGTCAATATGAGCTGTCCATGATGGGCTTCACCTCACCAAGGCAGATACATCATTAATATTTGCGCATAGACACTTGGGTATCTCTGTGTGTGTGTGTGTGTGTGTGTGTGTGTGTGTGTGTGTGTGTGTGTGTGTGTTTGTATTTATGTGTCTGTGTGTGTGTGGGTGTGTCTACACGTGCCTTTTGTTCATAACCCCTGCTACTGTAACAGACGCCTCTCGCTTTTAATCCAACAACACTCTCCAGATGCTTACTGCCCTATCTGAACCTCACGCAAAGAGGTGTCCTTGTTGGAGATTACTGACTTCACACTGGCTTAACGTTTGCCTTTTTGTCATTTCATATTTAGGATGGACTTTTTCTTATTGTGAAATCTCACATATATACTTTTTCTCTGAATATATGTCATTATAGTTGTGGCTGCAAGACAACATAGGATATTCACATCCCGGGCCAGTGAGCCAGTGGTTAGCACGTAGACCTCACAGTGCAGAGGCACCTGGTCCAATTCCAACCCTGGCCTCTCTGTGTGAAGTTTGCATGTTCTTCCCGGGCGTACGTGGATTTTTCTCTGGGTACTCCAGTTTCCTCACACATTACAAAAACCTGCTTTGCAGGGTGACTGAAATTGTCCCTCAGCGTGAGTATGAACACAGTTGTTTGTCTCTGTGTTTGACTGGCAACCAGTTCAGGGTGTCCTTTGTTTACTGCCTGAAAACAGCTGGGAGCAGAGGACCACTCCCTGTGGCCCCACTGATTGTTCCTACATTCCTGACTAACGACTGGCCCATTTCCCCCACTCCCACCGGTATCACCTCATCAGCATTACGAATGTTGCCTAACCTGTTTTGCTTAAGCAGGCTATTGTATGAACGATCCAAATTGAACCTCACCCCACAAGGCCAGTTTAATGAAGGATTAAAGAAGCGATTCTTATAAAACAACAAAATCCTTCATTAAACCGGTCTGGTGGGGTGAGACTGAGAGCTTACCCAGACGTTTAGCTTCCTGGGTCCTTCCAGTCTTTGTGTGTTCCATTGTGGGATGTGAGTATCTGTGTGCTTTGCTGCTGTAACACTTTGTCAACAGTTTCTTTTTGTTTCTTTCTTTGGCGACTTGTGATTTCCAAGATGTTGTTCGAGCACTTGTAGTTCGTAAATTTCCAGTGTGTTCCTGTTCATATATTTTTGGAATATGTCTTGGTCAGTTCCATCCTGCTACTCCTTACTTTTTGCTTACTTTTTCATAAACAATTCCAGTTATACTGTAGATTCATTATCTAGCTGCTACTATGAAACCCGGACTCATCTTGTATAGTTTAATGATTGTAATACATTTCAAAATGATCCATATATTTTTTCAGTATGAAATATATTTTATCCTTTCCCTGTTATATTAAATTGATTTCTACACTCATTGGCGGCTATTGTGTGTGCGTGTGTGTACCTGTGTGTGTGCGTGTGTGTGTGTGTTTGTGTGATGATTTGTCAAGTTACATCTGTTTTAGAGTCAACATATTTAAGCATCGCCTGTCCCACGGTATCAGGTGTCGGTGTAAGTAGTTGCGGGAGTTTGTCATGGAATGACAGCATTTTAATTCTGCCTGGCACTGTTGAGACGAGATTTCACCTTTGATGATACCCTTTTTGCGGCTTTAGGGGAACATTTAAATTGATGACCAACATGAGATTAAAAAGAAGGCAATGCTTACTTCAAGATGCTGTTGTTGCAGTGCTATAGAACATAGATGAATATATATTGAATTGTGTGGGGTGGCGTGGAGGGGCATCACAGAGGAATCAATAGTTTTACTCAATCCTTGACAACAGAGATAAAGAAATCAATTTTACCCCTTCTCATCTACAATATAGACATACGTACTGTACTTGGATTGTCAAAAATATTCACGCTACTATTTAATTTTCATAATTTAATTTCTGTTTTATTCAAAGTGTCTTCTGAGTGGCCTCCATTGACCACACACCACTGTCTATCACCCCTGATTCAGCAGTTTGGAAGGGTCCATAGCTAACAATTAGCACAACATAGCGAGCTGTGTTTACAAAGAAAATAAGACATTTTGACATATCTTCATGCTACACTCTGTTTAGTAACAGTGGTCGACAACCATATAATTTGGATTTCTCCCAATAATTTTCTAATAGGAATTACAGAAATTGCATGACAGCCAAACGATGATATTCAGCAAAAGTACATTTTCATATATTGAGTATAGTTATAACAGTCTGAACCGTCTAACCACTATAAAATCAAAATAACCACTGTAATATTCATTTTAAAATTAATCCTGAGTGTTAAGAAAAACATGTAAGGTTACAATAAAACTAGAATACTTTCAGTTTGAGCATTTGATATTTTAAGTGCTTCAACAAGTCAGATTGATTTCTTTATTTTAGTTTATTTATGACCCCAATTTTACAAGGGAGGATCTTTAAAGCCTTATCTCAGAGAAGACATGCTGTTTATGGCACCAGTGAGATAGTGACGTCCAGGAAGGCCATTTGTAGTGGTGGAACAATGACTTTGAAGGATTTACACGTCTGATATTCATCCTCGGTCAATATGATCGAATGGCAGCTCCTCATTATAGATATGTAGGAATATGAAACGGCACGCATAGCATTACTTTTACTAAGTCGTCAGTCAAAATTAAGGTTTTTTATTGTATTAATTTGAATGATGAGCTCAATAGAATCCGTAAATCTGCGTTCTTTCTGGACAGAAATTGAACAGTCAAATGTGCATGTAGTGTTTTGATCTTACGCCTCATAAAGTCTCTCATGACAACATGTTTGATGAGCGCTGTACAATCAAATGTATAAGGCACACCCAAAGACTTCATTTTCTTCAAAAGGTGACCCTGCACCTTATACGCTGGTGCGCCTTTTATGTGAAATAATATTCAGGTAGTATGCATGTCTTGCAACTACTGTCAGCAGCCACCAACTCAATTTTTCCCTGTAGAAGAAGTAATGTGTAACTCCAGCCTCTACTGCACCGTCTCATAATGATATTGGATTGGATTGGATTGGACTTGCCTTTATTCGTCTCGCAGTGGAGAAATTTACATTTCACAGCAGCAAAGTGATGAAAGGAATGAAAGTAGAAAAACAAAATACAGGAGCTGCTGGAAAGGCAGCCACTCTCGCGCCGCCATCTTGAAGTCAAAAGAACAAAAGAACACGAAATAAAAAATAACATGACAACACAAAGACACAGAGTCATTCATTTTGAGGCACTTTCTGTACCCTCTTTGTTACACGAAGCAGTTCCAGATGAAAGAGGAGAGGATCAAAGCGTCTCTTCACCAGTGGATCAGGGACATCATGGTGGAATGTGCACGTTGTCACGTTTTGCAAGGTGGTGATGGCGGGTGCGGATCCCAAAAAGCAGGCAGGAGGGAGCAGGATTTTTTTTTGTCAAATTGTATTAAAATAAAGGTCAGCAGGAATGTAAAACATCAAAATGATCTGAACAGAAAAAAGTATCAAAAGAAAACCAAGTGTAAAAGTCCGCCAAGGTTAAACAAACACATGCACAGCATACAATGCATGCGATTGCAGACAAAGCATGCAACAAACAATGAACCGACACTGGATGGTCGTGCCGTGAGTCCTTTTAAGTGTCACTGATTAAAACGACCAGCACCTACGAGGCTGCCGGCAGGGCTGACGTCGCTACCCGTTGCTCGCCAATCCGAACGTGGCAGTCCGCCACTGATCGGGACGACCAGCACCTGTGCAGGTGCAGGCGGGGCCGACAGCGCCACCCGTTGGTCGCCAACCAGATCATGACAGGCGCCACTGTTCTCCTATTACGTATTACCCTGCAACCTAATGTTATGTGATTTCATTCATAATGCAAAAAGAGCCAAGACAGAGGGCTTTCATTTATTAATAGGTATGTGTTTCTGAACCTCAAAAAATATGCATTGACATACCTGACCCAGTGGTGGGCCGTCAGAGTCAGCAAGGCCTTCTCTGCTGGCCTAACATAATCAGACATCATTCACATAATTATAATAAAAGTCAATTTCATTAAAAAAAGATTTTTTTTCTAAATATATATATAATTATTCTACATACTGTTTTCTTGATGTTATATGATATCCATTTGGTTATGCTCCTTTCAGTGTTGTAGTTTTAGGTCAGAGTTTTTAATCCAATCAGAATTCAGCTAGCTTGTGTCGCCAGGCTGTATGAAATCTGACCGACGCCTTCAGAATCAACAGTGAGGGCGTCTATGCGCTGTACATGAACGGGCACATGTAGTTGATATATAGTTGCGATAGCCAATCAGATCACGAGTTGGCACAGTAAGGCCAGCTAGAGGGCCTCGCGTTGAACATGACATGTACGCGTCCTGTGATTGGATACTCACTTTACCTCAGCCCTCAGCGGAGGCAGCGCTATGCAAATCAACCAAGCTACAACAGATTAGACCCGGAAACTTTAGCAGAAAAAACAAGTATATCTAGTCGCTTTTTTAACCCACAATGGCTGAAGGAGAGGACAACTCGCTGTCGCATGTAGGTAAGCCTATTCTCAAGAACAAATGAAAAAGATTTGTTTACTTTTATTTTCAACAAATAGTTCGTTTTGTGAACGTCTTGTTGTTTTTCTTATATTAAACTGACATTTTGTCATTTAGCGTAAAATTCTTGGTGGACTTAATAAACCTTTGTGGACAAATGATTTTAAATTTCCTTTTATTTTTAAGTGTTTGCAGTATCACGTATAGCGACAAGTTCAAATTGCTGATGCAGATTTATTGATGTGTAATTGCACCAGAAAATAGCCTGTGTTGTAGACGATTAAGGTGATGCCACGCCCAGTACTGCGTGCGTGTGCTTTTGTAAATGATAGCTCCAGCCGTTGTGTCATAAATTATGGTATTACGAGGGATATTTGTTCAAGTCGGACTAAGTAGGACTTCACTGAAGGCCTAGGTGTGAAATGCACGGACCGCCACTGACCTGACCAATACCCAAATCAAATAATGAAATATGCAATAGAAATTTTTTAAAAGGTTTGGTGTAGTTAGTACATCGCGGAAACGTTTTGGAATGCATGCATGAAATAAAATTGAGCAAATTAAGTAATTCATTGTCAGACGTGCAAAAATGTCGACACTTCTGTGCCAGGTTTTTTTTTTGTCATTGTCACTTGAATTCCAGGACCCACATAATATTGAGTTTTAGGACTACATCAACGTTCAATGCAGCAGTAGAAACCTTAGACTATATTCTTTCACCAGAAAAAAAATACTTAATTCCTAAATTATATGGGTCTGGAGTTATATGAGCTTGAAATGAGGGTGGCTCTCCAAAATACAATGTATACAGTACATTTTGGGTTATATAGCTAATGTAGCCACAAGGGGGCACAAGCCAGTGTCTTATTGTGCCGGTCCCAAGCCCGGATAAATACAGAGGGTTGTGTCAGGAAGGGCATCCGCCGTAAAAAAAATTGCCAAAACAAATATGCGAATCAAACCTATGAATCCCATACAGGATCGGTCGAGGCCCGGGTTAACAACGGCCGCCATTGGTACTGTTGACCTTCAGGGTGCCAGTGGAAAATGGACTACTGTTGGTCGAAGAAGGAGAGGAGGGAGGTGTGCCCGGAGGAAAAGAGAGAAATGGAACGCCAAGAGTATAGAACTAAGAGTAGGAACTTTGAATGTAGGAACAATGACAGGTAAAGGTAGAGAGCTGGTTGACATGATGCAGAGAAGGAAGGTAGACATACTGTGTGTCCAGGAGACCAGGTGGAAAGGGAGCAAGGCTAGAAGCTTAGGGTCAGGGTTTAAGTTGTTCTATCATGGTGAAGACAGAAAGAGAAATGGAGTTGGGGTCATCTTAAAAGAGGAGTTTGTTAGGAATGTCTTAGAAGTAAAAAGAGTATCAGATAGAATGATGAGTCTGAAGCTACAAATTGAAGGCGTGATGTTCAATGTTGTTTGTGGGTATGCCCCACAAGTAGGATGTGAGCTGGCGGAGAAGGAGAAATTTTGGTTGGACTTTGATGAAGTCATACAGAACATCCCGAGAAGTGAGAGGGTTGTAATTGGTGGAGACTTCAATGGACATGTTGGCGGAGGAAACAAAGATGATGAGGAGGTGATGGCGCTCTCCGTCATACTTTGCAATCCTGAATAAATTGAATGGCAGTGAGTTAAACACACCATTGTTTTACTCAGTTTATCCAGCATATATGGATTGGAGTTCTGTATTTGGATGTGTGTATGTATTGAATAATTTCCTGTGCAAACTACAGAGAAGACTGTAAGGGGTAAAGGGGAGGATGTGATGATGCACAAAAATCATCATTACCCTTCCGGAGCGGAGTGTGAGCCAGGTAAACTCACTAGCATTTTCCAAATATTACAGATTGCTATGGCAAGTACAGGATACTTGGCCACTTTACTTTTCACTTGCTGTTAATGGCTTCTTGCATTTTTGTCTCGTGTGTGTGTGTGCGTGTGTGTGAGTGTGTGTGTGTGTGTGTGTGTGTGTGTGTGTGTGTGTGTGTGTGTGTGTGTGTGTGTGTGTGTGTGTGTGTGTGTGTGTGCGTGTGTATGTGTGTATGTGTGTATGTGTGTGTGTGTGTGTGTGTGTGTGTGTGTGTGTGTGTGTGTGTGTGTGTGTGATGGGTCTTAGGTTTGGAGATCTATGGAGGATTCATGGGCGTTACAAATAGAGGGACCTGCTGAATAGTTGAGCATCAGAAAATCAGTCTAATTATCTGCTTTGTCTAAATGGGCACCTTATTAAATGCATGTATTTTTATTGTCCGCACAACAAGCAAATAATGGCATGTGTGTTCCCAGGGTTTCAAAGGGAATCAATAGAATTCAGGAGTCTGTAGACATGCTCGATGCCCAAGGGCAGGCAGATTGATGGAAATGACAGACAGCCACAAACCTTCTCACAATGTGATCCTATGATTGACATATCCGTGGTGAGAAAGTGGCCTGCAGAAGGCGCAGATATCACTTTGGGGGTCAGGGTTGAATGAAGTGAGCAATCATTTCAATCTATGTGTGTGTGTGCGTTTATGCTAGAGAGATCGTGTGAGTGAGAGATTGTCGAAATCGGCAACCAAATTCGTCTTACCTACCGATTGCAATTTACCCCTTGTAATGATATCAATTTGATACCACTTGCTTTTGGGCTGTAGGATAATCATTTGATGGTATTTGATACATATTTCATAACCCATCCATCCATTTTCTGATTCGCTTATCTTCACAAGGGTTGCGGAGCATCCAGGAGCCTATCCCAGCTGTCTTCGGGCAGTTGGTGGGGGACACCTTGAACCGGTTGCCAGCCAATCACAGGGCACACATTGAAATACAACTATCTGCGTTCACGTCCACACCTAGGGACAATTTAGATTGTTCAATCAGCCGGTTATGCATATTGGAGGACACCAGGGTACCCACACACATATATACAGTAATTTATGGACTATAAAGCGCACCTTCAAGGAATGACATACTGTGTTTTAAAACTGTTTCCATAAATAAGGCGGACTGGATTATTAGGATCATGGACAGCTTTTTTTTTTGAATGCTTTTAGTTACGCCTTATAGTGCAGAATATATGGCACATTTATATCATGAAACTGATCAAATTCAGATATAGGCCCAAAAGCTATGATCCACAATTTTATGCTTGTGGAATCATTTAAAAAATGATTTTTTGCTCGTGTTACGGGAATATTGATGTCAACAGATATACAGACCTGTAATGTAGAGCAGTGTCTGAAACGTATGACAAAAAGTTAGCGGACACCAGGGCAGACAACTCTGAAAAGTTGCCTGCCCCATTTTTCACAACTTGAAACACAATAAAACGACTAATCGCAAAAAAAAACAGTGTTGGAAAGTATTAAGTATTTTTTTTTTTAATTAAGGACGTACCTACCACAAAAGCTCACTTGCTTAATTTATCGTAAATATCCCTTGCTGATGATTTTGCTCCAGTTGTCGTTTGTCCGTCATGTTGCACAATGCAATGTTTGCGTTGCTTCGTCTTCTACCAGACACCTAAACTCCTCTTTCTCCGATGCTTTTAATAATAATAGTGATACGCTAATTTTTAAGCGCCTTTCAAAACACTCAAGGACACTTTACAGTCATGGGATAATGTCCGTTTACATTTTGTAGTGTCATACATTTTGTTAGCTTCTTTTGAATCTTTCTACTGAGGCTGGATAATGATATGCAAATGCACGACCTTATAACGCTCGGGAAAGTCCGGAAGCACGAAGCAGGTTTTTGATTGGCTGCCGTGCAGAGTATGCAAATTCCCAAACGAACCGAAATTCCAAAATTTCTAAACCGAAAGAAGATTTTGGAATCGGAATAATATATTCCGATTTCGAAATCTTCGTTGAAACGTTTGCTTTATTGAATAAAGCAAACGTTTGATTTGAAAAAAAATATTTCATTAAAAAAAAAAAAATGTAGAAATTGTCAGCCACCTGAGCGGAGGCGTTTAGTAAGTTGTACGCCCGACGGAAAAGTTGCAGATGTTATTTCAGACACTGAGTACAGTTAAAATTATTTCACAACACAATCAGATTTCAATAGTAGATATCTGTAAATAAGACGGAATATAATAATGTCATGCCGGTTGTTCCCCCCTGGCCCGAATGGGTTTTCTCCAGGTCCTCCGGTTTCCTCCCACATTCCAAAAACATGGATGGCAGGCTGATCGAACACTCCAAATTGTCCCTTGGTGTGAGTGTGAGCCGATATTTGTGGACCTACAAGACGACTTTGCGTGTATCGGATGAAGAAATTGTAAACATAGACTTGTTTTAATGACAGATTGGTTGATCGACTGATTGACTGATTGATTATTTGATTGATTATTTGATTGATTAACCACCGGTAGCCGAGTGGCTAGCACGCCAGCTTCACAGTGCAGAGAATGTGAGTTCAAGACCCGGTCCGGCCTCTCTGTGTGGAGTTTGCATGTTCTACCTGGGCCCGCGTTGGTTTTCTCCGGGTCCTCCGGTTTCCTCCCACATTCCAAAAACATGCATGTCAGGCTGATTGAACACTCTAAGTTGCCCCTAGATGTGAGAGTGACTGGTTGTTTGTCTCTGTGTGTCCTGCGATTGGCTGGCAACCAATTCCGGGTGTCCCCCGCCAAGTGCCCGAAGACGGCTGGGATAGGGTCCAGCACCCCCCACGACCCTAATGAGGATTAAGTGGTCTGGAAAATGGATGGATGGATAGATAAAATGTCATGATTTGAAGTTGAAGAAAATGTTTTGCCGGGACAACACAAAAAAAATCTAAATGCGATGCATACAATGCTGAGTTGTTATCTGCCGATAAACAATCCCACCAAAATACTTAAAGCACACCGATAACTGAAGCTCTGACTCCGACTGTGTCTGTAGATTCATCTAAGTCTGCTGTGGGTGTAAACATGCTCCATAGATGCCCGGCATCCACATTTTATTCGTCGGAAGCCTTAACAGAGAAAAAAGAAAACATACCATAACATGATGGTCATCAGTAGTCGACTGCGGGCTAAGCCGTAGCTCATCGTGGAGCCCTCGGCATTCAGCAGTCTATCCCCTTCACAGTTTGTCACAGATACTGTGGAAAAAGTCTAAGAGAAATTTAACACGACTTGAATATGAGGGTGAAAAATGGCGATAACTATCCATTGTACTGCATGTTGGGTAATCAGGGTTGCTGTGGCTGCCGGGAATAAATAAATGCAGCATTAGTGAAAGTCCAGAGTTTCCTGTCTGCATGTGTGTTTGGATGTGTGTGTGTGTGTGTGTGTGTGTGTGTGTGTGTGTGTGTGTGTGTGTGTGTGTGTGTGTGTGTGTGTGTGTGTGTGTGTGTGGTTTGGACGCGTGAATATTGCCTAGTACTTTTCGCAATTCAGTTTTGTGTCAGCTCATTTGTCTTTATCAGGATCGCCCCACAAGGAAAGGACACATTATGGTTATTGCCAGGTTCAGTTTCTCACACGCGAGCACACATGCCGTCCAATGTGCCGCAACCCAAGCATAATATATTTTCAGGAGGTACGAGACTGTCAGTTAAAAAGCTGATTCATAATTTATCAGGACTAATAGCCACCTGCCTGTGCCACGAGCTGTTATCTGCCATAAATTGTGGACTTAGAAAAGCCTGTTTTGACAGTATGTGTACCTGTAGAGTGACAGACTGAAAAAGTATGAATACAAAATGAGAGCATCCGATTGATGTGCTGTCCGAAAGCTGCATATTTAGTATTATCTGCATGCAGCTTTTTTTTGGGGGGGCATATCGCAGTTTCCATAATGAATTGTACATGTGTACATTGCTGAGAGAGAGAGACAGAGAGAGAGAGAGAGAGAGAGAGAGAGAGAGAGAGAGAGAGAGAGAGAGAGAGAGAGAGAGAGAGAGAGAGAGAGAGAGAGAGAGAGAGAGAGAGAGAGAGAGAGAGAGAGAAGAATAATGTTCCTACTATTTAAAATCTATAGATAATGTGTATCATCTACAGTTGTAAGAGGAATTGTGAATTGAATTACAACTTGTCTTGTCTGGAGTGAGTACAGCGGAACCCAATGGAAGGTAGAATACAGTCGAATCTGGTACATTGAGTTAACTCCAATGTTTTTGAATTTCAAACAAGTTTATTTCAATGAACATGCAAATGTTTGTTGGAATTGTTTTGTATTGTCTCCAGAAGGTGGCAGTGGAGGGCTCTCCGTCAAGGCGTAGCTGATTCTCGTCATGTCGTTATATGTCACTCTTTATAAGAGATTACCAAACCATAACACGTAGTGAGATTATCCGCCTTCCTTGTGTCTCTTGTCCATTTTTTTTTCGGGCTGGGGGCATCGGGGTGAATATTGTAAAATAATGGAAAATGTTAAGTCCGCAGCTAAAGTAAAGAATTTCCTTACCCGTTCCATTACCTCTGGAGTGTTTGTATACAATTACTTATAAGGTTTCTTTCTTGCTTTAATTTCCTGTGAAGGACTGACTTCCCACGTTAGTATCTTAATGCCGAGTTTTGCAATCCTGTTGAGAGGTCTGAGGAAGCTCTTTCTTACAAATCATGCCTTGATATTGATTCGGGTATAGATCCCACAAAATATGGCAGAATAGCCGCAGGACCTAACGCTAGATCATTTTCCTCGACAACAGACATTACTGCCTGTCCAAGAGCCTCCTCTTGACATTCATCCTTAAGTTGAGATTGTAATTGAAAGTAGTATCTGAGAATTTACAACTATCAATACCCTCTGTTGTAACTTTTCCATTTGAGTTTACAGAATGGACTGGCATCACACCTCACTGCCTCTGGTCGGCCCACCCTGGCCTGTGTTGCTTTTCCAATATAATATGTGCCAATCGGTCAAAGCAGAATCAATCGAACCGTGCAAGATTATACTAGACACTTGCACTGGAGGGTTTCAGCCATAAAATGTTGTGAGTGACGGGTTCCACCTAAGGGTCAAATCTCTGTTACATGTTGTGTCAGTGTTTCAAATTAAACCCCATCAAATGCACAGAGCTTTCAGACGGTCAAAAATCGATTTCCAAGTTGCAGTAACCGAGACGCAGCTGCCCACCATCAAGGCAAAAAGACAGGATATAGAGTACTGATATGTTTTACAACAATACTTAACCATATTTAAAATTGTATATGTACATTTCCCAGCTGTTTTTGGCTTAACGGTCATCAGATATGTCAGATAAATAAGAAACAATGTATCAAGATGAAACTTTCAGATGACCTCACAACTTTGTCGTTAGCTTAAACATCTGGCTAGATCACATATCAAAGGATAATTAGTTCAAGTCCCATCCGCATTAGGATAAATCTAAACACCCGGACTAACATATCCATATATGTGTTCTCACAATGTGATCCTATGATTGACATATCCGTGGTGAGAAAGTGGCCTGCAGAAGGCGCAGATATCACTTTGGGGGTCAGGGTTGAATGAAGTGAGCAATCATTTCAATCTATGTGTGTGTGTGCGTTTATGCTAGAGAGATCGTGTGAGTGAGAGATTGTCGAAATCGGCAACCAAATTCGTCTTACCTACCGATTGCAATTTACCCCTTGTAATGATATCAATTTGATACCACTTGCTTTTGGGCTGTAGGATAATCATTTGATGGTATTTGATACATATTTCATAACCCATCCATCCATTTTCTGATTCGCTTATCTTCACAAGGGTTGCGGAGCATCCAGGAGCCTATCCCAGCTGTCTTCGGGCAGTTGGTGGGGGACACCTTGAACCGGTTGCCAGCCAATCACAGGGCACACATTGAAATACAACTATCTGCGTTCACGTCCACACCTAGGGACAATTTAGATTGTTCAATCAGCCGGTTATGCATATTGGAGGACACCAGGGTACCCACACACATATATACAGTAATTTATGGACTATAAAGCGCACCTTCAAGGAATGACATACTGTGTTTTAAAACTGTTTCCATAAATAAGGCGGACTGGATTATTAGGATCATGGACAGCTTTTTTTTTTGAATGCTTTTAGTTACGCCTTATAGTGCAGAATATATGGCACATTTATATCATGAAACTGATCAAATTCAGATATAGGCCCAAAAGCTATGATCCACAATTTTATGCTTGTGGAATCATTTAAAAAATGATTTTTTGCTCGTGTTACGGGAATATTGATGTCAACAGATATACAGACCTGTAATGTAGAGCAGTGTCTGAAACGTATGACAAAAAGTTAGCGGACACCAGGGCAGACAACTCTGAAAAGTTGCCTGCCCCATTTTTCACAACTTGAAACACAATAAAACGACTAATCGCAAAAAAAAACAGTGTTGGAAAGTATTAAGTATTTTTTTTTTTAATTAAGGACGTACCTACCACAAAAGCTCACTTGCTTAATTTATCGTAAATATCCCTTGCTGATGATTTTGCTCCAGTTGTCGTTTGTCCGTCATGTTGCACAATGCAATGTTTGCGTTGCTTCGTCTTCTACCAGACACCTAAACTCCTCTTTCTCCGATGCTTTTAATAATAATAGTGATACGCTAATTTTTAAGCGCCTTTCAAAACACTCAAGGACACTTTACAGTCATGGGATAATGTCCGTTTACATTTTGTAGTGTCATACATTTTGTTAGCTTCTTTTGAATCTTTCTACTGAGGCTGGATAATGATATGCAAATGCACGACCTTATAACGCTCGGGAAAGTCCGGAAGCACGAAGCAGGTTTTTGATTGGCTGCCGTGCAGAGTATGCAAATTCCCAAACGAACCGAAATTCCAAAATTTCTAAACCGAAAGAAGATTTTGGAATCGGAATAATATATTCCGATTTCGAAATCTTCGTTGAAACGTTTGCTTTATTGAATAAAGCAAACGTTTGATTTGAAAAAAAATATTTCATTAAAAAAAAAAAATGTAGAAATTGTCAGCCACCTGAGCGGAGGCGTTTAGTAAGTTGTACGCCCGACGGAAAAGTTGCAGATGTTATTTCAGACACTGAGTACAGTTAAAATTATTTCACAACACAATCAGATTTCAATAGTAGATATCTGTAAATAAGACGGAATATAATAATGTCATGCCGGTTGTTCCCCCCTGGCCCGAATGGGTTTTCTCCAGGTCCTCCGGTTTCCTCCCACATTCCAAAAACATGGATGGCAGGCTGATCGAACACTCCAAATTGTCCCTTGGTGTGAGTGTGAGCCGATATTTGTGGACCTACAAGACGACTTTGCGTGTATCGGATGAAGAAATTGTAAACATAGACTTGTTTTAATGACAGATTGGTTGATCGACTGATTGACTGATTGATTATTTGATTGATTATTTGATTGATTAACCACCGGTAGCCGAGTGGCTAGCACGCCAGCTTCACAGTGCAGAGAATGTGAGTTCAAGACCCGGTCCGGCCTCTCTGTGTGGAGTTTGCATGTTCTACCTGGGCCCGCGTTGGTTTTCTCCGGGTCCTCCGGTTTCCTCCCACATTCCAAAAACATGCATGTCAGGCTGATTGAACACTCTAAGTTGCCCCTAGATGTGAGAGTGACTGGTTGTTTGTCTCTGTGTGTCCTGCGATTGGCTGGCAACCAATTCCGGGTGTCCCCCGCCAAGTGCCCGAAGACGGCTGGGATAGGGTCCAGCACCCCCCACGACCCTAATGAGGATTAAGTGGTCTGGAAAATGGATGGATGGATAGATAAAATGTCATGATTTGAAGTTGAAGAAAATGTTTTGCCGGGACAACACAAAAAAAATCTAAATGCGATGCATACAATGCTGAGTTGTTATCTGCCGATAAACAATCCCACCAAAATACTTAAAGCACACCGATAACTGAAGCTCTGACTCCGACTGTGTCTGTAGATTCATCTAAGTCTGCTGTGGGTGTAAACATGCTCCATAGATGCCCGGCATCCACATTTTATTCGTCGGAAGCCTTAACAGAGAAAAAAGAAAACATACCATAACATGATGGTCATCAGTAGTCGACTGCGGGCTAAGCCGTAGCTCATCGTGGAGCCCTCGGCATTCAGCAGTCTATCCCCTTCACAGTTTGTCACAGATACTGTGGAAATTTAACACGACTTGAATATGAGGGTGAAAAATGGCGATAACTATCCATTGTACTGCATGTTGGGTAATCAGGGTTGCTGTGGCTGCCGGGAATAAATAAATGCAGCATTAGTGAAAGTCCAGAGTTTCCTGTCTGCATGTGTGTTTGGATGTGTGTGTGTGTGTGGGTGTGTGTGTGTGTGTGTGTGTGTGTGTGTGTGTGTGTGTGTGTGTGTGTGTGTGTGTGTGTGTGTGTGTGTGTGTGTGTGTGTGTGTGTGTGTGTGTGTGGTTTGGACGCGTGAATATTGCCTAGTACTTTTCGCAATTCAGTTTTGTGTCAGCTCATTTGTCTTTATCAGGATCGCCCCACAAGGAAAGGACACATTATGGTTATTGCCAGGTTCAGTTTCTCACACGCGAGCACACATGCCGTCCAATGTGCCGCAACCCAAGCATAATATATTTTCAGGAGGTACGAGACTGTCAGTTAAAAAGCTGATTCATAATTTATCAGGACTAATAGCCACCTGCCTGTGCCACGAGCTGTTATCTGCCATAAATTGTGGACTTAGAAAAGCCTGTTTTGACAGTATGTGTACCTGTAGAGTGACAGACTGAAAAAGTATGAATACAAAATGAGAGCATCCGATTGATGTGCTGTCCGAAAGCTGCATATTTAGTATTATCTGCATGCAGCTTTTTTTGGGGGGGGCATATCGCAGTTTCCATAATGAATTGTACATGTGTACATTGCTGAGAGAGAGAGAGAGAGAGAGAGAGAGAGAGAGAGAGAGAGAGAGAGAGAGAGAGAGAGAGAGAGAGAGAGAGAGAGAGAGAGAGAGAGAGAGAGAGAGAGAGAGAGAGAGAGAGAGAGAGAGAGAGAGAGAGAGAGAAGAATAATGTTCCTACTATTTAAAATGTATAGATAATGTGTATCATCTACAGTTGTAAGAGGAATTGTGAATTGAATTACAACTTGTCTTGTCTGGAGTGAGTACAGCGGAACCCAATGGAAGGTAGAATACAGTCGAATCTGGTACATTGAGTTAACTCCAATGTTTTTGAATTTCAAACAAGTTTATTTCAATGAACATGCAAATGTTTGTTGGAATTGTTTTGTATTGTCTCCAGAAGGTGGCAGTGGAGGGCTCTCCGTCAAGGCGTAGCTGATTCTCGTCATGTCGTTATATGTCACTCTTTATAAGAGATTACCAAACCATAACACGTAGTGAGATTATCCGCCTTCCTTGTGTCTCTTGTCCATTTTTTTTTCGGGCTGGGGGCATCGGGGTGAATATTGTAAAATAATGGAAAATGTTAAGTCCGCAGCTAAAGTAAAGAATTTCCTTACCCGTTCCATTACCTCTGGAGTGTTTGTATACAATTACTTATAAGGTTTCTTTCTTGCTTTAATTTCCTGTGAAGGACTGACTTCCCACGTTAGTATCTTAATGCCGAGTTTTGCAATCCTGTTGAGAGGTCTGAGGAAGCTCTTTCTTACAAATCATGCCTTGATATTGATTCGGGTATAGATCCCACAAAATATGGCAGAATAGCCGCAGGACCTAACGCTAGATCATTTTCCTCGACAACAGACATTACTGCCTGTCCAAGAGCCTCCTCTTGACATTCATCCTTAAGTTGAGATTGTAATTGAAAGTAGTATCTGAGAATTTACAACTATCAATACCCTCTGTTGTAACTTTTCCATTTGAGTTTACAGAATGGACTGGCATCACACCTCACTGCCTCTGGTCGGCCCACCCTGGCCTGTGTTGCTTTTCCAATATAATATGTGCCAATCGGTCAAAGCAGAATCAATCGAACCGTGCAAGATTATACTAGACACTTGCACTGGAGGGTTTCAGCCATAAAATGTTGTGAGTGACGGGTTCCACCTAAGGGTCAAATCTCTGTTACATGTTGTGTCAGTGTTTCAAATTAAACCCCATCAAATGCACAGAGCTTTCAGACGGTCAAAAATCGATTTCCAAGTTGCAGTAACCGAGACGCAGCTGCCCACCATCAAGGCAAAAAGACAGGATATAGAGTACTGATATGTTTTACAACAATACTTAACCATATTTAAAATTGTATATGTACATTTCCCAGCTGTTTTTGGCTTAACGGTCATCAGATATGTCAGATAAATAAGAAACAATGTATCAAGATGAAACTTTCAGATGACCTCACAACTTTGTCGTTAGCTTAAACATCTGGCTAGATCACATATCAAAGGATAATTAGTTCAAGTCCCATCCGCATTAGGATAAATCTAAACACCCGGACTAACATATCCATATATGTGTTTTTGTGTTCCTGTGCATGAGGTTAAAACACATTGTGTTTGTGAATGCAGTTCCTCTCCCAAGAGCATTTGCGTGAATCTAAACAAAGTTCATTGGCATAAGCGGATTTGACTTTTTCCTTGTGGTCGTAATGAGCTGTGATAAACACCGGCGGATAAATTTCATATTTCATCCATATTTGAAATTGATGGAAATCAGGATTTACATTGCCTTGTTCCCATGGTGATTTCCCATGAGCCTTGATGACTATGACACAAAAATGTGAAACCTTGTTAACACAGTTTCCACGGTAGTTGAAGAAAAAATGTCTCTGAGGCCAACAGCTTTAGCAGTTTGTTACCATCCATTCATTCGGAACCAATGTATTTTCCTCTTGCTTTATAAGTGCCCTTTATAGTTGCCGACAAGTCCAAGCCAACCAGTCCAGGGTGTAATCTGCTTTTCACCTGAGCTCAAATGAGATTGGCTCCAGCACCCACACTGTATCCTCTGCCGGAGATAAGTACAGGAGTGAAAAAGTCAATTGTTTCAAAGGAATCGTGTCGATTGTGGAGAATGTTAATGTCCGATTTAATAAGGCTCTGTATGTAGTCGGTTCAAGCAATGAGCAGCCTAATTGGCTGTGTGCTTCTTGGCAGCATCCCCAAAAATGGCACTCTTGATTCAGACTCAAAAAGACACAACACCTTTCACAAACTAGAAGGAGCCGCTGCTCTAAAGCACAATATGACACCTTCATTTCAAATGTTTAAAAAATAAACAGTTTCAGATATACGTGGGTTGCTACTTATTTTCGTTAAATTAATTGAAAGCTCACTCAAATACTGACAGTTTTCTGCCTTGGATATCATAATGTGTTATGCACAGTTGTATGAAATCTTCATTGGATTCAAAACGGGCATCCTCAAATTGTCCCCATCCCCAACCTATCGAGCAATACCACCAAGACCAAAACCTGTTTCCTTCTTAACTCATTCACTGACAGATGTGCAAAAATGTGTCCACGCAGTGCCAGGGTTTTTGTCATTGTCACTTGAATTCCAGGACCCACAGAATACTGAGTTTTGGGACTACATAAACATTCAATGTAGCATAAGAAATCTGAGACTTTCTTTACGTCTGTGTAAGCTCTCAGTCATACAGGAGTGGTCCATTGATGAAAAGGTTTCTTCAGCCGTCATCTGCAAGATACCAGTAAGACTTTAGTTTGCTGACGAAGCTTCTTGGATAAGAGGCGAAAACGTCCGACACCTTCAAAGAAGTACAGATGACGGCTGAAGAAACCTTAGACTATCTTCTTTCATCAAGAAAAAGAGTTAGCTCCCAAATGATATGGGTCTGAATTTATATGAGCTTCAAATGAGAGTGGCTGTCCAACTTACAATGCAATACATCTATATTGTTTATATAGGGCTTTAACAACAGCTGGAGCTAGAAAAGTGCTAACATGGAAAAAAGGGAAATACATAGCCAGAGGCCATGGCCAACGCTTTATCAGCATCCAAATATGAAAAAAACAAATCCCGAACAAATTCAGGAATGACGCTCTACATCATATTTTCAATTAGTGAATACATTTGTGAATGGCAGTGAATGAGTTAATGACACGTGTGTGTGTGTGTGTGTGTGTGTGTGTGTGTGTGTGTGTGTGTGTGTGTGTGTGTGTGTGTGTGTGTGTGTGTGTGTGTGTGTGTGTGTGTGTGTGTGTGTGTGTGTGTTAATGACGTGCCTTTATCTCTTTTCTCCACAGCCCATTAATCTTGAGTGTGGGACAAGCAGCCATTACATATTTTAACCCAGGTCACTTGCTGCGTGTGGCAGATAGGTGATGTCAATTATTTGTGCGTCTATAAGAATGGCCTGGACACAATCTGCGTGTGTTTTTGCTCACATAAAACGCATACCCGAATGAAAAGTAACTGTACCATCAATATTTTGTTGTTAACTCCCATGTGTGCATGTACACTGCGTGCGGGGTTGTGATTTGTAAAATCTGAGATAAGATAAAGCCAGCAGCTCAGACATCAATAATAAACTGCTTGATACATTCCGGCCCCAGAGACAGGTGATGCTCAAGCTGCAGGTGATGCAAAATGATTCTGTACATTTGAGACCTCACACACTCCCTCAATAGCCTCCATCTATTTATCTAATTTGGTCGACTGAGAATAAGACTAACGCTTTGCACTACATTTTTTAATCCACATGACACTCCCGCTGTCACGACATGTGCTGTGTTTCATGCACACTGAGCTAATCGAAAGCTTCCATCAAAGCTCATTCTGAGCTTGTAGAATTTCCGGATAGATTTTCTAATATTTCTTCCATCTTTGTCCCCCTTCACTTGACATTTGTTCCAGAGGAATGGCTTTAGCAGATCTGGGATTAAAATGGCGGATTTCCAAAGTAAAGTAATATGCATTTAAAATTTGGGGAATATATTACCTTTCTTATACTGTTCTATTTTTGTGTATGGGTTGTCCAAAAAATGTCAACTTAACTCATTTACTGCAATTCATGAATTTACTTGGGAATGGAAAATATGCACCATTCCCAAATTAGTTTGGGATTTGTTGTTCCTTGCTTTGGAGCCGATAAATCGCTGGCCAGACCTCTGACAATGTTTTTGTTTTCCAAGGCATTTCCATTTTTTTCCCATATTAGCGCTTTGTTCCAACTTCATCTGTTGTTAAAGCACTATATAAACAAATATGTATCGATTGCATTGTATTTTGGACAGTCGTCCTCATTTCAAGCTCATATAACTCCAGACCCAGAGTCTAAGGCAGACTTGGGCAAACTACGGCCCGCGGGCCACATACGGCCCGTTAGGCTTTTTGATCCGGCCCGCCGAACTTGCCCAAATTATAGTAAAAACAGTGTCTAAAACTCATGACAAAAAGTTAGCCAAGAACAGGGCAGATAACTGAAAAATGGCCTGGCCCAATTTTCACAACTTGAAGCACAACGAGACAACTAATCACATTAAAAAAAACATTGTCCCGAAGTATAAAGTTTTTTTTTAAATCAAGAATGCACCGACTACAAATGCTACCTTGCTTAATTTACGGTAAATGTGCATGGCTGTAGATTTTGCTGCAGTAGTCAATTGTCATTGCAGTGCACAATACAACGTTTGCATTGCTTTCTACGAGCCACTAAGCCCCTTTCATAAGTCTCACGTACACTTCACAGTCACGGTTTAATGTAAATTTACGTTTTGTAGCGTCACATATATTGTTAGCTTCTTTTGAATCTTTCTCCTGGGCTGAGGTTCTGTGCATCTATTTTGGAAAATGACATCCAATTGCACGACTTTATAACTCTTGCGAAAGTCCGAATAAAGAAGCAGGCTTCTGATTGGCTGCCGTGCCGAGTATGCAAATTTCAACTACAGGTAGTCTATGTTTGTGTGCTCGGCGACGGTGCACGTGTATTGTTTGCGCGTGAAGGCGAGGGCGTCAGTGAGGAGTTTGTTGAGCGCGCGGTCAGGACAAACCATCTATGATTTGGCGGAATTTAACACAAGTAGGTATTATTGAGCTTGAATATTTCGTTGTGTAATAATATGTTTTGAATGTTGAAAGTGATTCCATTTTTCAATAAATGTTGATTTCTTTAACTTTGCCCCTTCAATGAAAACTTATTAAAAACAGACGCAATCTTGATAAATCACAGTGCATATGTTATTTTAATCTATTTCCATTTCCTCCTCCAAGTATCTGCGAAATAGTATGTAAACGCCATATTCCTTGAGACAAATTTATTAACTGATCAGGGATATTTTTCACATTTGAAAGACAGTTAATAAATTGGGTTGTGGTGTTCTTACTGTGCTATGAGGTTTGTACACACTACATTTAAAGGACAACCGGCACCTTTTTTTTTGTTTCCCACTGACATCAGAAAAACGTCTTATAGCATCTAAAATACCCAAATCAGGCAGGCTGATATTTTTAGTTAAATGAAAAACACCAATAAAAATGACTTCAAAATGCATCCGGAAATGGCCAGTTTCAGAAGGTCCCACCCCCCTGTTCGTGACGTCACGCCAAGACGTCTTGCCTTGCTCGAGAATCAAAACAATGGCTTCAGATTCGGAGAAGATGGGCCTGAGAACAGCCAGGGCCAACCTGTCACGTGGCATCAGGATGGCCAAGAGACAGCACTCCAGGAGGATCGCCAACCACTTCAAAGACAGCAGTGACACCAGGAACCTGTGGCGTGGGATACAGACCATCACAGACTACAAGCCCACTCCACAGACCTGCGAGAATTCCACCACTCTGCTGAACCAGCTGAACGACTTCTTCGCCCGCTTCGAGGCAGACAACAGCACTCCAGCACAGAAGACCCCACCACCTCCCGGCGAACAGGTGCTGACACTGTCCCAGGACAGCGTGAGGCGATCCCTCAGAGGGACCAACGCACGAAAAGCGCCGGGTCCCGACGGCATTCCTGGCCGTGTTCTGAGAGACTGCGCTGTGGAGCTCACAGATGTCTTCACGGACATCTTCAACACCTCTCTGAGCCAGGCTGTTGTGCCCACGTGCCTCAAAGCCACCACCATTATCCCAGTCCCGAAGAAGTCGTCTCCCACCTGCCACAATGACTACCGCCCGGTCGCACTCACTCCCATCCTCATGAAGTGCTTCGAGCGGCTAGTTATGAACCACATCAAGGCTGCCCTCCCCCCCACCCATGACCCCTTCCAATTTGCATATCGGCCCAACCGCTCGACCGATGATGCCATCTCCACTGCTCTCCACACAGCGCTCACCCACCTGGAGACCAGAGACTCCTACGTCAGAATGCTGTTCATCGACTTCAGCTCAGCATTCAACACAATCATCCCCCAACAGCTCACCAATAAACTGAGCAAACTGGGGATCAGCACCTCCCTGTGCAACTGGCTGCTGGACTTCCTGACGGGGAGACCACAGGCAGTCAGAGTTGGCGACAACACTTCCAGCACCATCACGCTGAACACAGGGGCCCCCCAGGGGTGTGTGCTGAGCCCCCTACTCTTCACTCTGCTCACGCACGACTGCTCACCATCATCACCCAGCTCCAACCTCTTCATAAAGTTTGCGGATGACACGACTGTGGTGGGCCTCATCAACAACGACGAGGAGACAGCCTACAGGGACGAGGTCAGCCGCCTGGCCACGTGGTGCAAGGACAACAATCTCCGTCTGAATGTGGAGAAGACGAAGGAGATTGTTGTGGACTTCAGGAGAGTGCGCCCCAGCATGCTCCACTAACCATCGACGGTGCTGCAGTGGAGAGAGTGAGCAGCATCAAGTTCCTGGGAGTGCACATATCCGAAGACCTGTCCTGGAGCCACAACACGGCATCAATGGCCAAGAGATCCCACCAGCGCCTGTACTTCCTCCGCAAGCTCAAAAGAGTTGGAGCCCCGACCCCCATCACGACCTCCTTCTACCGCGGTACCATAGAGAGCATCCTGACCAGCTGTATCACCGTGTGGTACGGCGCCTGCACAGTGTCCTGCCGTAAGACTCTGCAGCGCATCGTGAGGACAGCTGAGAAGATCATCGGTGTCTCTCTCCCCCCCCTTCAGGACATCTACAACACCCGCCTCACCCGCAGAGCCATCCGGATCGCTGGCGATCCCACCCACCCCTCCCACAGCCTCTTCAGCCTGCTGCCATCGGGTCGGAGACTGCGGAGTCTCCGAGCCAAGACCAGCAGGCTCAAGGACAGTTTCTGCCACCAGGCAGTCCGGAGACTCAACTCCCTCCCAGCCCTGCCCAGCCTGCCCCTTCCCACTGCCACACTCACCGAACTCTGAGTACACGCTACATGCTGTACGATCATCCTGAACTCTATTTTTGTTATTTCTCATTAGACAAGACCTCACTTCAACCCTTTCTAGTTGTTTGTTTTTGCAATTACGACATTACGTCACTTTATGTACGTCACTTCCTCACTTTACATATGTCACTACCTCACTTTCCATACGACACTACCTCACTTTACACACAGAAATTACATGTATTGTCTGTTGTCAATTGTATGTCTTTTTTAGCCACATTATAAGTGCCTTGCATGTCTTGCACGCTGGGTCCGAGAGGACATTAATTTCATCTGTGCTGTATGTCATGCATATTAGCATATTTGACAATAAAGCTGACTTTGACTTTGACTTTTGACTTTTCTTGTTACTCATCCAGTTATGAATAGGATTCAAATAGTTCTGAAGAGGAAAGCATAAATGTTTGCAATTGATTCAAGGAGTCCTCCCATATCAATTCGAGCCGTCAATGACAGCAATGTAGCACCCAGAAAATGCAGAAGATTGCGCCCAAGCTGCGTTGGAAATGGGCTGATTTGTCAGATGGGAATTTGTGTCAGCGAATATCAAATAGTTGTCTTGGTGCAACACACAACGATTCACCATGGCGTTATTTATGTGTTTTCCTTCTAATTTCGCCATCAACACGAAGTTTTCAGACCAAACAAAGTACCCAAAATGCATTGTATGTCGCTTTCTCGGTCAGGGGCGGTCCAAACATGACGTCACATGGGGATCGTCATCAACTCGAAAACAAGACTTCATTAATATTCAGCGCAAGTCTTAAAACGTAAACTATAGCTATATGCTGTGGAATCTTTGTAAAATACACTCAGTCAAAGTCATTTGAAGTGATTTTATAAATTATGGACATAACTTGTCCGGAGGCGTCGGTTTTCCTTTAATGCTTTAGGTTTAGTATTTCCGGCCCAAACACTCCCTCCAAATGCTCCTGGCCCGGCCCCTCTGTCAAATTTTAGAACCCAATGCGGCCCGCAAGTCAAAAAGTTTGCCCACCCCTGGTCTAAGGTTTCTTACACTGCATTGAATATGTATATAGTCCTATAACTCAATATTCTGTGGATTCTGAAATTCGAGTGACAATGACAAAAACCCTGCCACTGGAGTGGACACGTTTGCTTGTCTCACAGTTAATGAGTTAATATTTTTTTGGGGGGGGTCAAGGGGGTTGTACAGTGGGTGCTTGTGTGTGTTTGCGTGAGGGTGTGCATCACACAGTCTGGAGGGTTGTCTAATATGTTTTGTTACCAAGGGAAATAAAGAGTGAATATTGGTGGTCAGACTAATCATCTGGAAACAGCCTCTCACTGTGCAGTGTATTTTAATTCAAGCCATGAATGAATACACAAGCGCACACACGGGCTTTACGCATGTAGTTGTTCAATCACAACGGACAGTCTCTCTCTCTCTGTATCTCTCTGGTCAGCCAGCCAGTTATTGGAGCATTTTCTCTCTTGCTGGCATGAGCCTAACGACCACAAATCACACAAACAAAGCCTTTTTTTGCCTGCCAGGAGGAAATTCAAGAAATATGATTTGAGGTGTTACAAACAACTACTTGGTTGCTCTACAAAGGTGCCAGTACACATAGAGCGGTGCAGCCATTCACTTTATTTGCTATTCATCAGAGATGCAAGTGTGTTTTTTGTGAATGACTCCATTAAATATTTTATTGACACTCATATTGGTACCAATTGCAAAGTGATCTCTTAACAGAACATTCCACTACATATTAAAATAACTAAAACAAAATGTGTGCAAGTACAAAACGCAACATGCAAATTCCACACAATAAATAATGTATTTGAGCTAAATCTAAATCTGTGATCCGACCACCAGACTCAATACACAGTACTACTATCTTTTATTTTTATTTTAGCTATTCGGAAGGACATTTGCTGATTGGCGGATGTTCCTCTTCAGAATTTCCTGCTCAACTGCAGAATTTGTTGTGACATCCATCACAGCAAGTTGTCCAGGTCCTGAGGTAGAAAATCTGCCAAAAAAACATCACACCACCACCACACTGCTTTACTGTTGGCCTTATGTCCTTTTTTACCGCACGTTGTGCCATTTTTACCGCACAATTAACATGCCACACATCTTTCAAAATGTTATATTTGAATCATTGGTCCACAGAATGTCTTTCCCAAAGTCTCGAGGATCACCAGATGTCATTTGACAAATGTGAGACGAGCCTTTGTGTTCTTTTTGGATTGGATTGGATTGTATGCAGTGGCTGCATGGATGGCATTTTTGGCCAGCGTCTTGATTAAATAACCCATAAGGACTTGTTGGCGGTCAAATACGATTAAGTCGTTTTACCTTTCACTGCATTGTGAATTATCCCATTGTGAGATTGATCTAATCTAATCTAATCTAATCTAATCTAATTTAATCTAATCTAATCTAATCTATCCATTATTTTTTTTTTATTGTTTGAAGCAGAAGGATCTGTTGCATTTCTTTTTCAAGGTAGTTCCCTATGCGAATGTATGACATTGCGGTTCACCTGCATTGCTCCGTTTGAAGTCAATAAGATATGAAGGATGACTCATTTGAAGTAAGCGTTGATGTAATGCATCCCATTTGAATCAAATGGGTTTCAAAGGATGTGTCCTTTGAAGTCGGTATTTACCCCCTTTGGTAGCTACACTTCTTAAAGACAGTCTTCTGAAGTCTAAGCATGCACCAATTGGAAGGCGATGCTTATTATTGGAGAGCAAAAATACATTGAATGCATGGCTGAATAAGAGGAATTTAGGTGCACACTCATGAATTGTGATTTGTCCGTCACTTTGTTAGACTTGGAGGGAATTCAACATAACTGGCCGAACAACGTAAACATGTTTTCAAGAAAAAAAAAAAATATGAACGTTTCACCATATGTCAAATCGAACTTAATCTATTGTAATTTTCGGGCAAGAGAAAACCACTGATTGGATTTATTTAATTCAAAAATGACCATCCGTTACATGTGATAAAATGTGCTAAACCAAGGTCTTTGTTTTTTTCATCAAAAATAAACACATGCTACATGCAAGTTTCACACATCAATCACATGCAAACAAAAAAACTAGAGGCTGGAGTTACGCACTACTTCAAAATTCACTTATATTCTTTGGCATTCGACTGACCTTGATTTTATTCCCTGGTGCTTTCTACTATCTTTGTCACTGATTTATTTCCTGTATATGATAGCTGTCCATGTTAAGCGCTTTGCTGCAAGTCCAGCTGTTGTTAAAGCGCTATATGAATCAATATGTATTGTACGTATGAGGTTAAAATCTTAGCGAAAGAACATAGATGGTTTGAAAGGGGAGTAAATGAAGCGATTTTCATAAAACAACTAAATCCCTCATTAAAACGATATGGTGGTGTGAGGTTCAATTTGGATCGTTCATACAATAGCCTGCCTAGGCAACATAGGATTAGTAATAGTACTGATGAGGTGATACCGGTGGAAGTGGGGCAATCAGGCAATACCCCTGTCGTTAGTCAGGACAATAGGAACAATCATTGGAGCTGCAGGGAGTAGTCCTCTGCTCCCCCCAATCTGAGAGCAGGGACCTATCGTAGCAGAGTCCGGCACTGCCATGTCTGGACAGTAGGGATATATATAAGTCCTAAACTATCATCAAGACTTTAGTTTGCTGACAAAGTTTCTTGGATAAGAAGCGCAACGTCCAACACCTTCAAAGAAGTACAGATGACGGCTGAAGAAACCTTTTCATCGATGGACCACTCCTGTACGACTGAGAGCTTACACAGACGTATTGTACGTATTGTATTGTACTACTTCTTGTATAGGGAGAAATGTAGTCGATGGTGACAGTAATTGCGAGACCTGTTATGGTGCAATGTTACTTCACAATTACTGTAAGGCGCCTACATACAAGGCGCAGGGTCATCTTTTGAAGAAAAGATGCCATATACACCAGAAAATTGTCATTGATCAGGTTGGAGACCAACGGGTGCTGGTCGTACCGATCAGTGGCGGATTGCCACGTTTGGTTTGGCGACCAACGAGTAGCGACGTCAGCCCTGCCTGGAGCCTCGCAGGTGCTGATCGTTTTAATCAGTGACACTTAAAAGGACTCCCATCCGGTATCAGTTCATTGTTTGTTGCATGCTTTGTCTGCAATTGCATGCATTGTATGCTGTGAATGTCTTTGTTGAACCTTGGCGGACTTTTACACTTGGTTTTCTTTTGATACTTTTGTTCTGTTCAGATGATTTTGATGTTTTACATTTTATACCTGCTGACCTTTATTTTAATACAATTTGTCAAACAACCTCCTGCTCCCTCCTGCCTGCTTTTTGGGATCCGCACCCGCCATCACCACCTTGCAAAACCGTGACACTCAAAAGTCAAAATAAAACAAGAAATCTGAGCCTTTGACATTATGTTGTGCTTAGTATTGACATTTTTGTGAGTGATAGTGCAAATATTTGATTTCTTCAGTGTTTTTGGTTGGAATATATTTTTATATAGGCTGAATTTACACGCATGTAGTAACATGAGAGGCTCATTCTACTTCCCAAACTACTCTGTACTTGATGAGTCCCCTGGCTAACTCGATCACTCACCGGCAATCCGAGAACAGATTAAGTATGTATAAATTAAATAGTCCGTTAAGTCTTTGGGCTTTTGATGAATTAATTGAGTTAATTGCTATTAGCTTCAAAATCCTCAAATCAATTTGAACAGTTTAATCTCATTACAGCAGAACACACAACAGGGGTGCACAACTCCAAACGATCCCAAAGAACTATAATACCTGTCGTCCAAAAATAACTCCCTACACTCAAATATTTCTTCTTTATTTCGACTTTCAAAACCTCTCCCACACAATGTAACTGCACGCAACGTCTCTTTTGAAAAATGATCATCATTGAAATCACACTTTCCTATTCATGCACAGTAGGTGACAAAAAAGTTGTGCCCTAATTCCAGTGTTGGGCAGTGTATGTGGAACCGGTTTAAGGAGTGGAAGCAAGAGAGCAAATAGGTATTATCGAGTCAACTTGGCCCGCTGCAAGAGATCATTGACGTGCAGTCAGGGGAGACAGTCATGGAAATATCAAACGCCAAAATAAATTAAAGTTATATTTGTTTAGTGATTTGTACTTCAACGTTCTTTTCCATCTAACTTCACCAATTTTGGATGTTTTTTTTTTTTAAATCGCTGAATTTTCACATTTACCGTTCAAATACTAAGTGGAGACGAGCGGTGAGGCAGCAGCCGGCTGAGCCTCACCATGGATTGCGCAATCACTATGCTAACTGTGCTGGCTTGCTCTGCAGTGAGACCGCATTGCTCTCCCTCTGCATATCGTGATTGAAGTGTTCAAAAGCTTTTAGTATATGAACTAAATTTCTACAGTTTAGCTGGTGTAGATAATGTACCGTCACTGTACATTATAAACACTGTACTGCAGTGTTTATTTTATTTTATTTTTATCAAAACTGTGCATAGGTGAGGCACACAGTTCTCCTGCCTCATGACATGGGGCGCTGGTGATTAAAGATTATTCTTGTGACTCCTCGGCTGCAGAATAATAGAATTAGTGACAGCAAGCTACAGTAAACAGTTAGCAAGTTAAGTGCAACCATCCAGTCATTTTTTCATCTTGTTTAGCCTTATTTTCAGAATGGTGGATTACACATCTCAATTGAAAGAATTTTCTAAACTGTACTTTCAATCGAAGCAGGAGATAATAATTAAAGGAAGACCAACACCGGACTGTGTAGCTCACAAACGGTGAGGGATGAATGTAAATCTCCTGGACAGCTTCCCAGCTTTTTGGCCAAGGATCTCATTGAAAGGACTGACCAAGGACGACTTTCTTCACTGGCAGTGATCTTCATTGAGACAGAGAGACTTGGACTTCATTTATAAGTAAAGGTAACACGATAATGTTTTTTTTCATTATTTTTCGATGCTATAGTTTCTATACAGTATATAAAGAATTCTGACATGACATTTTAAACAAAACACGTTAACTGTTGCCAATCAAATGGTGAATAAGCTACTCTGTAGAGTTCATATATTTGTAAATCTGACTGTGATGACGTCAGTGCCTCACCAGAAATGAACCTCACTGCACGTCACTGCAAGAGATGCATCTTTAAAAAAATCCATTGTTTGTTTTTTATCCAAATTTCTTTTTTTACTTCAACTGTTAGACTTGAAAATGTGTGTCTTGTATATGAATTTGAATGAGTTTGGATGTGTGTGTACCGGCATGCCAACCAACCAGCATTTGCATTGTGACTAAAACGCCACTCCTGTTGTTATGGAAGATTTATGTCTTTTGCCCAGGGATGGAGTGGGAATGGCAGCTTTTGTGTGTGTGTGTGTGTGTGTGTGTGTGTGTGTGTGTGTGTGTGTGTGTGAGTGTGTGTGCGTGTGTGTGTGTATGAGTATGCGTGTGTGTGAGTATGTGTGTGTGTCTGTGTGTGTGTATTTGTGTGCATGTGTTTATGATGAATAAATTACACAAGGGACTCGTGTTTGAATGCCAGAATATATCCTTGTTAAGGAGTTACTGTCAGACAGATCCAAGATTTTTCTTGCTGCAAATTGATTCAATTCACACAACAATACATGGTCAATTTATTCCCTGTTTCTACATAATTATATAGAGTCAAAGAGTCCATTAAAAATACAATTTTAATTTTAGTATCCGAACCACATTCAAGTCAAATGCAATTAACTAATTTGTTGACATTGTATGACATTTGAACTTCAAAGAAAATAAGACAGAAGTGATACTGTTTGGTCCCAGTGGCCTGTGAACATCTCATCCTGTCGACTTGGGCCCCCTGTCTCTTTATCTGAAGTCAACAGTCTCAAACTTGGGTCTTAAACGAGACAGTGACTTTAAAATTGAACGACAAGTCGGTACTGTTGTTTAATCCAGCTTCTTGCATCTTAGGCAGCTGGCTAAGATAAAACATCTCCTTTCTCATGAGCACATTGAAGCAGTAATTCATGCCTTTGTCACATCTCGGCTTGATAACTGTAATGCACTTTACTTTGGAGTCAGCCAATCCTCCATGAAGCGTCTCCAGCTGGTCGGGAATGCAGCTGCTCGCCTTTTGACTGGTACTCGTAAGAGGGAGCACATGACTTCTAGTCCCTATACATTTTAGAGTTCATTTCAGGATCTTATTATGAGTATTCAAATCTTTAATACTCCTTATCTCTCCAAGCTCCTCCACATCCACACACCTTCCCAATGCCTGCGGTCTGCTGATCAGACATTATTAGATCCATTGCTGCTCCCACTCTCTGGCATGACCTGCCATTGACCATTCGTGAAGCCTCCAAAATTGAACTTTAAAATTGAACGACAAGTCGGTACTGTTGTTTAATCCAGCTTCTTGCATCTTAGGCAGCTGGCTAAGATAAAACATCTCCTTTCTCATGAGCACATTGAAGCAGTAATTCATGCCTTTGTCACATCTCGGCTTGATAACTGTAATGCACTTTACTTTGGAGTCAGCCAATCCTCCATGAAGCGTCTCCAGCTGGTCGGGAATGCAGCTGCTCGCCTTTTGACTGGTACTCGTAAGAGGGAGCACATGACTTCTAGTCCCTATACATTTTAGAGTTCATTTCAGGATCTTATTATTAGTATTCAAATCTTTAATACTCCTTATCTCTCCAAGCTCCTCCACATCCACACACCTTCCCAATGCCTGCGGTCTGCTGATCAGACATTATTAGATCCATTGCTGCTCCCACTCTCTGGCATGACCTGCCATTGACCATTCGTGAAGCCTCCACGCTGCCCATCTTTAAAACCTCAAAACCTCAAAACTCACTTATACTCTTTGGCATTTGACTCAGCATAATTCCAATTTAATCTTGGTTTCACTCCCTGGTGCTTTCTAATATCCATGTGACTGCTTTATTTACTGTATATGATAGCTGTCCATGCAAAGCGCTTTGTTATAGATGCAGCTGTTGTTAAAGTGCTATATAAATCAATATGTATTGTATTGTATAAGAATGTTAAAATAATGTACCGGTCTTGATTCAAGTCACATTTCAGCGCAGTGTTTTATCATTATATTTTGGTAAAACATGATTACATTGGTTTGTAGCTGTGCTCATTTTAATTTACCGTTTATGGGATGAGTGTACATGGCAGAACCTCTTGTAGCACCTGCAGCAGCTGATAAAACTAAGATTTACAACCACAATAATCACAGAGAAGAGACATCGGATTATTACGTTGTTCTCGGCTAAATTTGTAGTGTTACGTACCTTATTTTTGTGTGATTGGCCTCAGGCTTACTCACTGTGTTACTTTGCCTTCTGTTGTCAATAAGAAGCAAATTCTTTTAGCTTCTGCAGTGCTTTAGAATCGGTTCTGTCCTGACAAATATGGGATGCATTTGTTTGATTGATTGACAGCTTTGTCGTGTCTCTTCAAGGTATGTAATTTTAATTAAAAAAAGACAATGGAATCATTCACATCAATTACAGAACTAGATAGTTGTGACAAGCAACCTTAAATATATGTGAGATTAGATTTATATTTACACTCGAAATTAAATAACTGTTCAGAATGTTTATTCCAATTCGTAATTTGCTACTTTGTCTTTGTCACCTAAAGTCTGAATTACATTTATTCAGGCTTGCATTTGTAAGGTCAAAACGTGAAAAAAAGACATTTGAAATGTTATGAATGAGTTTTTCAAGGCCCACTTCTTGGGCTTAGCTTTAGCTGTTGTTAAAGCACTATATAAATCAACAAGTATTGTATTGTATTCTATCATATTCCACGCAGTCTAAGACCATACGGTATGTGGCAACTCTGATCTCTTCGCACTTGAAAATGATTGCAGTGAGATGAAACATTCCAACACCGAACAATGCCATTCTCCTGTTGCTTCTTTGCTCATCTTGTGATCATCAATACATCGGCTCAAATGAAAACAGTTTCAAGGCACCGGGACATGCAAAGGGTGGGCGTAGGATAAGCTTTTAAGTCCTTGACGTGCAATATCGTGAGCGTCTTTCACACATGACAATAAATAAATCTTTACTTAGAGACGACATCAGGAGACAGATCAGCAAGAGATTGCAATAGCTGTGTGAGGGAGTGTGTGTTTGTGTGTGTATGTGTGGGTGTGTGTATGTCTGTGGGTGTGTGTGCTCACATTCTTTATCTATTCATTTAACGTCATAGTGTGTATGCCACATCAAGGAACCTGTGACAACAGAACAGTTGGTTGCACATAAAGCTGTCGGGCTGTCAGTTCAATGTCTGAATTACAGAGCGTGTACATCTGCACAAATCGACCTGCAGTTAATCTGAGCTTCTGTACATGGACCCTCTCTACAGTTGACATAATGCTTAGAAAGTCCTGAGTCCCGATATACGATATTTGTAAAACTTTCTTGAAAAAAAGATGAGAGTTTAGACTGGATTACATAGTGAGTTTTTTTTTCGTTTGTTTGTTTTTTCTTTTAAGTCCAGCGAGCAGCACAGGACTAACTGGCCCTCTTGACCACTTTTTCTGTCTCGGGTGGTCTCAATCATATACTTGGTCATGTTGCAGTCACTGCTAGTTTTTAGCGTCAGCCATGGTATTTATTTGTTACTTTGGAATTTAAACGTCTGTGTAAGCTCTCAGTCGTACAGGAGTGGTCCATCGATGGACCAATATATATTTTTATTTATTTCCTTTCATCATGTCTGAATTCTGCATTTAGTTATTCTCTTTGTTTAAAATACAATTCCTCAAGTACACCACACTTCTCCTTCCTGCCTACATTTTTGGGGTCCACCTCCACCATCTCACACTCGTGAGACTAATCCGTGGTGCAAAAAAAGCTTTCTTTAAAACACAGACGAGTAATAATTTGCACAATTTCAATGGCCAATTGTTTTTCCTTTATCAGATTGTTCAACAGCTGTGGAATTGTCCCAAGATTGCTTGCATTGAGAATACTCATTCTTACAGCGTGAACCGGATAGAGGTTAGAATGTGAAATTAATAGGGAAAGTAGGAGAAAGACAACCCGAGGACAATATGCAACCGATATGACAAGAGAAGGAGAGATAAAATCTAACCAGCGAATCTACCAGATAGATATAAACCTTTGTCTTTATGCGTCTCTGGAGTCAATGTATACAATCCAAAACATTTAACTGCATCAACTTTATAAAGCTATGTACTTTTAAAGACTCTGATTGCCCTGGGACTTGGAAATCGACGGAATTACCACTTGGAGGAAAATTGTTTTGTGTTTGTCTTCACAGAATCTATACTGTGTAGCTTGGAGAAAATTGGTTTGAACGCAAAAGGAATGTGTCAAAATTATCTATACATTTGTGTATTGTGATATCCTATATCTCAAAACATGTCATACTAGAGCATAAAACCCAGCATAAAAAGAACTTCTGCCAGTTTTTACACCAAGCGTACGTATGCCTGTCCATGAAATATGTTGTTATATTGTTCCTAAACATCTTTTTCTCTTGCTGTTGTTCTGTTTTCATTTTGATATGAAAGTATCTTGTGGTGAGTTTAAGGATATGTACAAACCCATAAATCATATCTATGTGAGTAAGAGAAGAACGCTTCCATAATATTATAACCTTATAACTCGTAAATCACGTCCTGGATTTGATTTCATCAGACATTTACATGATGAGAAGTCCTGAAATCCGCTTTGACTTCATTTTTTCCCGCATTCATATTTTCAGTTGTCAAAAGCATTCTCATTTTACATGCTTTTCATCCCCTTTATGCTTTTAAGGTTTTTTTCCTGTCTTACATCAAGTGCCTTTTATTTGTCTTTTCTTTCTTGAACTTCGAATTCTGACATTGCCAAGTTCCCATTGGAGGCACTGTGAAGAAGTTGAAGCGCTCTGTGGGAGCTCCAAGTGAGTTCAAGAAAGTACAACTACAAAGCGAACTTTTATTAAGCTATAAATTTCATTTTATGTTAAAGGAAGCGACAGTGACAACGTTTTTGTTTGCTCAGTGTACCTTTTGATGAATAACCACAATGTTCCAGTCCAGTTTAATGACAATCGTCTTCCTGCACTCACTGTGATCAAACCCAAATACTTTGTCGTTTCATTTAACACATGTTAAGTCGGAATGATAACTGGGGTCTAATGAATGTTCTCTGAGCACATAAAATATATAAAAATATAACATAAATAAAGAAAAATTGTCGAATCACCAAAGTTTTTTGGATGTGGTTTCCATAAGTGACTTTGTTCATCCCGGCGATGTCTATTTCCTTTGTACATCAAATACTCCGGAGGGAAACCGTCTATGTCCTTTAAAGGACAACCGACGTCACTTTTTTGTTTTTAAACTGACACCAGAAAAATGTTTTATAGCATCTAAAATACCCAAAATACGCAGTATGATATTTTTAGTCAAATGCAAAACACCAATAAAAATGACTTAAAGTGTCCAAAATCTGCAAAAAATTGAGCTGTGAATTGGGCATTTTCAGAAGGTCCCGCCCCCAGTTGGTGACATCACGCCAAGACGTCTTGCATTGCTAGTGAATCAAAACAATGGCTTCAGATTCGGAGAATATGCTTTCTTGTTCCAAATCCAGTGATGAATATGATTCAAATAGTTCTGAAGAGGAAAGCATACATGTTTGCAATCGATTAAAGAATGTATTTGTGCCATTTTGAGGCAACATTGGGGGAAAATCTGTCACCCAAAAAGAGAAGCACAAAATGGCGACCTCCTGTGGCCACCTCCGTTTCCACATGCTGATAAAGTCCTTATATGGCGCTTGGACGCCCTCTTCTGGTCTTCTGGTGGGTTTTGGGTGCAACACGAGGTCCCCAGACCAAACAAGTACAGCAAAATACATTGACGTGATGGAAGGACCGCTACAATGCGTCTTTTTTACAGTAAAGGGTGGTCCTTTAGTGATGTCACATACGGACTCGTCACCAACTCAGAAACAAAACTTCCTGAATATTCAGTGCGAGTCTTGAAACGTAAAATATAGATATATGCAGTTGAATCTTTGTAAAATACGGTCAGTAGA
This sequence comes from Hippocampus bargibanti, assembly GCF_051943395.1. Taxonomy (NCBI): domain Eukaryota; kingdom Metazoa; phylum Chordata; class Actinopteri; order Syngnathiformes; family Syngnathidae; genus Hippocampus; species Hippocampus bargibanti. The sequence continues at coordinate 9,516,793 of NC_142747.1, forward strand.
AGTCATTTGAAGCTATTTTACAAATTATGGACACAACTTGTCTGGAGACGTCGGTTGTCTTTTAAAAGAGATATGAGAGTGCTGAGAACTGAAGCGGGATCAAAGCAAATGCGTGTACTGGCACAACAGACGGTGTTAGCACAGCTGTCCAATCACAAATGGGTGAAGGAGGAGGAACACAGGTGTCACATCCAGAACAAACAACATGCATAATTAACATCTGAGGTTTAGCCTATTGACCACACTTTTCTGTCATTGTCACATTTAATCCATCTACTGTTTGATTCGTCGCAAGTTAAATAAGCACGACCAAGAGCAGAAAATGAGGTTTTCCCGACCGCAAGAATCATCAAGTGAATGGACGAAAAAAAGTAACCTACCGTGATTAGCGAGCGTGATCGGCGGAGAAACATCATAGCGATTACCAAGCAGTCAGCACGATGACCACCCCCTTGAGGACTAGAGGTCTGATTGTGATAGCATGATTATGACTTTGGGGGGCTACGTTTGTCCCTTCACAGTCATGAAGGAACACTCTGCAACGTTTATTAGTGTTGCTTCTGACTCTGACTCCCTCCAGAGGGCGATTAAGCTAAGGTTTGTTTGTTGTATTAAGTTCATCCTGTCTACTTGATATCTAATTTAAAACAGATTATTTTCTTACAGACAGTGTATTGTAGGTGTTCAAATACCTGATATGTTTCAACAATACACTAAAAGAAAATAATCTGTTTTAAATTAAATAAGCTAAGGTTTGTCAAGTGAAGAGAGCACATAGAGTGGACGGCGCTTCGCTGTTATTGTTAGCTTCGACTTCAGATGTTTATGAACACATGTCTCCCGAACTGTGTGATGAGGGGTTTTATGAAGCGAAAGGTCACGGCGAAGTCATTTCCTGCCAAAGTTGTGGTATGGCTATTCGGTTGCATTTTTGATTAAGGTACATCAACGTCTTTATCGTATAACTGAACTGGATGAGCAGCAACAATTTTAAAATATATACTCAATTTCATGCTTAATTTCCACTGCACAGTAACCGCTCGGGTCTCCGTGATGATACAGAATGTGGCTCAAAACTAATCCATGTGGTATTTTCACAGTCAACAAAGGACTCCCGCTTCCCACTTACACACACGATTGCCCTTGTGAGTTGCCTCAAATCCATCTTTACACATCTATTAAATTTGAAATACCTTCCAATGCTGGGAAAATGTGTGATATATTTTATTTGGCATGTATTCGGCGACCTCGTCATGACTACAAAATGCTCAGTTGATGTTGTAGTGTTGAATTTGGAAGTTATTGCTTTTGCCTCCTTTCCTTCACAGTTGTGAGGGCAGGGACTTCAGTCCAGAAATTGTCAAGCGAAACAACAACTGCCCTTGTGGATGGATGCCTTTTGGTCGACACGGATGAATCCCAGTTTGTGCTAGTGCAATGTTCAAGATGACGCCCGAGTAGGCAGCTGTCAGCAAGTGCTCTCACGAGCCTTGCTTTTTTTTTTGTGTTTTCTTTTGTCACTTTGTGTTGTTGTACGTCATATAGAATGGATACGGATTGTTCTTTAGCATTTTTGGCCATGACATTCATCAAAGAGGAGACTGCTGAGCGGTTGCACCTTTTCCGCAGCACAAATATGCCAGCACTGTTTTTGATTTCGGAGGAATGTCAGCGTCATTTGACTGTCTTTGCTGGACAGCTCTGGGGCGATTGTGCTTTTTTGCGCCTATAATGGGCAGCATTTTCACAGCCATGCTTTGCTCAGCGGAAAGGTTGGTGCTGTTGGACTTTCTGGCTGGATCGATGCATGGCTTGAGGAGCCCGCAATGAGTAGCGTCCGCACAGAGCGGTGAGGCATATGTGGAAGTGAACCGGCTTGAAATTGAAGCGGATTTACGTGGGACCGGAGATGTGAGACAGTCTCTTTTCATAAATGGATCCTAGAGCTTAGTGTTTTCGTTCAACATTTAGCTTGTCACAGACATACACATTTCACCCTGACCTCCCTGCTCCACTGGTGAAAAGGACAATTTGATCCTCTCCTCTTCCATCTATAACTGCTTCATGCAACAAAGAGGGTGCAGAAAGTCCACAAGACTGAATGACTGTGTGTTTCTTTTGTGTTGTGTCAGTCACATTGTTTGTTATTTAGGTTTTGTGTTGTTGTTTTGACTTCAAGATGCCGCCATGACAGTAGCTGCCTTTACAGCAGTTTTTCGACTTCTTCCTTTCCTTTGACTTTCATCACTGTGCTGAGACGGAAAGTGAGAGGGTGAGAGTGAGAGTGAGAGTGAGAGAGTGAGAGTGAGAGTGAGAGTTAGAGGGAGAGGAAGAGGGAGAGGGAGAAGGAGAAGGAGAAGGAGAAGGAGAAGGAGAAGGAGAAGGAGAGGGAGAAGGAGAGGGAGAGAAAGGTACGTAACCAAGCCAGTATACAGTACATGTCTTTGCATCCTTTGTGACCAGCATGCATCAGTTTTCAGTGATTTATTTGTTAGGACACGTCCAAGTACGGTTTGTTTATCCCCACTCAAATCACTTGGGTTTGTGTAATTATAATTTGAATATATTTGGGTTTCCCCCCAAACCCCCTTATGCTCCTGTCAAACTGTCAAACTGGCTGACATTGGACAGCTGCAATAATCACACTTGGGGTTTTCATAAATGTGCAAAAAGGAACCACTGGCATAGAAAATTCCATCATGCTTTGATAGTTTGTAGATTAGACTGGGAATATGTCAATAATGACGGATTACACCCAACTGTAGCAAACCGGATTAGAGTTGATTACAGCTATTCATTTCTTCTCAGCGCTCCTTATTTTCTCTTAATTTTGTTCGCTCTCTTTTCTCATAATGGATCTGCGTCTGCTCACCTTGAGGATCCTGCAATGACAGATTTTATTTTGGTGCCGTAGAACTAACTAACTAACTAACTAACTAACTAACTAACTAACTAACTAACTAACTGACCGACTGACTAACTTCTTCTATTGATTGCCACAGCAAATCAGCATCCTCCATCTTCAGAGGTTTGATCGCATGTTTGTTTTGGCCAAGCTTTTACGTCGGATGCCCTTCCTGACACAACCATCTGTATTTATCCTGACTTGGGACTGGCACAAGAAGACACTGGCTTGTGTCCCCTTGTGGCTACAAAAAAAGCAACTCGATGAACTTAATAAAGATGAAGATGCTCAGGAAAAGGCTCCCAAACACAAAAGGGTCATCGGCACATCAGCATTCAAGAAACTATACTCACCAAAATAAAATTCCACTTGACCGAAACTTGTCTTCTCAGAACTTTTGTTTCTTCTCATCACTTTCCGCACGGACTTGTTTTCTTGGTGTTCGACTTCACTTTTTACGAGTAGCGATATTTGTTCTAATTAACATTACTGCTAATATATATTGCCGAAAACGAAAGTGAAAATATGTCAACATTATATTTAAAAATTCACCTGAATGGTGAAACATTTCTTTTTGACTTATTTACTTACTTAACAATGTTTATGTTTCAAATGAATAAATAAATACATCCTGTACAGTGATTTCGTGGTTAACACATCGACCACACACTGAAGAGGTACCGAGTCCGATTTCAGCTCTAGCCTTGCTGTGTGGAGTTAGCATTTTCCTGCGCAGGGTCCCTCGAGGTGTTCCGCTTTCCTCATACATTCCAAAAACATGCACGGCAGGGTGTTTGAACACTCTAAATTGTCCTTAAGTGTAAGTGTAAGCGTGGATGGTTGGTTGTTTGTCTCTGCGTACCATGTGATTGGCTGGCAACCGGTTCAGTGTGTCCCCTGCCTAAGGCACGAAGATGGCTAGGATAGGCACGCCAGCCACCCTTGTTAGGACCTATGAGTAATTCTTTTTATGGTGGAAGTATGATTGAGCCCTGCCATATTAGTTGGTGGACATCAATCAATATCATTTTACCTAAGATCACATATATTTCGAGACTTTTGTCAAAAAAGCTGATTAAATGTTGATCATTATAACATTACCACGATTAGTAATAAAGGTTACATCGTGACAATGTTGAAATGAACAGATTGAGAATTTTCCATCTTAAAGTCAAGTGCTGGTGATGACATCCATCTGAAAATAACAAATGTATAAAAAATGACAACATAACCTGCTACATTTTTTTTAACTTGGCAGAGGTAAATCCATCCCAATATGTATTCAATAATACTTTTTTTGGCACATACAGTGCCTCTACTGCGAGCAGAGTGTCAACTCCGAGTTAATGATGGATAATAAAAAATATGCTAATGAGCCAGCAGGAGGCAGAGACTGAATCGCACCATCAGATGTGGGCAGAGGTTTAAAGAACCGTATTTTGACAAGTTAATTAGTTCTTGCTGGGATATTACTTTGAGTTACTGATTGACCCCATTAAAATCCAGACAGAAAGCCAGCGACGACAACAAAGTGTAGCAAGGAGTGAGGAGATTGTTTCCAAACGCTTTTGTAGTCGGCTGAAGGAGAGGTTCTGCACAAATTAAATGAAGGAGAATGACATTCAAAGGAATGTGACACAAAGCGAATGACAGTCACTGCTAAAGAACGAGACTGAAAATGACAGAGTGGGGATGGAAATAAGACCTCAGTCTCTATCTGGAGCAATACTGCCTTTGCCATTAATTGGGGATGCCCTTTTTCTTTTCTTGCTTTTACCACTGACTGCCCCTTCCAACCCTTCTTTCATCTCGCTCTGTTACTCTGTCTCTGTCTCTGTCTGTCTCTCTCTCTCTCTCTCTCTCTCTCTCTCTCTCTCTCTCTCTCTCTCTCTCTCTCTCTCTCTCTCTCTCTCTCTCTCTCTCTCTCTCTCTGTCTGTCTCTCTCTCTCTCTCTCTCTCTCTCTCTCTCTCTCTCTCTCTCTCTCTCTCTCTCTCTCTCTCTCTCTCTCTCTCTCTCTCTCTCTCCCTTCTCTCTCCCCCTCCCTCACTCTTTTTTTTTCACTGTGTGCCTACGACTGCTTAGCTCTCCTTTTTCTCTGACATGCCTCTTAACTTTTTTCACTCCCCACACTTCCATGCATATGTGAATCTGTCATCGGTTTAAAGAGGTGAGGATGGAGGGGTTTGGCACGTATGACACTGTCACACTTTTTTGTAACTCCTACATCAGTTTATGTTTCACTTTTGGTTTTGGAATTGTTAAATAAATAAAGAATCATTTTTGAATGAAAGTAAATATTGTAAATAAATACGACAAAACAACATCATAATTTATAAATAATAAAAGGTGCAATGCATTGATTACCAAAGTCCAACGGGTATTGTGACACTGAAAGGTGCTTTGGTGACTCCTCCCTGGTGATTTGCACAATGAACTTTGCATTACGCGTGCAATGTATTCACATGCATTCATTTTTCCTTTGAAAAATGACTGACAATCTAATGTGAATGTATGAACATCTATGGCCATTTCTTCATTCAAATGTATTATTCAGTCATGAGGGAGCCGATAGTAACAATTAAATACGTTTTTGCAAATAATTTAAGAATGCTTGAAACATGAACAGTTCTATTTTGATCGCACTTGACAATGTTGTGTAAAGTATGGACAGAGAATTCACCAGGTAGCACCACACCATAATTGCCACGTGCGAATTGACAGCTGGGGGCTGGGCTGCCTCTCGCTGCCTCCACCACCTGCTGTCAATTCTCTAATCACGGACACGGGGCATTTATACGGGTCACGGTCACCTCGCTGTCGCTTGTCGGATGATTGACGGACCTCGCATCTCACCCGTACCCTGGACTTTCTCGGTGCGGGGGTTTATTCCGGTCCGTGGTGTTTTCCGCCGCGTCCCGCAAGTTTTTATTCGCCTTCCGGGATTATGCGCCCTTTGGCACCATCGTGTATGTTTTGTTTTCAGACATAGTAGGCGGGTCAGTTTTACCCTTGCCTGCCTACGCCTCGTGTTTTAGCCTTCTTTATTTGTTACTTCCCTGGTCCTCTTGTTCTTTGGACCAGCACCTTTTGTTCTCCAATATACATCTCACAACGACGAATCAGGTGCCTTCTGCCTTGCTCGGAACGTGACAATAATATTCTCGCAATACTTAAAATATGGACTCCAGATTCGTTCGGTCAAGAATAAAAAGATGAAAGAAACAAGCCAAAATGCTAAAAAGTTAAAAAAAAAAGAAAAAAAGAAAAAAGATAGATAAGATTCTCATCACATGACTGTGAAAGCTGTTTGTCATTGAATGCTTGGTGGTGGTGTCCTTCCTTACAATGTGTGCCACTGCGTTGAGCGTTTCAATGATAGTTAGAATCCTAATTTTAGTACAACAGTATGAAACAAAGGGGAGACTCCAGTTCAGGCTTTGAGGAGAGAAACAAGCGTGAACGCATCTGTCAATGAGTGAGATAACCTCATAAGTATGAGGTCGGAGGTGGCTGCTTTTTAAGAACACACAATCACTTGATGCAAAATGAGGTGGTTTGCTTCAAGGCTCTATCTTTTGTCGACAACTAATTATCATTGACAGTGAATGCAATAATTGCATATAATAAATGTAGTGATATGCCATGTTTATTTCTCTTTTCTTAGATCTATTTAATATAATGTTTTCTTAGGTAAGAAATGGGTCTTGTTGCGGCAATTCGCTATACGAACATCTTTAAACATCTTTTTGCATCGTTTTGTTTTTCTTGGACTTCCTGATACGTCATATCCTGCCTGCCTTTAAATGATGTCACATCCTACACGTCACATCCTATACCTCACATCCTATATGTCACATCCTATATGTTACATCCTGTCCGTCTTATACAAATGCTCTCCCAACACATCTATCTCTCTTTTTCTCTCTGTCTCTGCTCAACCGACCTTGCAATGTCCTCTCTGTCTACAAGATTAAAATAACTTATTCTGTTCAACACCTGGCTTCCTGCTGATTTTACCACCCCACTTATAGAGCGATGAAACAGGAACGAACGATATCTTTTAACCCATCAGGTCTCAAGCCTTACCGTAGATGAGACGGATGGTCGTCGTAAATTTTCAACTGCATTGTCATATCTCATGTGATGTTCTGAACATTATTTTCAGAATTCAAACCAAACTTTGTGAGAGTCTTTCTTGTCTTTGCTGTCAACTTTGACCATCCAATCCAGAAGTTCTTTGTGAGAAGGAAAAATATTTGCTGGCTCTGCAGAAAAGAAAAAAATAACAAGAGAGTGACTGTCTGGAGGAGTGTGGCCTTTATAGCATTAATGTCAACAGGTTTCTTTGGAGAAAAAAAAGACTCAAAGGAAAGCACACTGATATTTCTGTCTTGACATGATTTTTTTTGTAATTCAGAATTCAATTTACCAGTCAAATTGCTGGTTATTTATTTATTTATCTCATCTCATTTTCCGTACCGCTTATTCCTCATTAGGGTCGCGGGGGTTGCTGGAGCCTATCTCAGCTGTCTTCGTGCACGAGGCGGGGGACACCCTGAATTGGTTGCCAGCCAATCGCAGGGCACACAAAGACATACAACAGTCACTCTCACACTCACACCTAGGGACAATTTGGAGTGAATCTGCCTGACATGCATGTTTTTGGAGTGTGGGAGGAAACCGGAGGACCCGGAGAAAACCCACGCGAGTCCGGGGAGAACATGCAAACTCCACACAGGGAGGCCGGACCAGGACGCGACATCTGCACTGTGAAGCCGGTGTGCTAACCACTTGACTACCGGGACACCCTTATTTATTTATTTATTTATTTATTTATCAAAGGAATTGATGAGAAAATTTGCCAGGCAAATAAACATAACTACCGTATCTTCCAGTGTAAAAGGCGCACCAGAGTATAAGGTGCACTCCCAATGAATGGTGTTTTTCAAACCTTTTCCATATATAAGGTGCACCGGAGTATGATGTGCACATTTAATGAATAATAAAGGTTTTCTAACTATAAGGCATACCACATTATTAGCCACTAAATGGTGGTGTTTTCCCCCCAATGTCTCGGAACACATCAGTAAAATCTGAATGATAGGAAGCAGTACTTATCACAGGTTTATGTTGAGAACCCGAGAAATTGTAATTCATCGAGAAAAAAAATGAACATAATATGAAAACTAGGAACAATAGTACAAAATAAAAAGAGCCAAGAAAGAACAAGTGTGTTAAAAATACGATACAACAAAGAATAGCTGTATAAGCAGAAGAAGGCAAATGAGTTGACTTCCGAAACTTCCGAAACAGGTAAAAAAAGTTATACAAATTAAAAGCATTTTCCATGACTAGTCAGACTAAAAACTGAGAACTGAACATACATGACGATACATGACACATATGTGGATCTCAGTGATTTGCTGACTTTAATTTCAAGGCCCATTTTCCGTACAGCAATTGAGCAGAACTTTCGGTCAAGAAGGCCATTATTTTGCTCACACTACAGTACTTCCAGACGTTGACAAGCAAAATACAAGCTCACATTTACAGCCTTTCCAGATTTGATTTACCTCATCTGATTTTCTCTCCAAGCAGCCAGCTGGCAAATCTTGCACAGGAAGGGAGCCGTTATTTCAGTGGCTTTTGTCTGCCCGCGACTTCCTCTTGTTTCCGTTGGATGTCACTTTGCAGCTAGCCATCGCCGCCGCTCCTCTTTTGCATGCTGTGTCTGACTGCGTCACTGTCACTTGCGTTGACACTGGTGCTAACGTTTGTGTAACCTGCTGGGTCTTTGCCTGTTTCTCTGCATGCCTGTGGCTTCCCTTACATGTAAATGGAAGGGCAGACAGAGACCCAAAACTGGGTTGTTTTTTTGACAGTCTTTTTCAGTGTGGGCAAGACACAACATGGCACTTAATATAAATATACTTTAAAATCTCTGAAGAATACACCCACGGTAATTCACAGGGCAAATCATGTCACATCAGTGTCCACCATTTTTAGATATTTAATAAGATCAACATATTTCTCTTGTTTGTGTAATTTTCCAAAGTACTGCTCATAGCAGTCATTGCAGTGCATTTGCTTGCCTACACCCCAGCCGTGTGAGTGTGTGTACTAACAGAAGGAACAACAGACACTCCTCATTCATTCAATGACCGTACAGCACTGAGGGACAGATCTATATTTAATGTACAGTCATTCATGATTAATAGACGCAATCTAAACGCTGTACTAATATAGGACATTTCTTTAGTTTTTGCACTCGGACTTAGTCAATGACACTGTCATTTTTTGGGCTCTTTCATATTTTATGTGTGTGAATGCTGAGTTGAGCTTTTATACTACCGCTGTGTGTCAGTTGGTCATTCGCCTGCACTGGTTCCCTCTGACATTTTGAAATGTGGAAAAAAAAACTGGAGCACCCGGAGAAAACCCACTCTGGAACGGGGAGAAAATGCAAACTCCAGGAAGGAGGGAAGTGGAATCAAACCCTGCACCTTGGCACTGTGAGGCCCACTCACCAAAGAGTCGCCCACTGGGATGCACCAATGTGTGATTGATTGATTGATTGATTGATTGATTGATTGATTGATTGATTGATTCGTTGATGGATGGATGGATGGTTTGTTGGATACTTGGATGGATGGATAAATAGATTGATTGATTGATTGATTCATTCATTCATTCGTTCATTCATTCATTTGCAGGATTTCTTCATTATGATTTAAAGGACAACCAACGTCACTTTTTTGTTTTTTAACTGACACCAGAAAAACGTTTTATAGCATCTAAAATACCCAAAACGTGCAGTATGATATTTTTAGTCAAATGCAAAACACCAATAAAAATGACTTAAAGTGTCCAAAATCAGCAAAAAATTTCAGAAAGTCCCGCCCCCAGTTCGTGACGTCACGCCAAGACGTCTTGCATTGCTAGTGAATCAAAACAATGGCTTCAGATTCGGAGAATATGCTTTCTTGTTCCACATCCAGTGATGAATATGATTCAAATAGTTCTGAAGAGGAAAGCATACATGTTTACAATTGATTAAAGAATGTATTTGTGCCATTTTGAGGCAACATTGGGAGAAAATATAGCTATATGCGGTGGAATCTTTGTAAAATACGCTCAGTAGAAGTCATTTGAAGCCATTTTACAAATTATGGACACAACTTGTCCAGAGACGTCGGTTGTCCTTTAAGGTATCAAGGGAGATGTCATCACACATAATTCTAATATATTGTATAGTCATCTTCATTAATCAGTGTACTAATTAACTGTTAAAGTTTTCCAAGCATATCCGATTGAAAAATGTTTTGCCTTCCCCTCCTCCCCCCTCACTTCCCTCAATCAAGTGATATGCATCCATGATCTTCCAACTGTTTCACAAATCCAACACCCCCCCACACACACATTTAATCCCCATCATTACATACTACCAATACAACAAAAGATCATATTATGACGAACAATATTCAAGCATCCACTATCACCTTGTTCTCTGTTCATTTCCTTTATGCCCACACAACTCTTCAGGGAATTTGGTTAGTAATTACGATGGGACACGCATTCACATCCCTCTAGCCAATAATGCTTTTGCGTTGATATCATCATTAGACATGACAATAAGCGTGGTATGAAGAAGAAGGTTTTTCTTCAAAAATGTTTTTAAAAATTGCACTCTTCCACCAAATTGTTTTTATCTGACAAGTGATTGCTGACCCTAGTGAATTTTATGAAAATCAAGGTCAGCCAGCATCAGACACTAATTAGCGACAAAAATACGATTGGGTTATGGAGTTAGGATTTGCTCTTATGTAGACCTATATATATAATAAGACAAAACACGGTTGGATATAAAACTAATGCGGTGAGAATGCACAGAAATCAAATCAGCATCCGCAGAAATTAAGATGCATAAAAAAACTGTGAAATTCAAGGCACCGATCCCCTCACATAAACAGTGTGCACACAATCTAATAGTATCATCTGACATTTAAATGAGGTGCTTCAAAGGGTTTAGCTGAAAATACTTCTGTTTCTGATACCTTAAACAACTCCCCCGAGGATTGAAATGCTGAGTACAGACACTCATATTTATGCATGCATGCACACTTGGTTGAACACCTCGCACCTCAGCAAAAAAACACACTCATTGGTCCTAGTGCAAACTGGGATTTTTATTTTCTCCATGGAGATTGTGCAAAATGGCACTTTTATTATATTTCTCCCAATATGCCTCAGTTGCAAGCTTTTTTTCATATTGCAGGTGCCCCATAATGATCTTGTATATACTTGACAGTTCACATCTGTAAAGCACCACAACCAGTCCTCGTAGTAGCTAATAAAAGGAGTTTGGAATCGGTGATGTATTTGAGTGACAGAATGAGATAGCATCTTTGAGTTTCCAAGTGTTCCCAGTTCGAAAGGGTGACACTATATCGCCTCAGTTTCAATTTCACACATTCTTTGCCCTAGAGCAAAGCCATCGGGGTTGAAGCCAGATGCTGACAGCTCTCAGGCTGCTCTCACTCACCTTCTTTGATTTCACACAATACCACACAAGGTTCAGCACAAAGGCTCTGATCAGATCTGAAAGGCGAGGTGTGCAGCTTGGTACCTGGAAAACAGGATTAAAGTACCCAGCATCCCTCTGTTTGCACATTGGCACAGCACAGAAATACAGATGCAGGTGCTTGCAAGACACCAACCAATACTGACAATTCCACCTTTGGCAGCACGGAACTGCACAGTTATGCATGCTGATGAGCCTTTTTGCAAACACCCCAACTTGAGCTGGAGCAAAAAAAAAAAAATGCATTGGTGCCGCCTTTCTGAGGGCGCCTGATCTAAGGCGAGCTTCTGCTCTCTTGATCTTGAATCATTGGCTGTTTAGCTAGTAAAACAAAGGGGAAAAACTGAAACTATACATCTTCACCATTCCGTAAATACAGGTTGGCCATGTTTGCTTCATCTTTACTGAATTCCTAAATTGAGTAATGAGTTTTTTTCTGAAAAACTTTGTAAACCCCATCACCCAAATGACTTTAGAACAAACATGACAGATGGGGAAGCCATTTTTTACTCAAGTGTTGATACTGTACTCACATTTGCACCAAAGTGCCACAGTAACTTTTAATTCTTAGGACTCAATGCACATTTTAATATTTTACATTTTTGTTTTGTATTTTAACAATTATGTATTTTAGCAAATAATTCTCTCTCTCTCTTCCTCTCTCTGTCCTTCCCCACCACATTCTCTCTCTCGCTCGCTCTCTCTCTTTCTATCTGTCTGTCTGTCTCTCTGTCTGTCTGTCTCTCTCTCTGTCTGTCTGTCTTTCGATCAATCTATTTTGCGGCATTGTGAGAAATCCCGCATTCTGTTTAATCCCTGAAATGACACTTAATTGCGACTTAACTTGCGAACATGATAATCAGCATGTGTAGTTCTTTTAGCTGTAACATATCTTGATCGTTCCCTATCTGGTCCTTCCTTTCCTCTCATTCCTTCTTGGAGACATTGACAGTGAATTATGCATGAACTGGGCTCTGCTCAATTCTGTGCAGGGGGATTGTGAACACATGCATCCAAATTGTTACGATGGGGTTTTGACCCAAATCATGGATACTGCCATATTGGCAACACTGTGTAATCTGAACTGCACTTGTTTTTGTTTGTGCACCAGAGATGAAAATATATTTGCATGTATGGCCTGTTCTGTTTCACACAAATTTCCATTTTTTTGTATTAAACCTTCCGCTGTCTGTATCGTCATAGTCCAAGGGCAGTTGAGGACATACACTGGTTCAGGAGAATGTGAACTGCTATCCCCACAGTTTGTTGTTTGTTGCTGTCCTTGGACAAGGTCGCAGTGTAAGGGACACATTTTCTTTTAACTCCTAGGAGAAGTTACTACAAGGTGAAAACTCAAAAGTTATTCGATGGTCTCCCATGTATACTGAAGCTGATATGATTTTTAGATCAGAGGTTATTCTTGCAACCCAAATGGGCAGTTTATTGCGTTAATACAGAATAGTGACAAATATAAAAACGAAATCTATTGATGGGACAATACTGAATGAAAATCTGGCTTCTTCCTACAGTCAAATTAGTCATTAATATATTTAATAGTGAAGGTTATTGTTGGAATCTAATTCCTGTATCTCTTCTGGTTCGGAGTTCAACGGAGTTTCATGATGAAATAGCAACGGGGACCATAGATGGTGAACAAAAACAACTACTTTATTCTCGTACACAATAGAAGAACGTGTCTAGTCGGAGCGGGAAGCCAAGAGCGCAAAGCCCGCACCTTCTACCTAGTTTTAATCACACAGCAGCGATGACATCATATCGACCAAGCCTCTAAGCAACGGGAAGGGGGTTGGGAGAACATTAGACTGAAAATGAATACTTGTTACACTCTACATACGCAATAAGTTAACTAATAAGCTACATACATCCATATAGACTACACTAAACATGAAATAACAGGATGTTTACGGATGTGTATAAAAACACTCTATCATTTATGATGTCAGATTCATTTCACAAGTCTGGCGTAGCACGTTGTGTCTTTCACAGCTCCTGCATATTTAAGATTTGCTCAAGTACGTTTCATCTCATTTAGAGTCATGTAATTGCCCTCAAAGTTAAAATATTCATCAGACTCAGCACAATTTTAGCGACGAGTTGTGCAAAAGCCAACTGTCATTCTTGAAATAGTGCATCTTTAATGGCTTGAATGCACTCTCTGTGGCACATAGTGACTTTTCATGTTTTGGGGTAAAACTGTCACATCATGTTGCAACATGGCCTAAATGTTTTTTTTTTTTTTTGTGACAAGAGAGGAAAAACTAGAAATATTTGACATGGTCAACTCAAAGTTTATTTTGCTTGGCTTTCGGAAAGTGTTTGAATATTGATTAAATCAAAACTTCAGGCAATTGGTTTCGTTGGGATAAAATATAATCATGAAACTCTGGACATGATGTTATTCTGTCCGTTTGTGCCAATGTATGGTCCTCACATGAGATTTAGCCTTGGTGTTGAGAGTGGTGCGGGAGCTGTGCCTCAGTGATGTGAATGTTGTTGTATTCATCTGTAGCATTTAGCGAGTGTCTCCAACAAACTGAACCAGCGTTGGTGACTGCCACCATGGGGAGCTAGCCCATGACAGCCCAAGTGGTGTCTATTCCCTCCTGTCAGCTGTCCCTCCAAGCTGTCACACAGACTTTCCTATGTTGTCAGCTGTCCTTTCACAGCAATCACTGGATGACATCCAGATAGTCAGAATAATGAAACACTGGACATGATGTTATTCTGTCCGTTTGTGCCAATGGATGGTCCTCACATGAGATTTAGCCTTGGTGTTGAGAGTGGCGTGGGAGCTTTGCCTCAGGTATGGGAAGGTTTTGAATTTAGGACACGTCATCAGTTGTGCTCCAAAGAATCATTGGGTGTTTCGGCCTGTCATCAGTAGACACCCTCATCAATGGTGGCCAGCGACAGGTTGATCACGCCCGCGCTTGTGTCCCATGCCCAATCAGATGTTGAGAAGCTAGTGGGCCCGGGGGGTGAAAATAGTATTTCCGGTATATATATTTACATAGTTATTCACACATTTGTCAAATCCAAATTTTTGGGGGGTGGAGGGGAGTCGGATCCTGCAAGCATGTGCATGAGGTGCGATGTAAAATACCTATGTACTGTAGCCAAATATATTTATTCAAATTTTCGGTACCTGAATTACTGAAGGCGTTTTATGACAAGAGCAAAAGAGAGTTCTGTGGGGTCATTTAAAGTCCTGATACTATGTTAGAAGCCTCTGTGAATCAGATGCTAAAGTTCAGCAGTGCTGGTATTGCAGTAGAGTATACTCAATGCATAAGAGCATATTTTACATTTTTTTTTGTATTTTCACAATTATGTGTTTGTTTCCATATGTTGCCGGTAGCACAGCATGAATGCATGTGCCCAGACAATGAAAAAGTGCATGTCAGTCATCCCGCGGTTCTCATGTAAACTGACAGTTCCATATTGAGTTGAAGCAGGCTTGAGGCTTTAAACCAGTTGTGGGTGGACAAAAACAGACATTTGCAGCAGCCAACACCACCACACTCTCTCTCTCTCTCTCTCTCTCTCTCTCTCTCTCTCTCTCTCTCTCTCTCTCTCTCTCTCTCTCTCTCTCTCTCTCTCTCTCTCTCTCTCTCTCTCTCTCTCTCTCTCTCTCTCACACACACACACACACACACACACACACACACACACACACACACACACACACACACACACACACACACACACACACACACACACACAGACACACACACCAATGTCCTTCGACATGGCACTGAAACACGGCTTTTTTAGCATGCAATTGGATACAAATAACCGACTGTATACTAACCTCGGGGATGACACCCTTTCTCCAACCTTCGATAGACAGGGGCAATGTGAGCCAGAAGAATTGAGCTCACCCAAATCATTCCACAATCTCTATCTGTGCTTTTGCAGAAGTGTTATAGCAAGCACATTTCTAGAATCAATTGTACATGTTTTAGAAGTCCCAACAGCTTGAAGTACTTTACAATTTACACACATTTAGAGTAATATTCTCATTTTATGAATGCTGCATGTAGAAGGGAAATATGATAAGGTGTTTACAATATTTATATGGCGCAGTAATGTCGACCAGAGTCGTCAATAATTAAGTGTTTTGGACTGAGCCTCCAAACTGTCCTTGTGTATATTTAACTACCTCACTGGAACCCATAAACTGCTTCTGCAAAGACCTTGGTTTACCTTTTAAAGGACCCACATGAATTATAAACCATCCGAAGGGACAAGGTAAGGGTTTCCATCAAAAGAGGGACATGAGGCAAAGTGATTTGAGCCATCATCCAACAATAAAAGTAAAGTGGCGATGATGTCTCAAGAGACAAAATTGCAGCTGTGTACCTTTCTTGGGGAGTATCTTCAAACTCCGGCTATTCATTTGTACTCACAGGCCTGTGCAGTTTGTTTAAATTATGAAGGGGAAGGATGCCATTTCTGATCTAAATTAAAAAAAATACTAATAATAATCAGACTTGACCAAAACTGTATTCCATTTCTAAACATATGTGTGTTTGCGTGTGCATGTGTGTGTGTGCATGTGTATGTGTGTGTGTGTGTGTGTGTGTGTGTGTGTGTGTGTGTGTGTGTGTGTGTGTGCGTGTGTGTGTGTGTGTGTGCGTGCGTGCGTGCGTGCGTGTGCGTGCGTGCGTGCGTGCGTGTGTGTGTGTGTGTGTGTGTGTGTGTGTGTGTGTGTGTGTATGTATGTATGTTGGGAAGAAAGTAATGATGACAAAACAAAACCCAATGGAATATACTGCGAATTTGGAGAGCAACATGAGATCTCATGACTGGGACAATATTCTTTTTTTTCTGATTACGTTGATGGTTTTGGGGAAGGTGCACGTTTACGTTGCTGTGTTGTTCAGTAGACACCGTATAAATGTCAGCCTGTCACTGCTGACGCATCACAGAGGCCAGGTGTGTTGTGACAGACAGGAATGACATTTAACTGTAATTTTTATACCAGCAACTCCATCCGTCGCCGTCTCACACACAACAAGCATATACCTCAAGGCATTCATCAATATACACCTCCCTCTAACTCTTGAACACACACTGGATAGTACAGCGGTTCTCGCATGAGTCTACTGGGGTACTGTAATCTCTAAATATGTTCCAACACAGCACCCATTTTTCAGATCTGCTATATTATGTGATAAGTATTAATAAAACATCACATAGGAGTCGCCTCACCGATGCCCACCTGCAGTTCATCTCAAGGATAGAGGGGGGAAAAATACCCAGCGCCTTCCTCTGAAAACATTTTCAAAATAGCAAAGATACTTAGAGGTTTGGAACTATTGAATTTGTTTTGTGTATATGTTAGAATTTAGATGTGTGAAGTTTATCTTGTAACCTTACGTATTTGTAGTGTGAACTGTTACTTAAAGGACAACCAACATCACTTTTTTATTTTTTAACTGACATCAGAAAAATGTTTTATAGCATCTAAAATACCAAAAACATGCAGTATGATATTTTCCAGTTCGTGACGTCATGCCAAGATGTCTTGCATTGCTAGTAAAACAATGGCTTCAGATTCGGAGAATATGCTTTCTTGTTACACATCCAGTTATGAATATGATTCAAATACTTCTGAAGAGGAAAGCACACATGTTTGCAATCGATTAAATAATTTATTTGTGCCATTTTGATGCAACATTGGGGGGAAATCTCTCACACAAAAAAAGAGGCACAGAATGGCGACCTCCTGTGGCCACCTCCGTTTCCACAGGATGATAAATTCCTTATATGGCGCTTGGACGCCCTCTTCTGGCCTTCTGGAGGCTTTTGGGTGCAACACTAGGTCCCCAGACCAAACAAGTACAGCAAAATGCATTGACGTGATGGAAGGACCGCTACAATGCGTCTTTTTTACGGTCATGGGGCGGTCCTTTAGTGACGTCACATACGGACTCGTCACCAACTCAAAAACAAGACTTCTTGAATATTCAGCGCGAGTCTTAAAACGGAAAATATAGCTATATGCAGTGGAATCTTTGTAAAATACACTCAGTAGAAGTCATTTGAAGCCATTTTACAAATTATGGACACAACTTGTCCGGAGACGTCGGTTGTCCTTTAAATATTCTTATTTCAGTCTGATATCAACTTTCACCTTTGTACCTCGTAGCTGATAGGCCTGTTTGAGGTGATGTCATACTCCCGCCATATCTAAGCTGGGTGGGGAGGGCTTCTCTTTCTCTCTGGCCTCCTCAACCGACAGACCAATGTCTCTGCTGTCTACAAGATTAGAATAACATTTTTTGTTCAACACCTTGGTTCCTGCTGATTTCACTACCATCTTCCAACACCGTGAAGAGCCATGAACTAGAGAGAATCATCATTTTTAACCCATCATTATACATGCTGTAGTTTATTCAATATGTAACTGAACAATATAGTATTACAGTACATGACCATCTTGGGAAAAAAATATTTAGGCTATATTAGGTACGCTGAGAGAATATAAACAACATTCAGGTGATTTTCAATGACAAACTGACAGAACAATTTCAGTGGCTAGTCGTACCAGCAGTTGAAGCCTCCGCTTGGAACAGGACTACCTTGGGAGCGGAACGGTAAAGCAGGTTTGGAATACTGCCATGATGACGGCTAAGCCACCGCATGCTTCGTGAACAAACCTGACATGGCCAGAAGGGGAATTAAAGGCATACTACACAAAACCTGGCTGTGAAAAAGAGGAAGAAGGTCTAAGCAAGATCACGTGAGATTCTCTGAATTCAGCTGATGCGCTGGTGTAATCGAGCTCGCTATTTATCGAGCTAGCTATTCGCTATAACTATCTAACTGGCTATCTAGCTACCTATATATTAGCTATCTATTACCTAGCTGTCTATATGAGTTATTCCGGATTGAATGAACGCTCACGCGTGTGGCTGCCGCTGCTCACCCACAGAAAAAACGTATTCTGTGACTGTAAAGTGACCTTGAGAGTTTTGAAAGGTACTTATAAATGAAATCTATTATTATTATTATTATTATTTATTATTAGATATGAAAACTTGAATCTTCAACTGACAGTTGATCTGTCGAGGGTGTAGCCTGCTTGTGGCCTAAAGTTTTTATTCCTGAACTCCAGATGAGGGCAATTTTTATTACAACATCTATATGCTGATTAGATTTATATCACAATAATTTATGATATCACTGTGTGTTATTTCGTATAGATGATGATTTGACATTTCGGTAGAGATTTTAAGAAGACAGGATTTGTTTTCACGGGTCACAGGCCTTGACTTGGACATCAGGGGTGTCAAACATGGCTTGATGGATACTATTGAAGTAAAATTGAAAATTACTTGTTTTTCTTTCCTGGAACCTAATTTGAGAAGTTTGCATCTATAATAAAATATACTGCTAATGTGTAAACTCAAAATGTGTAAACTGAAAATGTTTGTCTTAGATCATGTTATGTAACAGCACTGACAAGCATAAAATGGTTTGACCTCATAAACAGCATGAAACTGTCCATATAGCAGCTCTTCATTTGTGCGCGTGGCCCTCGAGCATCTTTTGTTTGAGCTGTTGCTCATCCTTCTGCATCCACACAAACTACGAGAATCAAACTAATGCTGGGGTGTGACGCACGATGTCTCTGCTAAAGGGAGTGTTCGCGGATGCTCTTCTTTTCACCAGCTGAAATACGTAAGGTGTAGCGTGTGGCCCATAAAGTGGGCATTCGGTGCTCAAAATGTAAGCATCTTTCTCAAAGCAGGGCTGTGATGTTGATTTGAACTTCAAATGTAAAGCTAAAATGGTGCAAAATCAAATTTCATCTAATATGGCTAATCTTCACCGACTCTTACAATATAGAATCGCGAAGAGACAATTTTGGTTCAATGAGACCAGATCCTGTCAATAAACAGCTACAATGGGCTAATTTGAATTTGGAATATTGTGTTGGAGAAAATACAATAAACGAAAAATCCAAAAAAAGCCACATTCAATTATGTAAACTAATGGAGAATGAAGCACAATTTTAACTGAATCCAAAGTAGTTCGTGACCGGCTAACCATCTGTCATCGCTCCCTCGAGTAATCATTTAAATACATCTCAGTGAATGAGCAAAGACTGTATGTAGTCAGCCTCATTGACTTGATGCCTGTGACTATGGCTCCAATAACTCGTCTAGTTGCAACTGTGTATCCACGTGACATGGATGTGATGGGTGAATCCATCCTTGTATCTGCCACTCGACGCTCCTTTGTCCCCAAAGTCCTCCTCTGTTACCTGCCCCTCGCCAGATGGCTTACCACCTGCCCCGATAAAATGCAAAGGCTGCAATTATCCTTCATGTCCAACAAAAGGAAACTCGCTCCTCAACAAATACAAAATGCCTGGAGATCGCGCTTAGACACGGGTTACTCAATTAAACAACATACAAAAAAGTAACTGGTAGGCTAGCAAGTAAACACATTTTTGCATCGTTGATTTTATAAACATATTGGATAACACATTGAAGTCTATAAAACAAATACCTGGGAAGCTTAAAGTTATTTCTCTCTGAGAGCTATCCAGTCATCCGTTGTACAGGATAAAACATGGCCTTCATGAGTTGCCCTTCGCCAAACGATATAAAGTACTTCTATCTGAAGCATGAGCTACCTTATTTTGTGACACATAATCTCACATTTGCACTCAAACAGTCCAAACACAGGTGTATGTCACTGTTTGGATTAACGTTCAGTGCTTTGAGTGGGACATGTTAGATCTCCAAGCCTCTACACCATGATGAAGCTTATTGTCCTGCCAAACCTTGACTCTCCCTGTGGAGAGATGTTAGTGACTGCAAGACCCGTAGTTTCATTTGTAAATAACACACACTTCATTACGTGTCTGTGTGTGTGTCTGCAACCACTTTCCTGTTGCTGCTACTAATTACAGCATCTGACTGACGGCTATAATTTACACCACCTTGCCTCTGCCAGTTCAACTTCAAAGCAGAGAAATAAATGAAATGAAAGACCTCTAAAAACAGCTAGCTCATTCGTTTTTCATTGTAATGGTGATACTCAGAAGCGCTGTCCACTTTTATCTTCAACACTCACCCATCCATTTTCTGCACCGTATTCTGTGGCCGCGGGTGAACTCGTACCAAAGTGACTTTGAACTGAAATGAAAGAAGGGACTAATTTGATCGTTTGACCTCAGACCTGTGAGGCACATGTGTCCATTATGCCGCACCTCTTCAGTGGGGCTCTAAAATAATTAAATAGCCAATTAGTGGATGATCTCCTCTGGGCATACATTCTCCCATGTGTTAAATCCGAAAAGCCACACTGATGTATTTGTTTTGTTTAGATTTCCCATCGACTTGTATGCAAGTTAAGCAATGTCCTGAAATGTACATACTCTTGAATGGAGAGACCTCGAAATAAGATTGGGGGACTTTTTTTCTTCACATATAAAGAGCCTTTCCACATGCTGATGTCGACTTGGAGTTGAAGTGCAGATCACAAACAATATAGTCATAATAATGGGCTGTGAGTTACAGGTAATTACAGTGTATTTGTACATAATTGCCTGTGTGCCACATGCACCGCGTTGCTTGGCAACCAGATCAACTTTCACCCCAAAGCATTCATGAGCACGGGAGATTAAATTGCTAGCATTGGAATTATTAAAAACGGAATGAAAAAAGAACACACCTGCTCCTTTGCCCCCTTTCATCTTTTTCAAATGGATCTCGACAGAATTCACATGTCTCAGGACAACGCGACTATCCTGAAATGGCAGCCATCCTCAGACTTGACTCTGTCAATTATATTAATTGTATTTTTTTTTTCCGTGTGTCGGAAGCCTCAATTGTTCCCCATTGTATGCTTGGTGTGTTCAGAAGTGTTTAATGTAGAAGCCCTGAATTCACCCCCAGTTGAACACATTTGGGATGAGATTAGATCATATATTCAGCTCAAAGTGTAGAAATGTAGACTTCAAAGCAGCAAAAAAATATACAGGAGCTGGTGTATGGACAGCCACTCACACGGCACCATCTTGAAGTAAAAAACAAAACAAAAAAAAACAAATAATATTACAGATCACAAACGACACAGTCATTCGATCTTAAGCACTTTCTGCACCCTCGTTGTTACATGAAGCAGTTATAGGTGAAAGAGGAGAGGATCAAAGCCTCCTTTTCACCAATGGATCAGAGATGTCACGGTGGAATATGCACGTCTGCTACAAGCTCAGTTATGAAAGCAAACACGTATTATCCATTGACAAAAAGAGATTGTCTCACATCTTCTGTCCCACGTAAATATGCTTCAATTCTAAGCCACAACAGTTTCACATATGCTCCTGTCTTCTCATTGCGGGTTCCTCATGCCATGCATCCATCAAGCCGCAGACTGAATGAGAGCAGATATTGTGAGTGAGCTCCACTCCTTCAACATCATCCACCAATAACCTAAAAAAAAATTGCTTTTTTTATACTCGCTTCCCAAAAGAATGGAAGCATTCCAGCTATAGACAAAGCAGAGTCTGTTTTTTTTCTATTTTGATTTCCCCTGCGGAAAGTCAATATTATCATCAAATTTGTCTATTTTAAGTCATAAAAGAGGCTCATCATTCTTCAAAAAGGCCTCAAGTATATTGTTGTGTATGTGTGAAGTGATAATTAAACATTAGCTGGTTGTTTCCCTTAACTGTATTGCCTAAAAAATATTTTGGTGGAAAGGCTTTCAAAAGTTCATACTCCTTTCTTTGTCCTTTGTTCATTTCATTTCTACATTGACCAGATTTATTTTTCTCTAGTTCCTCGCTTCTTTAAATTCATACCCAAGAGAACATTGATTTGATTTAATTGAGAAGCGCATCCCTTATTTAATGCATAGCCTGACGATGACTTGAGCTGGCGGTGAAATACAGTAAAGTCTCGTTATATCGATATTCAAGGGAGTCCGAAAAAATATCGATATAACCGGGACTATCGATATATCCGACCCTGTTTGCATGTAATTTTCTCCGTGCGTGCATAGAAATAGTATCGATATAACCGGGACTATCGATATATCCGATATCGATATAACTAGACTTTACTGTATCCATAAAAGCAAAAGCAATGAGTGATTGAAAAAAAAGACATGATTGACAATTTTTACTGTTTGTATTGGATTTTACGACAAGCTAGTGAAAGAATCGGTTATCGTTTATTTTCAGTAATGTGTGTATGCCTGTCTTTATTCATTGGAGCAGATTCATCAAACGCAACTGCTTGAATAATAATCAACAAAGGCAGACAGACTAATTATATTAATGAATATACATTAACCCAATTTAAACCCACAATAATATTTGAACAAAATTCCACGTGCTATACTGCAGTAGGCAAATACAAATACCGGTATAGGAGAATAGGAACGATAAGGACATCTAAAACTATTTTTCTATAAAGAACTAGCTTTAAATATATATATATATATATATATATATTGATAGGCTGGTTCCAAAAACATGCACGGCAGGCTGATTGAGCATATTTGGTATATGTGAATTTACTAACTTTTAAAAAAAAATTTAATCAAGACTCTGTGTTTTGCTTTGGTCTCAGCGGCTTAAGTTAGGAGTCAATCCCACCACAAATAGAGCCCTTTCAACTTTATTTTTCCTACTCGCAGTGCTCTGTGAAATGTTCCTTGGCGACACCGAATCAGCATTAACAGCACATCAAGCCGAAAACGTGTTTATAATTCCCCTACTTTCCTTTTTGCCAACGATCTGCACATTTTGCTCCCCGTTTCGCCTCATCATTAAATCGCATAATCACCATGCAAAAAAATCTTAAATCTTACACCCAAATCAGATTTTTTTTGTATGTTTATTTTTCCTTCTTCTGTCAGCAACAGGTACTTGACCCCGAAAGCTGCAATGTCGTTAACTGCCCTAATGTATATGACAAAGCACTTTCCTCCACTCCCTCAATTCAGTGAAATGGAATAAAAGTCACAGTGATCAAATTGTGATATTTAAAATACGTTCATGTAACTATTTGCGATAGGGTGCTTGAGGATGTTCCGTATTAATGTGTCGCCATGATGTGTGTATGCGTGTGCGTGCGCGTGCATGTGCAGCCAATGTAAAATTAGGTAGTCATCAATCTAAATCAACTCCAGCTGCTCATTACCATGTATGGCTGGCATCGATTATAATGTGAGCGGACATGACCATTTCAACATGGTCCTGTGCATCACAAGTCGAGATGAAAAGATACCTTGAGAAATGGTGAGTCACTGCAGTAGACAACCATGTTTAATGAACCATTTGACTAGACTTTGTATGCTCGCACACACACGCACGCACGCACACACACACACACACACGCACGCACACACACGCACACACACACACACACACACACACACACACACACACACACACACACACACACACACACACACACACACACACACACACACACACACACACACACACACACACACACACGCACGCACGCACGCACGCACGCACGCACGCACGCACGCACACACACACACACACACACACACACACACACACACACACACACACACACACACACACACACACACACACACACACACACACACACACACACACACATTCACTGCCTTGAAGATTGTTGACAAAGCAATGTAAAGATGGGTTGATGCATATGGCCAGCCAACTTGTGGAAGCTCAGATTCCCCCGAAACGTCTTTGAGTCACTTGTGACAGATGACAAAAATGAGTTTCCTCTCTGTGGCCAAGACCTTAATGATCTTACGAAGCGTAAGACTACCTCAGCATACAATAATAATTAGGGGTGAGAAGTAAATTGATAAAAGTTGTTTTTGGTGTGTGTGCGCATGTATTTTGGAGTTGCGTGTGTGTGTATGTTTTGGAGTTTGTGAGTCAGCATGTTGCTCAGGCTTTTGCAGGATGTCGTGCCTCCAGCGATATAAATCAATGTGTCACGTAATTGCTTGAGTGACCTTTGCTGATAAGAAACGGTAGCCTTTTGAAATCTCTATCTGTCTCTGTCACTTTGGCCATCTTCACCTCTCAACCGACGTGTTTTCTCTGTCACATGCGCTCACATCATCATACTCGCACACAAAGCTTTTCACTCACACATACATCTTCATTAGTAGTCTGTTCGCTTAATCTCAAATTTACCTGAGCTGTATTTGTCAAGGCCAGTAGAGCTTCCTGTGACCTTTAAAAATATAACATTCCAAAATTTATCACCGTGATATAAAAAAAAAATACATTGTGTGTTCCTCCCAGTGATCATCTAACTTTTTGATGGGTTTCATCAATCTGTAACACGTACCTGCCACAACACTGGAAACCTTCTCAACCTTCTACCGTACATACCAAGTGTGATATTCCAAGTATTTTGTCTCCTCTGTATTCTTCCTTAATTTTCAAAATATGCATCTTTGGTTAAGGGTTGAAGAATGTAAATTGTCATTTTTTTCTGAACATTTTTTGTGTAGTTCTGAGTCACTTTTGTGTATGCAATACTTTGTTTTTCTTTACTACCTTCCTCTTTACAAATTTGAACTTTGCTGCTGTAAATTGCAAATCTCCCCATTGTAGGACTATTAAAGGTTTTCTAACCGTATCTTATCTTCAAGGACAACCGACAGCGCGAGTCTTAAAATGTAAAATATAGCTATATGCGGTGCAATCTCATTAAAATACGCCCAGTAGAAGTCATGTGAAGCCATTTCACAAATTATGGACACAACTTGTCCGGAGACGTCGGTTGTCCTTTAAATCATTCACTGCCATTCCTGAATTTATTTGGGAATTGAAAATATGACGTAGAGCGGCATTCCCGAATTTGTTCGGGGTTTGTTTTTTCATGGTTGTTGCCGATAAAAGACTGGCCATGGCCTATGGCAGGGGTCGGGAACCTTTTTGACTAAGAGAGCCATAAAAGTAAAATATTTAGAAATGTTTTTCAGCAAGAGCCACACGCACGCGCGCGCACACATACAAACGCACGCGCGCACACGCACACACGCGCGGCCACTTTTCAACAAAATATCAGAATGCATTATTTAAAATAACTTTGTGATAGTACTCACTATTAACATGAATTCTGTTCCTCGTGTTTGGTAAAAATCCAGGAAAACGATCGGAATGAAATTCAATTTGCCGGTCCAGAGGCGAAGTTACTGCTAGCTCGCCTGCAGACGGCTCATAAGCTTCCACACTTGCTATCTGCAATCTACTTCTCGCAGAAGTATGTCGATGCTAACGTTAACATGGGGCTTGTTAAAATGTCACTGACATTCGACTGTTTCATCGATGGTATTGTTTCATTGCAAATTAGAATCAGAACATTTTAATAATAATACATTTTATTTCAAGCGCCTTTCAAAACACCCAAGGACACTTTACAATAAAAGCAATAAAACAAAGGACATAACAATAAAACCATAAGTAAAATGATACATAATAAAATAGCAGATAGAGCTAGACATTGAAAGCAATTTTAAACAAGTGGGTTTTGAGGTGAGCCTTGAAAATAGGGAGGGAGTCAATATTACGGATGTTGGGTGGAAGAGAATTCCAGAGTTTGGGAGCAGAGCGGCTTAAAGCTCTGCATCCCATCGTGGTGAGACGGGCAGAGGGCACATAGAGATGAAGGGAGGATGAGGATCTGAGAGACCGAGAGGGAACAGAGATTTGAAGCAGGTCAGAAAGATAGGGAGGGGCAAGGTTATGGATGGCTTTGAATGTAAACAGAAGTATTTTGAATTCGATACGATGTTTAACAGGTAGCCAGTGGAGTTGCTGGAGGACAGGGGTGATGTGGTGAAAGGAGGGGGTTCTAGTGATGATCCGGGCTCTCTCCTCTAATGCTCTAATGCTAATGCTCCGGGGCATTCACGCTGAAGTGCACTAGTTGGGCTCAAAGGGGCGTTTACCTGTTTCAACATGACGGCCACTATCATCCAATCAACATGGCGCTTTCGGCCATTGTAGGTCAGTGTCATCCAATCAAAATTGCGCTTTCCGCCAACTGCAGCCCCAACGGGAAATGAACGGCGAAAAAAAAACAAACGACGAAACTAAATACATATTTTAATTTTATCGGCGAGCCATATGCAATCATCAAAAGAGCCATATATGGCTCGCGAGCCATAGGTTCCCGACCCCTGGCCTATGGCAATGATTTTTCTTATCCACAAGGGGGCAACATTTCCCCTTTTTCTATGTTCACGCCTTGTTCCAGCTTCAGCTGTTGTTAAAGCACAATATAAACCAATATGTATGTATTGCATCCAGTGACGTGCAGTCAGGGGAGGCAGGTCAGGCTTTGCCTCACCTGTCACCATGGAAATATCAAATGACAAAATAAAGTTATATTTATTTAGTGATTTGTACTTTAACGTTCTTTTCCATTTAACTTCACCATTTTTGGATTTTTTTTTTTTAATGCATTTTTTTTAAATAAAAGTAGAGACGAGCAGTGAGGCACCAGCCGGCTGAGCCTCACCATGGATTGCACAATCACTATGCTAACTGTGCTGGTTTGCTCTGCAGTGATACCGTGTTGCTGTCCCTCTGCATATCTCTATTAAAGTGTTCAAAAGCTTTAGTATATGAACTAAATTTCTACATTTTAGCTGGTGTATATAATGTAGAGTCACTTTACATTATAAACACTGTACGACAGTGTTTATTTTATTTTTATCAAAACTGTGTACATCGGTGGGGCACACAGTCCTCCTGCCTCATGACAGGGGGCGCTGGTGATTACATAATCTTCTTGCGACTCCTCGGCTCATAATAGAATTAGTTACAGCTACAGTTAAGCTACAGTAAACAGTTAGGAAGTTAAGTGCAATCATCTAGTCATTTTTTGTGTTACTTGGCCTTATTTTCAGAATGGTGGATTACGTATCTAAATTGAACGAATTTTCTAAACTGGACTTTCAATCGAATCAGGAGATAATAATTAAAGGAAGACCAACACCGGACTGTATAGCTCACAAACGGAGCGACAAAGTCACTTCAGCTCGTGCTCACTATTGCATCTTCTACAGCATCAGTGGAGCAGTCATTCTCAGCACAAAAGACTGAAAACATACAGTCGTTCGACTGTATGTATGGGACTGATCAAGGATGACTTCATCCATTCTCCTTTGAGACAGAGAGACTTGGACTTCATTTATAAGTAAAAGTAACACAATATTTTTTTTATTATTTCTTTCTATGCTAGTTTGTATACAGTATACAAAGAATGCTGACATGACATTTTAATGAAAACACGTTAACTGTTGCCAATCAAATGGTGAATAAGCTACTCTGTGAATAAGCTACTCTGTGTGTGTTTGTAAATCAGACTGTGATGACGTCAGTGCCTCACCAGCCATGAACCTCACCGCACGTCACTGATTCCATCATATTTTGGACAGCTGCCTTCATTTCAAGCTCATATAACTCCAGCCCCATATAATTTAGGAATTAACTCTTGAATGAAAGAAGTGAGGCTAAGGTATCTAATACTACTGTATATTGAATGTTTATGTAGTCCTAAAACTCAATATTCTGTGTGACAATGACAAAAACCCTGTCACCGGAGTGGACACATTTTTGCATGTCTGGCAGTGAATGAGACCAAATGGTAGAGAAAAGGATGCCCAAATCAGTACAATATGGTGGTGATAAAATCCAATACATAAATATATTTATGTACATACCAATATACTTACAAATAGTGATGTCTAGCAACACAGTAATCTTACTGTTACATGATTGGGGGAGAGGAAAAAAAGAATACTGGTTCTACTCTCACCTACTTTTATTCTTTTTCCAGTTTTACCCCAAAATGTGAATGCTTGTACTTCAGGAACACAATGGTGGCTTTCTGCAAGTCCGGCAGAACAATACGCCATGGTGACTCAAATTCATACATGCTCTTAGGCACATCCATAGGCACGTACGAGGGCCCAAAAAGTGCAGCGGAAACACAACATGTCCGCTCAGACCAAAAGCACACACACCCGTGGCTTCGTTCTGAGCGACTGCTTTAATCTTTAATGTGTTTTGGTAGCTAGTGGCTTCTGATGTTTGGTCCTCAAGATTGCCTCGGACTCAACTGTTGTCACACCACGTAGGTCAGTCCAATAACTTGGCTCCTTTGAGCTGAAATGCACAAACCGCATTGGGCTAGTAGACACACAAACACGTCTAGACACACCAAGGCACACGGACGAAGCTATCCTCTGCACAATGATATTCACACTCGTAGACGTTCTACTGGATTTCATCTAATGTGATGTCAACTGACAGTAGTTGGCGCGAGTGTTCACCTGAAACTTTTGAGGAAAATCAAAACGGCATGAACAAAACAAGGCAAGTCACCCATGAATTTTATTAATAGGATGCATGAAACCAGTGGTGGGCTGTCAGGGCCTGCAAGGCCCTCTCTGCTGGCCTAAAATATCTTAATCACAGACTAATGTAAATTATATATTGGATTTGACGACAAGCTATTGAAAGAAGTATATATAATTTGTCCATGAATTCGTATTAAATCAAAATTGTCATGCAGCTTTTTTTCATTGCTTTTCCTTTGTTGTGCCGCTTCCAGCATTTCAGCCATCGTCTGTTACCAATTTCAGAAATCTACCTGGATGCTTTCACAATCAGTTCAGCAGGCCTGGGAGCATAAAAATCTAGTTCTAGTTGGCAACCCAAGCCCTGTTGGTAGGCTCTGGTAACGTCTGAGTTTTCGCAAACTATGACTCCTCACATGATTGGCTCGTCATTAGACAACCATAATATCACTATCCAGAGCTAGCACACTGTATCTGTATCGAGTGGCATAAGCAAATATATTGTTGTGTTGATTTAATAGTGGTTTTGTCAACCCGCAAAGAAGGAGGCCGAAGGAGGAGAAGAAATGGATTTGGTTGCAGATATACTGTTAAAGCCATTTTCAAGACTTTTCAAGAATAGAAGGATGTCATTAATGTTCGACGGCTTCAAAGCTAGCAAAAATAACCAATAATATTGCAATTTGTAAGGTTATCATGAATCCACACGTTCATAGTAAACATTCGAAGAGTTTAATGACAGTATTTCTCAAGTTTCTTCAAGTCCCAAGTTATTTTCTGGCCAACGCTACCCTCTAGTGGACGTGTAGAATTATCACATCACACTCGCAGCTGAAAGCCTCGGAGTGACATGCACGGCTCGCCAATGCATTAAACCAATCAAATGGATGTGTTACCCATGTGCCACCATTCGACAGTAGAACATATCAAATATGGAATCGCTTTATGAACCCATTTTAAGGGTAACATCACATTTGCTTTAAGAACAACAACATGCACTGTTTTATGAATAATGGAGGGTTAGTGTGTCTGTAGTTTGTCTTGATCTAGTCTAAATAACAGCCCCCCCCAAAAAAAAAATCAATCAATAAATAAACTAAGCTATTATTCTAATGCACTGTAATTCCTTGCAGCATACATTCCTTTTTAGCTAGAAAAAAACTTGTGAAATTCATGGATAGCATGCTTTGGAAGTGAAATTTTACTGGCCACAAATGCTTCCCTTTTCCAGTTTTGAAATGATTAATCTCCAAAGTCCTTTTCCGTCACCCATATCCCAGGTTGTTATGCATGGCATGAGAAAGTCCCATAAAATATTAAAATATGGTGGTCAAATGTGTTTTATATATTTTTTAAACAAATGTGGACATTCTACACTACATTCAGCAAGCTTAATGTTCTCTTTTTCTTTCTCAGGGATCATCACAGTGCATCAATTGTCTGCATTAAAAATAAAAACACAAAAAAAACTTCTAATGCAAAAAAGTAAAGGACAAACAGAAAACTATATCTGCATCTTGCAATGACATTTTGCAGAGTATGCTCCTAAAGGTACAAAATGATAACTTGGTAGAATAAGGTTTTGCAGAAGAAAAATGAATCCCATGCCTTTCACAAATGTTATTTATATGGGAGGAAATAGTTCTTTATTGTATTGACATAGTGACCAAAAATATGCATGGATCAAAAAGTCAGGAAAAGGACAAGGAAATCCTATCTGCATACCATGGCCTTACAAAAATGGATAGAGCAGTTTGAGTTTGTATTTATTGAGCAAAGATCTGTGAATCAGTTAACTCATTCACTGCCTGACAATGTACAAGTATGTATCCACTCCAGTTTTAAGACGACATAAACATTCAATGCCGTGTAAGAAACCTTAGACTCTCTTTTTTTTATCTGGAGAAAAATGTTTATGTTGAGCTTAATTGGTTCTCGATTTTTCTGAAGTGAAAGTTGGGGCGGCTGTACAAATGGCAAATGCTGCCCCCTCGTGGGAGGGAAAAACATTGCCAGAGGTCTGACTGTAGCTTAATCCACATGCCCCGCAAAAAAAAAAATATATATATAAAAAAAAGCAGAAGAAATTCAGGAATGGCTCTCCACGTCATGGTTTTCAATTCCCGAATAAATTCGGGAATGGCAGTGTGTCATGATGCTAAAAGAAATGTTAAATAATTTTGTGTGTTCTGGATTTTGGATGGGAGAAAGGTGCACATTTCTCCCCATCCAAAACAGTAGAGTTGGGCGACCACTAATTGATTTAGACTGATTGAGAAGGTGATTGCAACCACCTGGGAATGGCCAATTGCCGCTGGGACCTGATTGGCCAGAAGCTCAGGTGAAGCACCTTTAAAGCCAGCCTGAGCCAGTCTCTTGGAGGAGGAAGAAGAGGGACAAAGGACAACCTGGAGAGCAGTGTTACCTGGGGTCTGCCGAAAACTGATGTCAACTTCAAATAAAGAAAACTCACAATACCCTTCCTGCATCTGGCTGAGTGAACTTTTATCCTCTTTCCACCTGCTTGCTGTATCGCCGCACGACAATTGGTGGCAGTGGTGGGATCGTTTCACCCTGCATGAAGAAGGTGGGATCGTTACGCCTTGCTGAAGTGGAAAAGATAGAAGGAAGCCGAGATGGAGAAGGTGGGACGAGGAAGAAGTTGTGTAGCACGGGCCAATCAAACTGGACTGAAGAGTTCTGAAGGGGATCAAGGAAACCAGAAGCTTGAGTTGCCCCAAGAAGATGCCGTTCTTCTTTTCCATGAGGCGTCTGACAGTTGCCAAGCCAAGGATGGAACTGAGCAGAGTGAGATGGAACCAGTGGTGAAGCCTAAGACTCAGACAAGAAGTGATGTTGATTGAACAGATCGAGAGATCAGATGCACCCAACAAGTAAGAATGGACATTTGACAGTCGATCTAGTCAACATTATCCTCCTCTGGGACCGCAGCCCCGGGGCGCTGACTCTCGAACAGCCAGGCCAACGAACCTTCGTCCCGCACAAGAAACTCCCAAGTTGGGTTACTTAACATGCCCAACCTCCACAGTTTCATCATCTAAGACAAGCTGCAATTCCCATGGTTTCTGAACCCAGAATTCCAGAAAGAAGCGGAAGATGCAGAACGTCAGAAGCTGGAAGAGGATCTCCAGCGAGAATAACGGCAAGAATTTATTAGGGAGAGATTGGCACCCTGGACAGAAGGTGTTAATATTGTTGCATATGGGATCAAGTAAGCTACTGGCAAAGTGGCAGGGCCCATACGCTGTGACTAGGAGAATAGGACCTGTCACATATGACTTTCTCTGCCCTGACAACAAATGTTATTGCTGATTATTTGACAAGAATGTCTGAACTCTGAGGAGAGGGGGTGAATGATGTCATGATGCTAAAAGAAATGTTAAATAATTTTGTGTGTTCTGGATTTTGGATGGGAGAAAGGTGCACATTTCTCCCCATCCAAAACAGTAGAGTTGGGCGACCACTAATTGATTTAGACTGATTGAGAAGGTGATTGCAACCACCTGGGAATGGCCAATTGCCGCTGGGACCTGATTGGCCAGAAGCTCAGGTGAAGCACCTTTAAAGCCAGCCTGAGCCAGTCTCTTGGAGGAGGAAGAAGAGGGACAAAGGACAACCTGGAGAGCAGTGTTACCTGGGGTCTGCCGAAAACTGATGTCAACTTCAAATAAAGAAAACTCACAATACCCTTCCTGCATCTGGCTGAGTGAACTTTTATCCTCTTTCCACCTGCTTGCTGTCTCGCATCACGACACAGTGAATGATTTAAAAGTAATTTTCAAAATCTGAGCAACTGTGATCACGGGTAAATAATACAGTTTTTGCAAGGGAAACAAATTGTAGACAGAAAGGAGTCTCGCTTTGTTTCCCAATGCCGGTCAGGCGGGTTTACAAGTAGACAATCAGCGACGACTCCATATTTTTATGGAAAATCCATATTTTGGAAAATCGACATTCAAGCCGCTGAATCAAAATTGTTATGGATTTTCTCCACGGAATCAACACTTATCTGGGGTGGGGGGCAAAACTGTTTCTTTTCTCTTTTTACATGGCACGTATCTTCTCGGGGATGTCGAGTAGAAAAATATCTTTGTGGTAATATGTTCGACCCCCCCCCCCACTAGTCTGAACACGATACCCAAATTAATATTGCGTGTCTAAATATTGTTTCATAGACACTCATATTGACCCCACTGCTCCATTAAAGGACCATCATGCGCTATCATTTTCATTTATGTATTGCTATTTTACATCCTCCCTCACTCCAAACTTGCTTATAATAATTGACGAACAACATGCACAATAAAGCCAAGCTGCAACCGCGGGCCAAAGGCGTCGGGAGGGCAGAGACGAACTCCACGCAGGACTCGTGAAAGCGGCGACAAGTGGTGATCGAAAGCACGGATCATGGAAATTCCAACAGATTTCTGTTTGTTTTTTAGTATTCACAACAAAACTGTAATTTCCTGCGTAGTGCTGCGTCACTGTCAACGCAAACGAGAAGGTGACCCAATTACAGATAATTGCCTGAGAAAGGACTTGCACGTGACTGCCGTTCTTCGAAGTAAATTAAAAACAAAAACCAATAATTGCCTACCTGGTTGATCCTGCCAGTAGCATATGCTTGTCTCAAAGACAAAGCCATGCAAGTCTAAGTACACACGGCCGGTATAGTGAAACTGCGAATGGCTCATTAAATCAGTTTTGTTGTGAAATGTAACAATTTCTGTCATCTATATTTTTTATTTTAATTCAGCATGAACACAAATCATTAGAAGCTAGTCCCTTTTAAATCAAAGTTCAATCATTGTTTGCCGAAGCGTCAAGTGTCTCTCCACTTGAGACCTACGCCGTTCGCTTTCAACTGAAGTCCTGCGATTGAAGCACACCCGCCCACTGGATCATTCATTTTGGTCAATCTGTGCCCTGCATGGGTTTGACCTTTACGAATATGTCATGGACCTGTTTGGAGTGCTGTTGTCTGTGGGTGATAATCTCGTGTCAATTATTTATTGTCTCTTCTCGGGAGGATTAAGTATTACACGGTTCTCGGCTTGGCCGGTGCACCTCCCCACCAGTGCAAACAAGGACAACGAAAAACAATGTTAAATTACTAAATAGCTGTCACACTGTTGACATTAGTAAGTGCTTGATGATTCCCGCGTTCATCAAGGCAGTTTGGATTACGACTACAAATAAGACCATTCAGCATGATGAGAGTTGGTGTGATCGCTTTTGTTTTTGCTACAAAAGGTGACTGTCTAAACAAATGAAAAGAAGTGGACAAAAATAATTAAGTATGCAAGTACTGTATATTAACTTTTGAGCACAAAAGCTTGCACGCAGTTGCGAAAGATGAATTGTGCGTGGAAGGTGCAGGCACAGCCTGTAAAAAGCAATTTACTTTACTAGAATAATCCACAAATTGAAAAAGTTGAGCTTTTACAAATAACGATGGAAAAGCGTTCAACATTTTTTCATGACATTAAATGAAGGATAATTTTAGATATTTCTGACATGAATAATTGCCTTTACTTTTTTCAAGCACATCAACTTTGTTTTTTTTTTGGACGAGTATGTGTTCATGAATGGATGAATTATTGAATGGATACATGGATTCACGGATGAATGAATGAATGAATGAATTGATAAAGTTGTCAGTAAATACTTGAAAGAATGGATGAAGGAATGAACAAACGAATGAATGAAGAATGAATAAATGAAATTCTGCCTGTTGCTGAACTTAACCTTGAATTCATAAATAATTATATTAATCCTTGACATTATATTATTGTTATGTTTTGATGACGATGGTCAATATTTTGTATTTCAAATCTAGTTTTAACCTTCCCGTGTGTTTTTTGAGCAAAATGTCTTTGCATTGATTGGCAGATACTCCCTGCCATTTTTTTTTGTATTATCACGCAAGTGCGTCCCCTCCAATCTCACCTTGTTTTCAGTTCTCTTATTCAGGCTCAACCTGTCACTCATCTTCCTGTTTCGAAATTGTTTTTACCCACTTCCACTGACCCAATACATTATTCACATCCCTTTCCATCCTTGCTGCCCGCTACCTTGAAATTTTGTGTGGCCACGACGAAGTAAATTGACAATCCAAGTCTACCATTTATCCTCATTTGCTGTCAAACATCTGAGTGATTCCTATTGAGGTTGATGGAGGAGGGTGGATGCTTTGGAAGGAAGGGGATGCGTTGGGTCAGGGAGCTTGAGGACACCTTATCTTTATCGCTCTCCACCAGATGTCGTTTCGCTCGTCTACCTTTTCAACATGTGAAATGAAGTCTCATTGAGGTACCCAAAAATACGACTTGATATGTAGTTACAGAGGAGGATAGAAAAGTGAAAATCCAACATTTATGTTGTGATTTATTCCCCTCCCTCATGCTCCTTGAAGTTATAAAGCTCAGAAATCCCCCTTGAGTGATTATTTGCAAGGCAAAAGTGTTTGGATTGGATTGGATTTGCCTTTATTAGTCTTGCAGTGGAGAAATTTACATTTTACAGCAGCAAAGTTATGAAAGGAATGAAAGTAGAAAAACAAAATACATGAGCTGATGGAAAGGCAGCCACTCTTGAAGTCAAAAGAACAAAAAAAAACCCAACTCGGAATTAACACACAAACAGAGGCACAGACACTCACAGCGCTTGCCTCGTCACTATTTTCAACACCAAAAAAAAAAAAAGGATTACTTCCAAATGGGCATGGCGACCACTGGCTGACACATCAGCTACCTATTTGTAAACAATTACCGGTACCCATAATTTCACATCAATATTTTCTGCCACCATTTCATGGTCATTATGCCATAAAGTTTGGCCCGAGTCTTAGCCGAAGACATTTAAATGCAAACTCCTACTGTACAAAGTAATCCCCTTCGTAAAGCCACATTCCCTGAATGCACATACGATGGCACCCATCTCAAGGTTAAAACGGGGACGGATGCACTCAGTTTAACCCAGCATGATGAATAAAAAATTATAACTGCACTCAGTAAACAAGGAGCATCCTGTCATTTTGCAATGACGCGCGCACACGCACACAAAAACTAAAAAGATGTTTCCTTTTTCCGCTCATGTGGACAGCTATGCGCGAAATCAACCACAAATCTACAAGTCAGCCATTAGATTAGAAGAGATGAATTGTCACAATGTCACATCTAATTACTCAGACATTTCAAGTGCCAGGTGGCCCAGTAGTCGAGTGGTTAGCAAGCCGACAGAGTTCACGAGTTCAAGAAATGGTCCGGCCTCCCTGTGTGGAGTTTGCATGTTCTCCCTGGGCCCGCGTGGGTTTTCTCCGGGTCCTTTGGTTTCCTCCCACATTCCAAAAACATGCATCTCAGGCTGATTGAACACTCCAAATTCTCTCTAGGTGTGAATGTGAGTGTGGCTAGTTATTTGTCTGTTTGTGCCCTGCGATTGGCTGGCAATCAATTCAGGGTGTCCCCCAACTAGTGCCCGAAGATGGCTGAGATCGGGCACCACCCTTGACCAAAGTTCCCTCCAAGCAGCGCGCTTGCGCAATTGCGCACTGCTTGCACAATTGCGCACTGCTTGCACAAGAACATCTATGCAGCGCACATTTTGCAATGTAACTCAATGAATGACAGGTGTCCAGCCAATAATGCCGTACAGTTTATGGAACAGAACTGGCGTGGTGATACTGGCGTTATACTGGTGTGTGGCCACAGTGTACACATCGATGTTATCGATGTTATCGATGATATCGATGTTGCTCACAGTAGTCCTCAGTGTGCTCAGGGAGCTTGTGTGTCTGCTCAGACACATGAAAAATTAGAGGGAACATTGCCCGCGACCCTAATGAGGATCAAGCGGTCTGGAAAGCGGATGGATGAATGGACTTCAAGTTCCTGCGTTTTACTATCCATCTATCCATCCATCTTTCTATCCATCCACCCATCCATCCATCTATCATCGACCATCCATCGTCTACCATCCAGCCACCCATTCATTCATCCATTAACAATTCATTCAGTCAAGAACCGTCGCAACGACATGACTTCTGTCATGCATAAAATGTATGTCTGAATGCATGTCCTTGTCCCATAAGTTAATTGTGTTGTAAAGCTACAAGACACGGTGCTGTTATGTGAATTCGCAATAGCATTTAGAAAGGAGGCACTTTCTTGCCCCACCACTTTCAGACATTGCTTTTGACAAACGCCTCGACTTACACGTTCATCAGCGGCTGAGACAGAGCGAGTCTGTGTAATGGGGATGTTATGAGATGTTCTGGTGGAGTGCAAGTGAAATCAGGAGTTTACGCTAACTAGGCTCTCCATTGTGCTATTGAAATTTAATGATGTTGTTAATGTTGCACAAATTAACGTTTTATTTACTGAGAGACTGGCGAGTTACTTAGCTTGCTTGTGCTGAGCATCATTTTAATCCTTCCAATTGTTGAGGAATGCATGTAGCCCTCATTTTTATATTTTCAAATTATTGTTAGAAACCCAACACTGCTATCACATATCATCAGTGGCGGGCCGTGGATTTAATCTCTGGGCCTTCAGTAGTGCTACGTCTGAATCAATCTAAACTGAAAAAAGTGTGCTGAGATTTACCACTAGAGGGTACCATTAGCCAGGCAATAACTGACCGACCTTTCTTAGATGTCAATTTTTTTCTTGAAAAGTTCATCTCGAAATTTTCTTTAACAGTAAATCTCCAACCAAATCCATTTCTTCTCATCCCTCAGCCATTGTGAGTTGACAATTATGCAATTAAATCAACACAATATATTTGTTTATGCACCTCGCTACTGATACACTGTGCTAGCTCTGGCCAATATGCTCTTGTCTCGGCTTGTGATCAGAGCAATTTTCACAAATTATGATTGACTAGTGACTAGCCAATCATAGTTTTCGAAAACTTTGAAGTTGACCACCACCTTCAAGAAGGCGTTGGTACCCCTTTTGGGTTGCCAATTCGAAATCTGATTATCTGAGAATAAAAATATCATACTGCATATTTTGGGTATTTTAGATGCTATAAAACGTTTTTTCTGATGTCAGTTAAAAAACAAAAAAGTGACGTTGGTTGTCCTTTAAGATGGTGGTATGTTGATCAAAGATATTGCCACAACCCTATCAATATACCTACACTGTAATTTCTCAAAAAAAACGTGTCTTTGCTTGTAAAATGTACCCTTTCAACTAAATTATCTCCACCTGTAAATGTTCTTAAAGCCTATTAGCCAATTTGCTGTTGATGGATTATGCCCCTTCATCTGTATTCTCGATTTAAGTGTGAGAAAAGCATGTTTAGAAACCACAACCACCTCCAAATATTGTAGAATTGATCTCTTCTGAAAAAATTCTGCCTTTTTTCCAACCGTCCCTTGCTCGTGTGATGACACCCCCTTCCATGGTGATGAAGCAGACGGGGGTGATTAAAGTGGAGTCTCAAAACTGACCTCAATCACAGCCATTCTAGTAAGAAGACATCCACCTTTTTTCCCCTTCATCCATGACATCCCTGACAATCATCCTCGTTCCTTTTTTCCTGACCCACTTTGTCACCATTTGATTGTTTTTCCACGTCTCATGTCCCCTCTTTGGGTTTCCACTCTCATTTCTCATCTTTCAGGATCCACTCTCGGTGATCAACCTCGATTTGTCATCATTGCCTCTATTGTCTTGTGATGTTAATCTGCTCTTCTCTGGAGCAGAAAAGAAAATCAACTGGCGAGGAGATGACACGAACAAAGCTTGTTCCAATTCCTAAAATGGAGATGGTTTGAGTTAACAGTGCAGTGCAGCTTGGGTTTCGAGGTTTATTTTTATGCTCTATATTCCTTGTTTTATACTAACATTCACAGGATATAAATTAAACTTCTAAAGTCGAACAATTTTCTTCCAATTGATGCATCAGGCCTCGTCTTTGTTATCCATCCTTTTATTCTGTTTTTTTAATCCATTTATTCTCACGAAGGTCTTGGGGCAAGCAATCACTCTTGTTTATTGTTACTTTTTATCAGACTCTATTTTGTCGGTCAGGAAACAGTCTTTTCTCGGAGGAGGTTTATGATAAAGATGCCTGTCCTTCCAGTTTACATTAAATTGAAATTCATAATTAAGCAGAAATGCCTGATACAGTATAATTATGATCATCGGTCCTGTGGGATCTCTCAGTTTCCTGGTGATAACAAGTGCAATGCAGGCTTATTTTATTTATGTTCATTAGATTAAATGAAGTATTGAATTACTCGGTCACCAGAGGCGTTTCAGTATCTCTACTGAGCCGGAAGTGATGCAATCACGCTGGCCCCATTTCCAATGATATTTAAATCATTTTCTGCGTGGATGGTCGAGCCAAATGGCAAGCAAGTCGTATTTTTTTTTTTTGCTTAATTTGATTCGTAAAGCATGTTTGTGTGAGTGTATAAATACGTGGAAGATGCAGTTGAGCTATTTGATATGATTTAAATAGATTTGTATGTGTGCGGCTATCCTGTTGTACTTAATCCACAGTCTGTACAACCTACTGCCAATATTTTTCTTATTTGGCTCATGCAATAAAGCTATTTTTAAAGCAATTTTACTTTATCTTCTTGCTTTTACATTGGCACTAACTGCACGTGAAGCGCAAAGCATTCCCATAGAGCATGGAATCCGTTATAAACAGAATTTCGGTCAGTACGCAATGTCCACCTCTGGTCAAAAGTAAAATGCCACTGCTTTCTCTCTGTGAAAGCCGGATCATAGTGGAAATGAAGGACCTACAGCTAATTTAATGCCCTAAATTTAAAAATCACTCAACCAGTCATTTTACTACATTACTAATCAGAGCACAAAAATTGGTCGATGGCTGAAATTAATTAATCCATTGAAAACCATTGGTCCAATGAACAAAAGCTATTTGAAAAAAATCAGCCAGTAGGATGGTGACCATACAAATGTATGTGGTTGACAAGACATGACATAACCCAACCTGAGCACTTCTGATATTTTAAAGCTCACTGAACTGACTGGTGTTTTACTGTGAGTATATTTGCCCATAATTATCAAAGCATAATTAGTATAATGTTAAGATTTCTGGAAGAGCTCCAGTACTTGTGTTGAAATCTGGAGTCCATGGAAATGAGCAAATTAACATTTCCTCCATGGTAACGCTTTGCCGACGGAATGATGTGAACATGTGAACATAACAGCCTCACAGTGTAGGTGGGCAGGTTTCTATCCTGGCTCTGACCATAGTGTGTTGGGTTTGCAAGCTATGCCTGTGCCTGTGTGGGTTTTGACAGATAAACGTGGAAAAAAGTCCCCATTAAATAATTTTTAATTTCAGAAGGTCTCTATTTGAAGGAAAGCACTAATTAATTGGCAAATTTCAGCATGTTTATTCTTACAAATTGTCATTGTCAAGATCTACATTAACAACCTCAGACTGGAAAAAAAAAACTAAATCCACCAATTCGTAGAGAAATGTAGAATTGTATCAATTGACTCATGTACAGGATGTTAAATATTCATCAACTGAACAGAGAATATAATTCAGACATTGGTCCTCCACGTGATAGTATATCCTTGGTGGACACGGACTGAAGTTGCAGTTGCATCAATAATCAGCTCCTGTTGAATTAAGACAAATACAACCCAAAAATTTAAAATTACACTACAGCTGTAAAAGACGGAAAGCAAGGCAGGTATAAAGGAAGGTGTGTGTGTGTTGGAAAAATACTCACCTCAGTGTCAGCATTATACTGTGGTGTCAGAGGATACACCGTGTCAGTCACATCTTTCAGAATCACTTCTGTGACATTCGCGCTGATCCCCCACACCTTCACGATGCCAAGCATCAAATGGTCGGCTTCGAACAAGCCATTGTGGATAGTTTTACTCGACAACGTGTTCTAGAGATAGAAAAAAAAGATATATATATATATATATATATATATATATATATATATATATATATATATATATATATATATATATATATATATATATATATATATATGTGTATGTGTGAATGTATGACACTATGACACGCATACATTTGCATTGCCAAATACATGTTTATTTCTTTGGAAAAGACAGAGTGCTTACAAATTACTGACAACATCATCAAATCTCTATGGGCACTCGCTTTAAGTGTTTGCGGCGATTATAAATTAAGTTACATGTAAACCTTGACATAGTGATTTCTCGCATTTTCTCAGACAAGCGTTGGATAAACGGCACTTAAATGTTGTTATGTACATGTAAGTTCGTGTGCTGAGTGGAGGGCGGACGTGTGTTTGTGTTGGGTGAAAGTTCCTTGCACTTCAAAAAAATGCTTTCATTTGCTTGCTTGTTTTTCCATACTTTGAACTATGTTCCCTCAAGTATAAGCAAGCAGCAGGAGGCAGCATACACTGCCTCCGAGTTACTTCGAAGAGACGATGGGCAAACACCGGGTTGAATATGCATGCACTTGACAGGATCCAGCCAAATGCTCGTCACTCAACTAAAGCTGTAATCGCTATTGGCCTAACATTGCACGCTGTCTCACTTGGATGAGACCGTCAACCCCTAAAATTGACTTTGGCAAGACAAGAAAAAAGGCTG
Organism: Hippocampus bargibanti; assembly: GCF_051943395.1. NCBI lineage: Eukaryota > Metazoa > Chordata > Actinopteri > Syngnathiformes > Syngnathidae > Hippocampus > Hippocampus bargibanti. Next base: position 9,558,279 of record NC_142747.1, read on the forward strand.
AATAAACTGTGTACGGTGTCTGACAAAAGTGAGACATTTGTAAATAAATGGCCATCCAAAGAAATTGGGAGCACACGCTCAGCTTCATATCCCAATTTTGGCAGAAAAAAAGCCTTTTGAGAGTTACCCGCATAAAGGATTTAGAGCTTACACAGGGGCTAGGGTTACGTTTTATAAATCCCAGCATGGACTGCGCAGTACTTCTTCTACACGGGGAAATGGAGTCAGTGGCTGCTGACAGTAGTTGCGAGACCTATTGTGGCTCAATATTACTTCACGTATAAGGGGCACCAGTGTATAAGCCGCAGTGTCGTCTTTTGAAAAAGAAAATTAAGGGTTTTGTGTGCAACTTATACATATACCGCAAAATGTGGTAATACTCAGTGACATGCAGTCAGGGGAGGCAGGTGAGGCAGTGCCTCACCTGTCATCATGGAAACCTGTCATGGGAATATCAGATGAAAAAATAAATTAAACCGTTATATGTATTTAGTGATTTGTACTTTAAAGTTCTTGTCCGTTTAACTTCACTGTTTCTTCACTGTTGATTCCAGAGACACTTGCGACTACACGGCGATGAGATTGTCATTCTCAGCACTGAAAACATACAGTCGGAACAGGACTGATCAAGGATCACTTTCTTCACTGGCAGTGATCTCCATTGAGACAGAGAGACTTTTAAGGATAAGGAAGGCTTCTACAAAGAAGATATCGATGCCTTTCTTCAGAAGGAGCGGCGCATGGACTTCATTTACAAGTAAATGTAACACGATAATGTTTTTTTTATTTGTTTTTTCTATGCTACAGTTTGTATAAAGAATACTGACATGACATTTTGAACAAAACACGTTAACTGTTGCCAATCAAATGGTGACTAAGCTACTCTGTAGAGTTCATATGTTTGTAAATCTGACTATGATGACGTCAGTGCCTCACCAGCCATGAACCTCACCGCACGTCACTGATAATACTTCTCATTTACAATATCATTCTATGTTCTTGGTCCAAAAATATTAAATCAAATCGACAGAGGAATGGACACACATTTGTGGAAATAAACACACACACACACACACACACACACACACACACACACACACACACACACACACACACACACACACACACACACACACACACACACACACACACACGTACGCACACACGGGCGCGCATACGGTCAATGTTCAGCATCCTCCAAAATGGCATGCGACGTGCTAATCTGCAAGGCAGCTTTGGCCCCGTTGTCCAACTTTCCTCATCTCCTCACATCTGCCCGTTCATACTCATCGGCACCCAAACACGCACACATCCACTGAGTCTTTCTTTCCCTTTCCCATCCCCTTTGGCTGACAGACAGTGTGTCTGCTTTATCGCTGTGTGAAATTGCTTTGGAATGAGCCTGATGGTAGGCAGAGGACAGCCACAGATGTTTGGCACTGGTCGCTGCATGTGTGTCTAATATAAAGTGCATACGGGTGTGTATATTTGTGTACGCCAATCTGTGAATGTTAGAGATTAAATGGATGCTCATTAATGTTTTATGAATCCCAGTGGATTTGTGACACGTTACATTGAAAAGGGGGCATACTGAAATCACTCGTATTCATCTAAACATGCATTTGCCATTCACAATATGCTGTAAATGTGGTGAGCAATTGTTGTCGTTTTGTACAATGCCTCGACTTTTGGACTCGGGTTATACATATAACATTGTTACACCATAATGATAATGTACTTTTGCAAGTGAATATCAAAAAAGGATAATAACTAAATGTTCATCCTAAATCTTCTTTTTCTTTAGGCTTTTCCCTTCAAGGGGTCGCCAAAGCGAATCAGTGTCCTCCATCTTCGGAGGTTTTATCCGCATGTTTGTTTTGGCCAAGCTTTTATGTCGGATGCCATTCCTGACACAAGAAGACGTATGTCCCTTTGTGGCTACAGAACAAAAAATGTTCATCCTAAATAAGAAACATAAATCAGGATTGCTGCTTCACAATAAAGATGATATCAAAGATGATATCACAGGGGAACCGCTGATCCAGCACGATGACGACAAACCGGAAGCTTTGATGGCAAGATTGAGACATTACAAAGATGTGGCAAAGCCCGTCATCGATTTATACAAGTCGCAAGGAATCCTAAACTCATTTTCTGGGACAAATCAGGCAACTTTGAACGTGAAAAGACGCCACATAAATGCCATTTCCATCGTTTGGACTTATTTCTATGAAGGTGACTTGCGACCATTCACATTCATCATCCACTGCTCTGTGGGAAATCAATGAATTAAAGTCTCACTGTAATAACAACAGCGGCAATGAAGAAAAGAAGAGACGTGGCATTTAGCCTCTGAACTCACCGATTCTACAGCACACGAGGTCAGCAGATATTGTCCTTTTTCAACCGTGTCTGAGGGGAGAAATATAATCAAGTGTGAATTGCGGAAACTAAAACTGCCAAAAGTGAGAAATAGATCTAACTACATCGTTGTATTAAGTTCATCCTGTCTACTAGATACTACCTTCGTCCGAGGACTCGGACGAAAGCGGAAGTATACGCCGAAATATGTCAGGTATTTGAACACCTACAATACACTGTCTGTAAGTAAAGAATTTGTTTTAAATTAGATCTAACTACAGTCTCAACGGTACTTTAACCGTGGACATTTTATTTTCCAGCTTCAGAAAATGTTTACAATAGAAATACAAACTTATAGAGAGTTATCAATAAAAGAACCGTTGACAGTGATAAAATGGATAACCTAACACTTGAAATTCATGCTGAGGGATACGATGCACATCGGCCCGTCTTTGAGTTGTCTTTTCATTCTCACACAAAAAAGGAAATATCCGCACTATTTGCCACGTTTCTCTCACCACGCTCCCTACCGTAGATCTCTTAAGGCTACAACCAGGCAATATTTATTTGAGTTCTTTCGGCTTTTTATTTGGATGCTAACATGCACAAAGTCCAGCCCGGAACCACCGGTGGTGGCTCAGTTTTGGTTTCTTGTCTCGTACACCACCACAGCATACATGTGGCAGTTTAGCCGTGATTACCTGGCTGTTGGGAGCTTAAACTGAAGCAACCAGGTATGGCCTGGATGAAACTGAGAAGAAACACTTTTGTTTTTTTTGTGCCCTTCCAGCTACCTCTTTTTTTCTTTTTATTTATCTTTTCTTTGTCTTTTTTTCTACCCTCCCTCATATGAGATTCCGCTGATCGAATACAAGTGGAAACTTCGCAACCCACCGGTGCTTGTAGTAATTGAACGTACCTTTTATCAACTGAATGGAGAGCTTTGTTTGTTTGAGTTTGCACTTCCTTTGACATGAGCATCAAAACATGAGGGTATACTTTTTAATATGACATTATTTGCCTATGGCGTAATGTGGATGGAAAGTCAAAATAAGTATAATATTATAAATAATTATTGTATATTTTTTGTTATTACATTGTATTTATGATCCCTTTTCAAAACTCTCAAGGACACTTCACCATCACAGGAAAAGAATTGTGAGCTAATAATGGATTTATGCATTTCTTTAGTTCATGAAAGGGGAGCAATTAATTAGTTCCATGGACTTGAAGATTTAAATGCATTGCTTATGTTGAAAGTGAGTGGAAAGCCAATACATAAATAAATAAATAACATTGATTAAGAAAAAGACAAATTAGTCCGGATATTGAAAAGGGAATAAGAGGAAGAGACACAGGAAATTAATTCATTAATTTCTATAACTACCTTTCTTTGCAAAAAAATAATTCTTCACATATTTTGAAAGGCATTGAAACATGACTTCACGCGCCTATTTATATGTGAGTGCTCTATAACCACTTGTGGTTGCGGGAGGAAGGGGGGGTGCTTTGAAAAAAATAGACAAAAATAAATTACCTATTAATGTTCATTCATTGGCAAATGATTCATTGGAAAAGAATGTGAATTTTTTTCTTGGTTCAATTGCGCTCAGCCACACTCAGGCCGTGAACAAACCAGCGAATCGCTTCAGATCACCTCAGACTCACCTATTCCGTCGCCGTCATCCCAGAAGAACGATCCGTGAGCCGTCCCGTTGTCACTCAGGGCAATGATCAGTCCCAAAGGATTCTTTCGGCTAAAAGATATGTGACGGTCAGGGTTGCAGCGGTGAAGGGCCACTGCTGAATCTATAACATTGCTGTCAGGGATGCACCTGAGCTTGATTTCGCTCAATCGCTGAACATGTAATTTATTGGCTTTCTCAAGCTTGCTATAACTATCCTCTCGTGATCAAGCAAAATATTTCCTTTGTTTTTGGATGATGCGTTAATGTGGCAAGGCAGATTATTTAGCCACCCATCCATTGTCAACATCAATTATCCTAAACAGTCTTGAAAATATGATACCTGTGGTATGTTGTGTTCTCTGGTTTTTGCCAAGGTAAGATGTATCCTCCTCTTATGTGAAGATTGATATGGTCCATAGGAGTGGGCATCAAAACCTTTTTTCCACGCACTTTCACTTCTTTGGCCTAATAAAAAAGGATGATAGTTTCAACAGTTGTTGATTTGGGAGGAATGTCAGTGCCATTTGAATATCATCGCTGGAGGGCTCTGGGGAGATTCTGCTTTTTTTGTGCCTGCAATGGGCAGCATTTTCACAGCCCCGCATTGTTCAAAGCAAAGGTTGGTGTTGTTGGACAGTCTGCAGCTGGATGGATGCATGGCTTGAGGAGCCCACGATGAGAAGAAAGAAGTGTCAGCGTAGAGCGCCGATGTGTATGTGGAACTGTCACGGCTTGGAAATGAAGTGGATTTACGAGGGACAGAAGTTGTGAGACAATTTATTTTCGTCAATGGATGCTACAGCTTCATGTTTGCTTTCAACATTTAGCTTGTAGCAGATGTGCACATTTCACCATGACATCCCTGAGCCACTGGTGAAAAGGACACTTTGATCCTCTTTTGCGTTCTCACATTAATTGTTATTTAAGTTTGTTTTATTGTTTTGACTTCAAGATGGCGCCGCGAGAGTGGCTGCCTTTATAGCAGGTCTTGTATTTTGTTTTTCTCCTTCTTCTTTTCTTTTCTTCTTACTTTCATTACTTTGCTGGTGTAAAATGTAAATTTCTCCACTGTGTGACCAATAAAAGCTAATCCAATACAATACGATCCATCTCATGAAGTATATCTACAAAGTGGAATCTTCAAGTTCAAGATGATCGATGGCAAAATAATGATCAAAAAGCCATTGCAAGATAGGTGGTATATTGTACAAGTTTAAGAGGATAGCAGTCATAGTACCCGCCGGTTTCTTTACTCTTCAATCTATTATTTTGCACAAATCGGATTACACGCATGTTATATTTCGAGTGAAGAACTGAGTTGAAACTATACTGTACTTTGCCCCCAAGTTGGTCAAAGCATTACGAGGTGACAATGTTAGAAATACAATGATACCAACTGCTCACAAAAATGAAGAACATCTGTTCTCTTGGAATCTAATCATGCAACAGAAAAACATCTGCAACAAATCCCTCAGGTTTTTTTGCCTTATAAAATGTTTTGAACAAATGCGCTTGACTTCAGATGTATTTTAATCCTCATTTATGATTAGATATCACTGTACAGTATGGATAGCTTTGTCCATTCACAAACATTTTGTTAGAGAGTCACTGCATGATGTACAGGTTGCTTATTGTTTTAACTCACCGTATGGAAGTTATACCAGCGTGCATCAGGAACATAGGCTTTGACAAGCATAGCTCCCTGCCAATCATAATGTCAGGTGAGTATTGAAAAAACAAACAAACCAAAATCAAGGAGAGAAAATAACACAATAAAAGCAGAACTGTTTACATACCGGGTCAAGAGCAGGGGTGATCAGAAGAGCAGGTCCCCAGAGGAACTGTTTGTAAATGTCCCATGTCATTCTATCATTCACAAATCTGTGAAACAACCGCAAAATGTAGGTTGAACTGGACTAAACAATTAATTACCAACAATTACCATTCAAATATAAAGATTTATCGGTTCCCATTTTTAATTTATGAGGTGCCTTGAGTTTTCTGTGTTGGCGGCATCTATTTGTCCATCCATTCGAATGGACACCAAAGCGAAAAGTAGAACACTTACTCGTGCAGAAGTGGCCTGACGACTGTGTTTCCTTTGGTATGCGCTTCATACATCAGCGTATACAAGTATGGCAGAAGCGTGTAACGGATGTTGAGTACTTTCCGAGATGCCTCCGCAAAGGTGGAGTTCCAGGAAACAGGATCTTGTCTCTGAAAACAACAAATGCTCAATAAATCTATCTATAAATAAATAAATAAAATAAATACATAAATACACAAATACATAAAGAAATATATTATAGTAGTCGAGTGGTTAGCACCCCGGCCTCTCTGTGTGGAGTTTGCATGTTCTCCCCGGACTCGCGTGGGTTTTCTCCGGGTCCTCCGGTTTCCTCCCACACTCCAAAAACATGCGTGGCAGGCAGATTGACCACTCCAAATTGTCCCTGGGTGTGAGTGTGAGAGTGACTTTTGTATGTCTTTGTGTGCCCTGCGATTGGCTGGCAACCAATTCAGGGTGTCCCCCGCCTCGTGCCCGAAGACAGCTGAGATAGGCTCCCGCGACCCTAATGAGGAATAAGCGGTACGGAAAATGAGATGAGATTATTATTATTATTATTACTATTATTAAGAATAAAAATAACACATAAGAATAATATGACTTATGGATTCACTGTTCCTTCTGTTTTGAAATAAATGAGGAAAGTCTGATGATGATGTTTTGTTCAAAGATCATAGTTCCCGAACTTGTATGGGTGACAATGTAAACATTATCCTTTTTATGTCTGAAAGCAACTTTTACCAGGGGATGAAAATCATAATTCAATTACTCATCTATCACTATCAAGTATGATTAGCCTAGTGCAGTGGAACATATTGCCTTCACAAAATCTTAGCATGACTACTTCTCTTCAATGGCTCGATGAAGATGGTGATTAAAATCATTGCCTTTTAAAAATTGTTGATCCAAAGCATCCCAAAGTGCTGACTTGGTGCGGAGAGTAGTTTTTGATAAGATGTTTGCATAATTTTCCCCAGCAGAGAAGTCCAATGATTACTTACTGCAGACATAAACATACAGTAACTGAATGTAAAACAGTTCCTCGGACTTCCGGCACAATTTGAATGCCTTTATTTTTTTAGGTCAAGTCTTATCTGGAGTGGCATAGTGAACCAGTGGTTAATATGTTGGGCTCATAATGCTCAGGATGCAGGTGGTTATTGAATTCCTTCCCTCCTAAAGCATAGAGAAGGGTTTCCCCATGTTGCTTTTCTCTCTGATTCTATTTACGTACTGCATGGCTTTCTTGTTCTTTTCCTCAAAGTTATTGATTCCAAGCCAGAATCTGATATCTACGTTATCATCCTCCAAATGTTAACCCATTTGCAAGCGGTTACAAAACTGCTGGAATGATGGGGTTCGTGTGTGTGTTGGTAGGGGAGTGGGTGATGTGCAGTGGCGCTCGGATCACCTTGAGAATTCAATTAGGTTCCTCAGCACCAATATACGTATACGTACACACTGACTTAGACACACAAACACACGCGCACACGCACACACAAAACACACACACGCTCACGCACATGTGCAGTCCCATCGAGTACTTCAGACTCTATTTCAGAGAAATTTTGCCTCGTGGGATCGATCCCTGGATGGACCTTATTGGATTTCTTAGATGTGTTCTAAAGCTCTTAAAGGTCACTGGAAAAAAATGAATGCCAACAACACAACATCAAGTGTATCTCTCTGGAGGTGTATGTCTGTGTGTACGCAGCTTGATATTTTTTTGCAAACAATAGGCTTTCTCCAAGGGAACAAGAACATGCTCTGTCAGGCTTTCTTTTTTTTCATTGAGCACTTGTGCTTAAAGTGATTATTCAAATGGCGTGGAACATGTTAGGTCAAAGACAATCCAATCAGGGCTGCTGTTCGACCTTCATTTTGTTCAGATTTTAAAACATATGCACCTCGCATAATGCACGGGGAAACAAACAAATATATGAAAGAATTAATTCATTTTGGTGAATTAATTGAATTTACTCACCGGGTTACCCTTGCCGTTATGGTTACGTGAATAAGGATAGAAGGCACCAAGTTGCATCCAGCGAAGGCACATCTCATACTTAGCTGCATTGAAGAACCCGCATATGTCTGCTCCAGTCTAAAACCGACATCCCATGTAACAAAAGACAATGGTAAAATAAACAATGAATAACTCATTTACTGCCGGACTTGGAAAAATGCGTCCACTCAGTGCCAGGGTTTTTGTCATTGTCACTCGAATTCCAGGACGCACAGTATATTGGGTTTTTGGACTACAGAAACATTCAATGCAGTGTAAACAACTTTATACTCTCTTATTTCATCAGGAAAAAAAGAGTTAATTCCTAAATGATATGGGTCTGGAGTTACATGAAATACTTGAAATGAGGGCGGCTGTCCAAATACAATGCAATACACACATATTGGTTTAAATAGTGCTTTAACAACAGCTGAAGCTGGAACAAAGCGCTAACATGGGAAAAAAAAGGAAATCCTGCCCCTTGTGGAAGGGAAAATATTGCCAGGGGCCATGGGCAGCGCTTTATCGGCACCAAAACAAGAAAAAAACAAAACCTGAACAAATTCGGGAATGGTGCCCGACGTCATATGTTCCCGAATAAATTTGTGAATGGCTATGAATGAGTAAAAAAAAAACTACCGTATTATCCAGTGTATGAAGTCCACCGAAGTATAAGGCGCACACCCAATAATTGATATCTTTTCAAACCAGGTACACTGGAGTATAAGGTACACCTTCAATGACTGACATATTTTAAAAACCTTCCATGCATCAGGCACACCACGTTATAAGGGGCTACAGTAGAGGCTGGGGTTGCATTTTATATACACTATCTTAGCAGTTTTTTTGACGACGATACTAGTGCAGCGTGTTCTACCGGAAACAAATTCCTTGTGTGTTCTACATACTTGGCAATTAAGATGATTCTGATTCTGATTCTGATTCTGATGGACCGTACACTGCTTTTTCTACTGGGGGTGAAATTGAGTTAGTAGCTGCTGACAGTAGTTGCGAGACCTGTTCTGGCTTAATCTTACTTCACGTATAATGTACTGTAAGGCACAACTGCGTATAAGGCACAGGGTCATTTTTGAATCAAATGAAGGCTTTTGGTTGTGCTTTATACACCAGGAAATATGGGAATCAAAATTCAAAAGTTGTCCCTCAGATAAAGCTGTTGATTGACAAAACAACTCGTTAAATGAATAGGGGGGAAATTATTTCCACCCTTGTAATATAAAGATAGCATCAGAAGAATTGAAGATGATTTCAGACACCTCCCTTCCCCCCGGGCGCCCTGCCAACACACAAACACACCACCTGATCATCTTAACGCATGTTTGTAGCAACCTGCTTTTGGAAATGTTATTTTATTGGAGAAGTGACCTATTTTTTTCTTATGTTGACTGACAACATTAAGATCCTTGTCCGCTCTTATAATAACATGCCATACAAGATGTCCTTTGATCAAAGTGTCCAACAAAATGAAATAACATCTCTATGGCCATGTAATCTCCTTTTAGCAGACAAGGTCACATCAATAAGATTATGTCTTATCGAAAAGGAACAAAATGGTGATACTTACATAAGGGATGCCAAAAAGACTGAACTCCATCATGCCTGTGAGAAAGGAAAATCTTGTGTGACTTCTACAGTAAAGGTTCTTTTTTTCTTTTGACACAAAAGGTTTGGTTGTGCAACATTTCTTTCTAACCAAATATGTTTATCGCGGTTTGTTAAATGCTTAATTATTGCATGTGTTTGTTCCTCCTGTACAGCACCTATGATGGATTTATACAATTGGTCCCAGCTGGCATTGTTGTCTCCCAGCCAATGTCCAGCCCATTTTCCAGTGGAGGGGTAAGTGGACCTGGTCACCACGATACCCCGTCTCCCAGTTACATTCAGCAGGGCACTGTATGAACCGGATAAAAAGATGACGCATCCACAGTTATGAATTTCAGAAAAAAAATACTCGTGTACTTATTACGTATTAGTGAAAATGTCATTATCTGACATGATAAATATTGTGTGGAACACTACACTGACAAAGGACCTGTTTCTTTCATGAGTGTAAAAAAAATGAGCTCAACAATTTTGCTGTTAACTATTTATGCCTTCCATAATAACCAAGTCATGTAATAATTATCTCATTCATCAATCCAGTTTGTTTTCAAGGATTGCATCGTTCTTAAAATTGTATGTCATCTATGACATACAATGTCATAGAATCTATGATACAGACATTGAGAATCAAATTCTGACAAAAACACACAATATAGCTCACTCATAAGTCGGCTTTGTGTGGGACCAGCCATAGATGCTGTGGACATCGTAGTGCCTGACTGCCGTCCCGTCACTGAGGATCTGTTCGCTGTTCATGCACAGAGTCTTATGATTTAAGCCGAGATGTTTAGATTCCAAGGCTGTGAAGACAAACCCACAAAGCACATGTAGAATGAAGTTATTATTGCTAACAACAACAGAATATAAGCATAAGATGCATAACGTGTTGTTGTCCATGTCCTTACCTGGCATATATGGAGGGTTCTCAAGAAGTGGGTCACCCAGGCACTTCCCCCCGACTGTACCATGTACAAAACTGGCAGGCTCATTCATGTCCTTGAGGGAGGGCAAAACATTTGAGCACAAACGTCTCAAAGTCAAGTGGATGCATTTAGGCAGCATAAAAACAAGGTAAATTGATCTTATTTTCCATTTCACTCACAATCCATAGGCCATCAAATTTCATCGTGTTCTGATAGAAATCCATGATTTCTTGATGCCACCACTCTGCCGTTGCATTACGGAAGAAGTCAGGGAAGGCAGTGTAAGCCCTGTAGAGCTGAGAAGACACGGTCACAAAGTAATGAATTCCGGAAAGTTAGGTGACGCTGTAGAGTTCGATGAAAAAACATGGTTTGGAAATGAGAATAACGGTATTGCATCTGACATTATTGATTCAATATTCACCATAAACTAAATAGCCAGTACGTCGGCGTAAGTTCTCAGTCGTATAGGAGTGGTCCATCGATGAAAAGGTTTCTTCAGCCATCATCTGTACTTCTTTGAAGGTGTCGGACGTTTTTTTATATATATATATATATATATATCCCTACTGTCCAAATATGGCGGTACCGGACTCTGTTATGATAGGTCCCTGCTCTCAGGTTGGGGGGAGTAGAGGACTACTCCCTGCAGCTGCTCCACTGATAGTTCCTGTCGTACTGACTAACGACTGGCCTGATTGCCCGACTTAGACTGGTATCACCTCATCAGTATTACTAATCCTATGTTGCCTAAGCAGGCTATTGTATGAACGATCAAAATTGAACCTCACCCCAACAAACTGGTTTAATGAAGGATTTAGTTGTTTTATGAAAATCGCTTCTTTTACTCCCCTTTCAAACCATCTATGTTCTTTCGCTAAGATTTTAACCTCGTTGTCGTCAAATGAGTGGTTGCTAGCTTTTAAATAGCCAGTATGCTCATTCTCTTTGAATGATACCTCTACTTGGGTGTCCCAGTCCAAAGACTCATTTACTGTGACATTTGGGTAATCTGGCCAAACCTGCAAGGCAAAAATACCAATGACATCAATACATATGTGTACACATGCCTTATATAGTGAATGTATATTAGCATTTTTTTATTTATATATGGCTATTCAGGCCAATTTACCTTTCCCCACACAATGTCGTTGCTAAGTGTTTTGGGCCATTTAATGAAGACATCTTCTGCATTACCCCGATCAAATGCAGGGTAATGAGTCTCATTGCCTGAAATGGCTGGGTCCTGGAATTTTAAAATAAGCAACATCGGATATCAAAAAAAAAAAAAAAAAAAAACGGCAAGTATCATATGTGTGTACGAACTATTTTTACTGTATGAACTATTCAGATGCAAAATACAATACAAAGCCGACGTGCTTTTATACATAGTTATGTGCGGTTTTCATAAGTATTAAGAATGATTTAAATTTTGGGTATTACCAGAATGAAGATGAACCTCATGCCCTCTTTCCTCATGGCATCAACTAGGGAAGGTAGTTCAGAGAACTCTGGGTCCAAAACAAAATCCAGCTGCCGATTCATGTAATCAATGTCCGCATACTGTACATCCTGGAGTTTCCAGTTCGAAAAAAAATAGGTACATAAGACATATACATATAGCTTATATATTAATGTCTACTTATGCATTAGTGTCAAATGACTTACATAGGGAATACCTGCAGCCCTCATTTGAGAGTATAGATCTGCTATCTCTTTGTCATTAGCATATCCATAGCGACAGAGCTGGAATCCAAGGGACCAATAAGCAGGTAGAACAGGTCTTCCAATCAGCTATTATGATAGCAATCAAAGAAAGAAGTCCAAACTTATCAGTGGAGAAAAACACTGAAAATGAGTGTGTGTGTGTGTGTGTGTGTGTGTGTGTGTGTGTGTGTGTGTGTGTGTGTGTGTGTGTGTGTGTGTGTGTGTGTGTGTGTGTGTGCGTGCGTGTGTGTGTGCGTGTGTGCGTGTGTGCGTGTGTGTGTGTGTGTGTGTGTGTGTGCGTGTGTGTGCGTGTGTGTGTGTGTGTGTATGTGTGTGTGTGAGAGAGATAGATAGAGAGAGAGAGTGAGAGAGAGAAGTAGAGACACACACATATGCGCATGTGCCAAGTGTGTTTAGACTGTCCAAATAAGGGAGTGCAATGAAGCGAAAAACTCCCAGATGCTGTAGTCCATCAAAGGAAGCCCAGGGCCAGACAGGGCACGCACACGCACGCACGCACACACACACACAAACACATATATATATATATATATATATATATATATATATATATATATATATATATATATATATATATATATATATATATATATATAAGGAACTAAAACTTACATCAGTGTATTGCTGCACCACATTTTCAGGTGTTGGTCCCAGGACCATGTAGAAATCCAGAATACCTCCGACAGTTCGATAGGTTAAAGCTGGGGTCGGCTGAAAAGTGACATCTGCATTCAAAAAAAGCAAGATTATTTGGGAGGCGGGTTTCAATTTATACAATTATTTGGCCTTGTGTCCAAATCTTGGTTTTGAACGTGTGGGGATGATGAGAGCAGAGGGGAACGGTATGAAAAGCAAATACATGTACATGACTTGTATACATTTATCTAGTTACATTTTATGCACAATTAATGAGTGGGTGCATTTGTTAATGTGCGTATGTGTGCATGTGTGTGTGTATGTGTGTATATGTGCATGTGTGTGCGTGTGTGTGTGTGCGTGTGTGTGTGTGTGTGTGTGTGTGTGTGAGTGTGTGTACTTATTCTCAGTGTGGTACATTTTACTAAAAGACAAGACCAACTGAATTCTATTATATAATGCAGGAAAATATTTTTTTACATTTTTATTGAATAAGGAAATGCCAATTATCACTGTTTTTTAACCAATTGGAGTGTGTATGTGTGTGTGTGCATGTGAGTGTACGAGTGCATGCGTGCGTGTGTGCGAGTGCGTGTGCGTGTGTGTACACGTGTATTTTTTATCCTCTATTTGTGTGTTTTAACACTGTGTATCCATTGACCACCAAGTCTTCATTTGAGTAATGGATGAACTGGCACATATCCCACCTGAATTGGTATCAGAGGTCGGGTGAACCCTTGACTGGTTGCCAGCCAATCGCAGGGCATAAATAGACACTTTCACACTTCTAAGGCAGGATCACATGGATGTTGTTTGGAAGTGAGAGATGTTGGATGGGATGTTGGAGTAAAAATCCAAGACAAACAAATCTAAAGTGTGGCTGAATGTAACAGCATGATTATTGTTTTTCACTGCAGAACGGTGTCTGTTCCTCTTGACTATAAATGGATTTTAATGTGGGGATAAAACGAATCAAGAAATGCTCATTGAGTCGCATTGAGCTTTTAGAAGGCTTCCTGTCATGCACGATAAAATATTCCATTAATATTAATACCAACAGTAAATGCCCATTGCATCCATGTCAAGGCTTATGCTGACATAATGCGTTTCATCACGCGTGCACCAATGTGTATGCATGTGTGTGTGCGTGTGGACGTGCAAGTTCTTATTTCCACTCACCCATTGCGTTGCTGTTGAGAAGAAGCACACCATGAGCATCATTAGTGGTCTCGAGGCCCATATAGAATGGGTGGACTCCGTAGCAGTTCATCTTGTACTGTAATAAAGAGAAACACAATCACATTTGGAACTTTTATTTTTCATTGCTGTGTTGTTTATATTGCTTGTCCAAGAGCATTTTTTTATTTTGCTAGATTGAAAACAGCTTTAATTGCTAAATGTAGAATTTTGAAAGTTGCATACCCAGATGAACAGAGACTATGAAACAAGATAGATTGGGCAACAGGAAACACAGTGATTTGCTAGAGACAGAAAATATGCCACTTTGAGATGTCAACATCTATGACAAAAACTCACGGGCATGTCAGACTCCATCAGCTTTGTAGTCTGCTGGTAACTAGCTGTTAAAAATTTGTTTGTGTGTACGTGCGTGTGCATGTATACATGTGTGTGCGTGTGTGATTACATGTAGGCTGGGCCTGGATTTGTGCGGGTGGATATTGCGTTGCTATCTGTTTGACATAACTTAAGAACATTTTTTTTTCTTTTTTTAAATGCAGTTACATCTACAATCAATCATTGTAAAAGAAATGATGGAGAATTCCTGTTCTGTATTCAATTAATCCATACCAGCCAACCTCTTTGTAAACCCATTTTGTGACGTGGATGGACATCCAATTATTAACATTCTTTTGCTCTAGGTAAAGATATATTCTCTCTTATAAAAAAACAAAAAACAAATAGCTATCCCAACTACACTGTATGGATTGTGTACTACGTCGAGGATTTTCTCATCTTAAAATGATCAAATTAATATTTATGGACAATACTTACTCCGGGAGGCTGATCTTTGGAGAACATACCCCAAGTGTGATAGTTCAGGTCATGTTTGTATGTTAAATGTTCCGTCTCACCAAAGCCAAAGACATATTTGGATGAGAGAAGTGTGGATATTTGAATAAACCTGTCAGAGAAGGTAAAACCTGGCACCGAGGAGTCCCAACTGAGATAAAGTGACAGAGACATCAATCAGAAGCATGATTATAAAAAGAGTTAGTCACATCATAATGTTGAATGCAACACAGTTACCGCCCAAGGTAATAACTTCCCATTTTTCAAATGGATTAATTGGCAACGTTTCAGTTGACACAAAATTATTCGAGAGGTCCCAAGATATGCAGGAGTTGCTAATTTTTTAAGTACAGTGAGACCTCGGTTTACGAAGACCTTGCCTTACTTATTTTCGGTTTACAAACATCAAATTTATGAAAATTAAACCTTGAAATACGGACTACTTTTCGTGATACACACACCACGGCTGGCGGAGTGATCTTCGGATCTTTGGCGGAAGCACACGACCGAACAGCGTTCCAGCTGGCGCACCTTTCCACACCCCTTGATGAGAAGGTTTCTTCAGCCGTCATCTGTACTTTTTGAAGGTGTCGGACGTTTTGCCTCCTATCCAAGAGGCTTCGTCAGCGAACTAAAGTCTGACTGGTCGTATCGGCCCTATTTATATATCACTAATGTCCAGACATGGCGGCGTCAGACACAGCTATGATAGGTCCCTACTCTCAGGTTGGGGGGAGCAGAGGATCACTTCCTGTGGCCCCACTGATTGGACCTACATTCCTGACTAACGACTAGCCTATTTGCCCCACTCCCAGCGGTATCACCTCATCAGCATTCCGAATGTTGCCTAACCTGTGTTGCTTAAGCAGGCTATTGTATGAAAGATCCAAATTGAACCTCACCCCACCCGACCGGTTTAATGAAGGATTTAGTTGTTTTATGAGAATCGCTTCTTTTACCCCCCTTTCAAACCATCTAGGTTCTTTCGCTAAGATTTTAACCTCATTGTCGTCAAATGAGTGGTTGCTAGCTTTTAGGTGCAAATGTACTGCCGATTGAGGCCCACTAGTATTATCCCTTCGATGTTGATGAAGTTTTTTGAGAATTTGTTGAGTCTCCCCAATGTACTGCTCTTTACAAGGAGCTTTACAGGAGCTTTGCAGATAATTTTACTCTTATGGGACCGAAAAAAAAAACACCACAAGCTTGAGTTCAGCCGAATGCTAAAAACAATTTCTCTCTCTCTCTCTCTCTCTCTCTCTCTCTCTCTCTCTCTCTCTCTCTCTCTCTCTCTCTCTCTCTCTCTCTCTCTCTCTCTCTCTCTTCATGCTTCCCCTTCAGCCGGCATCGCAATATCTCCGCTGTCTTCAAGATTAAACTGCCCTTCTGTCCAAAACCTGGCTTCCTGCTGATTTAAACATCCTCTGCCATCAACGCTCATAGAAGCAATGAACCAGGGACGAACGATCAAGATAAACCCGTTAGTTCCATCCAGAAAAGACTGTGGCTGTGACAGTCATCAACATGATGAACGAAAATGTGATGCCTCAGCTTCGTAAGACCTTACAAGTCAGAAAGCAACAGGTGTCAATTAAGAGGTTTTTAATCAGCAAACATGATGAGGAATCCCCAAAGAAGCAATAAGAGAAGCCACACCACAGGTGTGCGCACCAAATCCAGCAGACATTTAAACAGCTTCTTCCCCCAAGCCATTAACTCTTTGAACTCTTTCAACAGTAGCCAAAATGGAACTGTATAGTGCCACTTCGCAGTTTTTTTTTTTTTTGACAACGATACTAGTGCAGCGTGTTCTACCGGAAACAAATTCCTTTTGTGTTCTACATACTTGGCAATAAAGTTGATTCTGATTCTGAATTACCAACCGTCCTTATGGAACGTGACTCTCTTCCATAAGCCATCAACGACCATCACAAGGGGAAATAAAACTTTATTTTACAGTACAGTTCCATCCATCCATCCATCCATCTTCTGCCGCTTATCCGGGGTCGGGTCGCGGGGGAAGCAGCTTCAGTAGGGAAGCCCAGACTTCCCTCTCCCCAGCCACTTCTTCCAGCTCGTCCTGGCAGTACAGTTTATTTCTTTAATTACAGTCGTCATGTAATGTGCCTCTCTTTCCAAACAGCAATTCCCTCTGACCTCCGACCTCCAACGCCATTGCATCAAGCCATCAATGACCATCACAAAGGTAAATAAAACGACTTTATTTTATAGTACAGTTTATTTCTATGATTACAGTCCTTATAGAATGTGACTCTCTTTCCAAACAGCAATTCCCTCTGACCTCCAACGCCATTCCATCAAGCCATCAATGACCACGACAAATGTAAACAAAGTGACTTTATTATTCCGTGCAGTGTATTTCTTTCATTGCAATACAATAGCACATTTATTATACATAGAATAGGTAAGCTGTGTGTAGGTTTAAGCCTTATTTAGTTGAAATTTATATTTTATGGAAACCTGGGAACGGATTATTCTCATTTCAATGGTTTCCTATGGGAATTTTTTTTTGGGGGGATACACACTTTTCGCCTTACACTATCAGGGAACCAATTAAGTTTGTAAGCCAAGGTCTCACTGTACTGTGAAAATTCCATGTTTTTTTTTTTTTTTTACCTGCATGGGGCTGTTCCTTTTTTCCCCGATGGCACTAAACATGGAGTGGCTGAGCTTTGTATAAAAATCTCAATGTACCAGAATATTTCCACATACCCCTTGAGATAAAACATAGTGTGTTTTTGTTGTTGTCAATAATGTGTTATTGACAAGTTTTTAGCAGTATCATGACTTTTCTTTGATGATAATTTTAACGATAATTGCAATGATCATAATTTCACGATGTGTCACGTTTTTACATGGAGGCCTTCATTTTTACATGATACTTATGATGGTTTAACATAAGAACGTTTTACACTTCAAACCATATATTTAAATACAAATAGTTTTCTGTTATTTTTTTTCTGGTATGTCAGCAATATGCTTCCGGACTGATGCTGACTTTAGTTCCAAGAGTCACATTCAATGATGGTGTGAAAAATAGAGTCATTGGTTAGCAACCAGTCTCGGAAGGGTTGCTTTGATGTCTTATATGTTCCCAAAAAGTCACAAAAATGCAAATCAGCATTATTTACCACATATTCTCATTGGTACCATTCACCGTAAGCAGGTCTGGCTAGTCTGAAACAAATCTGCTTTCACTTGCACTCACATCACGGTCCCTGTGCTTCTCCGTATCACCTGGATGCCAAATGGATCACTTTTATAAAGGACCTTGTAAAGCCGTCTCTCTTCATTAGTTTCGGGAACAGCTGGGACAGACAGCGGAACTGGAACCTCATAACGAGCTGTGGCTGGGTCCCAGATCTGGACAGAATGGCACATTAGTACATATGTGATGGCCATGCAGGATGGTTGTACTGGTGGAAACGAAAAATGATTCAATATATGGCAAAAGGCTATTAACAGATGAACCTAATAAACAAAAGTTATATATATTATATGTTATATATATTCAATAGTTTTCTGAGGGAATTAAGTTGTCTCGTTCAGCTATATGTACATACACATTTATACGTGTTTATTTAATTTCATTTGATATATACTTCAGTATGGTAAAATGTGGTACATGAAAGGTGACATGGCACATGGACAAATAAACATACCTTAAACTGCAACATGTTACTGCTATGATAGGTGACCTGAACATGGAGGTCATCCACATCAGGTGACTCAGAGCGGCTCCTTCTCTGGTACCTTTGGTTCCGAATGATTTGGAACCAAATGCCAGACGCGGTTTGTTCATTTATTCTGACGTGGTATCCATAGTCTTTTGGATAGAAGCACCATGGAACTCGTTCAATGTCACTTTGCTGAATCGAGAAGAAAGAACATTTTAAACTGAGAAAGTGAAAAATCAAGTTGTGATGGGCCGTTTTCTCTGAACCTTCCAGATGCAGCCTCGAGCCTTGCACTTTGCCTCATCTGCATGCTCCTCAGGGTAACAGTCAAAGCGCTGGTATTCCTCTTGCGGCACCTCCCAACTCACAAGATACGTCTCTCCCAGAGTTAAAGACAGGTGGCGTAAAACCAGGACCTGCATTTGAATAAGAGTGCCAAGTGGGGAAATTTAGCAAAATGTTTTCACTGTCGGCCGTATTTCTGTTTTTTTCTGTACAGCAAAGCTTTATACAGAAAGGCTTCCTTGAGACTGACTAACGGATGTGCTTGATGTTGTTTATGCTTCCGATTAAGACACATCTGTTAATTTCCAAAACTGCTTTAACAGCCTCTACGGGGAACTGAGTCACATCAAATCTTGGGGGAGCTACACAGTCACAGTCCCACACTCAAGTTTTTTTTTCATCTGCTTGCTCCACATGAGTCATGTTCTTCACAATGTGTCCTTGTCTTTTGAAGTCATATTCACATTATTAAACAGAGTCAAAATATTTGATGGCGACCGTCTGAGCATAGACTTCAGTTGGGAATTGAAAGCAAGAAACTGGAGCAAGACACAAAGCGCAGTGAAGGTGTCATGAAGACAATTCAGCTATCTTTCACGGATAGTGAATGCAGCGGCGTACTGAGAAAAGAATCCAGCCAGGGAATATTCCTTGAGCTTTAAAAATTAGAGTTGAGAACATTTTTGTCCTTCACAGGGAGAAAATGATTGCATAAAATGTGATAAATGTATACTGTGTTTCACCAGAGAAACCTTGAGCATGTTTTTGTCTGCGGAAACTTCCTGCAATAATGGTTAAATGGGTGTTTTCTCATTTCATAGACTCTTGTCTTGTGGCCTTTTAACTCATAACCCCGTTTGCACATGGAAGGGTTGTTGGACTCTGAATTGTTTTTTTTTTTTTGGGGGGGGGGGGCTGCCTCTTTTTATATAAGCATACCGCCCACCGTAAATTGTTCCCATTTCTCACACTTAGTGCCTAACCTTGAAATGTTACAGCCAGGACTGTAAGTCATCCACCTCACATCTTTCCTGCATCAGAACAACACTTTCCCAATCTGAATTAATCCAATAATAATAATCAAACTGAATTAATCATTTTTTTTAATTGAAAGTAAGCCATAAATAAAAGATATGTGAAATTATTATAATAATTGGCAGAAGTCCATCATTGATTGTAGGATAGTACTGCATGCCGTTTTTATATTTCTGTACCCCAGCAACAATCATTAGCATCACATGGCTACTGGAGCGCGAATAAAGCAGCAGCTCTTCGAATGTTAATAATATGGTATATACGAATGTGATTAAGGATGAATATGAATAGACAGTACCTCCTGGGCTGGATCATACTCGATGCTGGAATCTGGAACGATTGTCGTGGAATTTTCATGTGATCCAGAGTCCACGTGTGTCACAGAAGCAGAAAGGGGCGAGTGAGGGACGCCTAAGATTGTGATGTTTTCGAAATGAAGGTTGTAGAGATCCCTGTAGCCAGCATGCATCACCTGCATAGTCAGTACCCCCTGTGAAGTGGAAAAGAAATAGCCTGAGTCACCAGATCCTACAGCCACCATTGCTTCTATTTCATCACTGGACAAAACATTCAGCAACTCTTTTCACTGTTATGCCTGGAAACTTGACACCCGTCATCTTCAGCAGAATAACTATCATCAGTCACCCGAAATATACTTGTTTTGAACTTTGCCAGTGACGTGAAGTCAGGGGAGGCAGGTGAGGCAGGTGAGGCCGTGCCACACCTGTCATCATGGAAATATCAAATGAAAAAATAAATGAAACAGTTGTATTTATTGAGTAATGTGTACTTTAAATTTCTTTTCCATTTAACTTAACCAATTTTGGATTTTTTTTTCAAATTGCTGAATTTTCACATTTACCGTTCAAATACTAAGTAGAGACGAGCGGTGAGGCAGCAGCCGGCTGAGCCTCACCATGGATTGCGCAATGACTATGCTAACTGTGCTGGCTTGCTCTACAGTGAGACAGCATTGCTGTCCCTCTGCATGTTGCTATTAAAGTGTTCAAACACTTTTAGTATATGAACTCAATATCTACAGTTTCGCTGTTGTATAAAATGTACAGTCACTGTACATAATAAACACTGTACTGCAGTGTTTATTTTATTTTATTTTTCTCAAACCTGTATAGGTGCACAGTTCTCCTGCCTCATGACAGGGGGCACTGGTGATTAGAGATTCTTCTTGTGACTCCTCGGCTGCAGAATAATAGAATTTGTGACAGCAAGCTACAGTAAAGAGTTATCAAGTTAGATGCAACCATCCAGTCATTTTTTTCGTGTTGCTTGGCCTTATTTTCAGAATGGAGGATTACATATCTAAATTGAAAGAATTTTCTCAACTGGACTTTCAAACGAAGCAGGAGATAATAATTAAAGGAACTGGACTGTATAGCTCACAAACGGTGAGGGATGGATATAAATCTCCTGGACAGCTTCTCAGCTATTTGGCCCAGAAGGATCTCATTGAAACTATTCCTGAGGCAAAAAGTTGCTACAGCTCGGGCTAACTGTTCCAGCTACTACAGCTTCAGTGGAGCGGTCATTCTCAGCACTGAAAAGACTGAAAACATACAGTCGGAACAGGACTGATCAAGGACGACTTTCTTCACTGGCACTGATCTCCATTGAGACAGACAGACTTTTAAAATAGAAGAAAGATAAGGAAGGTTTCTACAAAGAAGTTATCGATGCCTTTCTTCGGAAGGAGCAGCGCATGGACTTCATTTATAAGTAAAGTTAACACTGTAGCCGTTGAGGAAAGAGCACACACGACTGAATGTGGAGACGTGTTTATTCCAACGGCTAACAAGTGGATCTAACTCAAACAAAAAATGCAGTGAAATATATGTAACATAAACCCGCCCCCACCTGTGCACCTGCTGGGTGAGATGCCTGGTCCTAGTGCCCGCCACAACACAGGGTTTTTTAAATTACATTTTCTATGCTACAGTTTGTATATATAAAGAATGCTGACAGGACATTTTAAACAAAACACGTTAACTGTTGCCAATCACATGGTGAATAAGATACTCCGTAGATTTCATATGTTTGTAAATCTGACTGTGATGACGTCAGTGCCTCTTCAACCATTAACCTCACCGCACCTCACTGAACTTTGCATTTGATGAGATGGAGAGTAAAGGCTGGATTGACAAGAAAACAGGTAGGCAAGGGAGACTTACATAGATAACTGTGAATTTGTAGTGGATGTAGTTGCCTTTCTTAACCGTGTCTGTGAAAAAATAAAAATAAAGCAGAACAGATTTCTGAGTTTTTTTCACAGAATTTTTCACAGTTTTTTTGTCACACCGAGTGACTGACCTTCATTTATTCATCTGTGTGAGCAGACTGTTTAAACAGTTCTGGCATAAGCATTTTCATTTTGTAAGTTGCGCATCCCTAATGGGAAAGCGGAATACATTTATCAATCAAAGCAAAACAGTCAAGTGCAACCGAAATAGTCATTGACCTTTGTGTGACTGGACATTGCCATCATCCTTTAAATACATATTGCAAGATTTAGATTTTATCAGCGACTCACAGGGTAAATTGAAAGATCAAATATGAATAAAACTATACACAAAAGCACAGAAAATGCCTGACGAGCGGTCAAGTGACATGAAGTGGTTTTCTTATTCATATTTGTTAATCAAAGCTATCTGTGTAACATTACCTCTGGAATCTCCATCATCCCAGAATAATTCCCCAGCGGCTTGGGCTTCGTCATCGAGAGCAATGATCAGACCCATTGGATTGTGTCGACTGTACATCAAAATAGGACAGAAATAACATTCGCTTGTATGAATGAATATGCAATAGATTGTTGTGACGTTACGTTTCATCTTTATATTGTGTTGCTAACAAACATGTACATATCTTGACCGTTCAATCTGTAGTCAGTTGATATTTCCTCTTTTTGTTGTTAATATTCCAATGTGAGATACGTCTGATGAATAATTCCGATTTGTGGGAAAGCTACAGTTCTTGGCAAGCCTTCAGATGACCAAACATTGATTAAAAAGCACCTCCATGTTAATATATACAGCATATTGTCTGGATCCATTTGTTTCCCAACAATTTTAGGCATAAACAATTGTGTAGTTTTTTTTTTTTTTTTTTGCATCTTATGCAAGTGTCATCAAGGGAGCAGGGTGATTCGTGCTAGCCAGATCCCCCTCTCCCAGCGGCATCTCCCACCTTTTCCAAGAGAGACAATCTTCTAGATGTTCAAGTTTGCCACGGGTAATCTGATACTTGGATACGATGGAACACTCAATGTGCTGGTGACTCACTGACCCCGAATGTAATGGGAATGTCACATTTTCTAATAAATGTTCATCAGTCTTTCCAAGACCATCAACATGGTCAAAAGCGTCCAATGCCTGGACAATTTATAGTTATATGTCGGGCCTTGCCAAAAATTTGTAATTGTCATCCTCAAGTCTATGGATGAGGCTTCCATCTTTTGTATTCCCCTAATGAATTCTTCTGTCAAGATAAGGAGCTTTCTCCTAGTTTAAGACCCTAAATGCCCATATTGGTCATGGAGGCTCTCAAGACCGCCGACAGCCGCACCCCGGAGGAGGGAGGTGGGTTGCTCTTCTTAAATTTAAAGTGTTTTCAGAGTCTGTACCTGTACGTGGTGGTTACAGCTGGTTTTTGCGTTGGGAGAACTGCACCGCCTCTTATGTGTAAACCAAGCTTGTCACCCGGTAGATGCAGCTGAATGTTTTGTCCGCGCACTGCCAATGGCTTCATCTGATTGATAAAACAAGAGAAGACGTTCGTCTGTGTAAGCTCTCAGTCGTACAGGAGTGGTCCATCGATGAAAAGGTTTCTTCAGCCGTCATCTGTACTTCTTTGAAGGTGTCGGACGTTTCGCTTCTTATCCAAGAAACTTCGTCAGCAAACTAAAGTCTTACTGGTAGTTTAGGACCTATATATATCCCGACTGTCCAGACATGGCAGTGCCGGACTCTGCTATGATAGGTCCATGCTCTCAGGTTGGGGGGAGCCCAGGACTAATCCCTGCAGCTGCTCCACTGATAGTTCCTGTCGTTCTGACTAACGACTGGCCTGATTGCCCCACTTCGACCGGTATCACCTTATCAGTATTACTAATCATATGTTGCCTAAGCAGGCGATTGTATGAACGATCCAAATTGAACCTCACCCCACCAAACTGGTTTAATGAAGGATTTAGTTGTTTTATGAAAATCGCTTCTTTTACTCCCCTTTCAAACCATCTATGTTCTTTCGCTAAGATTTTAACATCATCGTCGTCAAATGAGTGGTTGCTAGCTTTTAGGTGCATATGTACTGCCGATTGAGGCCCACTAGGATTAGTAATACTGATGAGGTGATACCGGTCGAAGTGGGGCAATCACGCCAGTCGTTAGTCAGAACGACAGGAACTATCAGTGGAGCAGCTGCAGGGAGTAGTCCTCTGCTCCCCCCAACCTGAGTGCAGGGACCTATCATAACAGAGTCCGGCAACGCCATGTCTGGACAGTAGGGTTATATATATATAGGGCCTAAACTACCAGTAAGACTTTAGTTTGCTGACGAAGTTTCTTGGATAAGAAGCGAAACGTCCCACACCTTCATAGAAGTACAGATGACGGCTGAAGAAACGTTTTTATCGAAGAGAAGACGCTACCAGGACACTAAATGATTTTTCTTTGCATACAAATGTAGCTTCCTTTTATTAAAACGCTTTTTGAGGAGTCCTCTTCAGTTGCTCTCACTCTTGTTGCTGCAGAGGCCTGGATAGTGCGCACTTCATTTCTGATCTCCCGAGGCCTGAACTTTTATAGCGGGCCAAAACAATTTAAAAGGATCTTCTCTCAATCTCATTTTATTCAGCATTCTATTCTAGGTTCTGTTCTCCTCTCATATGATGCTCTAATTTTCTTTTTCCTCTGTTCCCACCGAGGTGTGTGCCATTTTATGCAGTGCTGTGGATGCGTGTGTGTGTGTGTGTGTGTGTGTGTGCGCGTGTGTGTATATAAAAAAACTTCATTAAAATGTAGGAATTTTGTGTTGCCAAAGGACTATTTGTAATTTTTCAGAAACTCCTGCAATGTAAGGTACTACTACTCCTCTCCTTTTTGTATCTTGAGAATTGTTGGTTTCATTCCCTATTCTTTCTTATTGGCATTTGTTGAATGACCACTGAGGGTACCCTCAGTTGTGTACCCACAGTACATTGGGGAGACTCAGCAAATTCTCAAAAAAAGACTTTATCTACATCGCAGGGATAATACAAGTGAGCCTCAATCGGCAGTACATTTGCACCTAAAAGCTAGCAACCACTCATTTGACGACAATGAGGTTAAAATCTTAGCGAAAGAACATAGATGGTTTGAAAGGGGGGTAAAAGAAGTGATTCTTATAAAACAACAAAATCCTTCATTAAATCGGTCTGGTGGGGTGAGGTTCAATTCGGATCGTTCCTACAATAGCCTGCTTAGGCAAAACAGGTTAGGCAACATTCGTAAGGCTGATGAGGTGATACCGGTGGGGGTGGGGCAAATAGGCCAGTCGTTAGTCAGGAATATAGGAACAATCAGTGGGGCCACAGAGAGTGGTCCTCTGCTTCCCCCATCCTGAGAGTAGGGACCTATCATAGCTGTGTCCGGTGCCGCCATATCTGGACATTAGGGATATATAAATAGGGCCGATACGACCAGTCAGACTTTAGTTCGCTGACGAAGCCTCTTGGATAGGAGGCGAAACGTCCGAAACCTTCAAATTTGTACAGATGACGGCCTATTCATGATCAGTTTCTACTTTTGAGACAGTTTATGATATTTACTCTTTGTTAAGGCTGTATCAAGGAGATGCTAATTTAGCCCCACCGACATTTGAAAAATCGCTACTTTTTTATTTCTTTTTTACAATGATCATTAAATAGCGGCAGCTCGGTCACCCTTAAACAATCTAACTTTTGAGGTGTGATCATTAATACAGTATACACAAAAATATTTATAGATCAATAGGTCAAGTTGTGTATATTTATAAGAGCTTGCTGCATTAGATTACATTCATTCAAATTACATTTCAAGAATGTCAGTAAATTATCCCTCCAAAATAAACATGTTGCATTCATTTGATCATAAAAAAGGTGATGCAGGGTACAATAGAACTTGTATTTCAAAATGTCTTACCGTCTCGTAGTCATACCACAATGCATCCGGGATGTATGCATTCACCATAACCACACCCTGGGAAAAAAGAGTGTTTGTCACGTATAAGCAAATTTAAGTTTCAACATGTTTTCTTCCATTCATAGTTTTGGGATTTGAATTACAGGGAGCAAAGAGTAATTCCTTAATCTTTAACTCGCTGCCCATCTGCCGATAATAATCTTAAAAGCCAAGATGGTCACCACTAAAGTTACACCACAAGGGAATCATTTAAACAATGTGAGCATCCTGAGAATCAATTATCTCAGAAAAGTCGTTTTAAACATTTTGCAGTGTAGGTACTACACAGCTTCTCATGACATTTCAGTTTGCAGCAATATGATGGAACTCATGATGTGAAACACCACATTCAATGACATCTGTTGACATTTTTTTTTGATGGCTCAAGATGGCTGCTCGCACACGCGACAGAAGAGCACCAGGCTGTTCATAGCGTTGGCTCTGACTGACAGAGAGGAAGGCAGTACACAAAGTGCATTGAAGGAAGGAGTCACCCTAACCCACCAAATCATTAATAACATTAGGTCAATTGCTGTTGAGTCACAGTGCCGACCAAAAGCATGTCAAGTGTCATCTCTCTAGCTTTAGCAGTGTGTTTTATTTTTTGTTTGGATGTTTTTTTTACCGATAACTAAACAATAAAAATACGATTATACAGTCATCTT
Organism: Hippocampus bargibanti; assembly: GCF_051943395.1. NCBI lineage: Eukaryota > Metazoa > Chordata > Actinopteri > Syngnathiformes > Syngnathidae > Hippocampus > Hippocampus bargibanti. The sequence goes on from NC_142747.1 coordinate 9,585,237, forward strand.
CTTTTCCTTTCGGCTTTTCCCTTCAGGGGTCGCCACAGCGAATCAATGTCCTCCATCTATCCCGGTTTTGTGCATCCTCTTCTCTCACACCAGCTACCTTCAGGTCATCTTTGACCACATTCATAAACCTGCTCTTCGGTCTTCCTCTCGGTCTCCTGCCTGGCAGTTCAAGATTCAGCAGCCTTCTCCCGATATACTCGTTCTCTCTCCTCTGGACATGTCCAAACCATCTCAGTCTGGCCTCTCTGACTTTCTCTCCAAAGCCTCTAATATGAGTTGTCCCTCGAATGTACTCATTCCTGATCCTATCCAACCTGGTCACGCCCAAAGTAAACCTCATCATCTTCAGCTCTGCTATCTCCAGCTCTGCTTCCTGTCTTTTCTTCAGTGGTACTGTCTCCAGTCCAAACATCCTGGCTGGTCTCACCACTGTTTATACACTTTTCCTTTCATCCTAGCTGAAACTCTTCTATCACACATCACACCTGACATTTTTCTCCAGCCGCTCCAGCCTGCCTGGACACGCTTCTTCACCTCTTTTCCACACTCTCCATTGCTCTGGACAGTTGACCCCAAATACTTAAAATCCTCCACCTTCTTTATCTCTTCTCCCTGTAGCATCACTCTTGCACTTGGATCCCTCTTATTCACACACATAAATTCCGTCTTGCTGCGACTGATCTTCTTTCCTCTCCTTTCCAGGGCATATCTCCACACCTCTAGTTTCTCCGCCACATGTTCCCTGTTCTCGCTACAGATCACGTTGCCATCTGCAAACATCATGGTCCAAGGAGATTCTTGTATAACATTGTCTGTCAGCCTGTCCATCACCATAGCAAATAAGAAGGGGCTCAGAGCTGACTCCTGGTGGAGTCCCACCTCCACCTTGAATTACTCGGTCACACCGCAGCACACCTCACAACTGTCCAATAGTCATGATACATGTCTTGCACTACTCTGACATACTTTTCCGTCACTCCAGACTTCCTCATGCAATGCCACAGCTCTTCTCTGGGCACCCTGTCATACGCTTTCTCCAGATCTACAAAGACACAATGCAATTCCTTCTGACCTTCTCTGTACTTCTCTATCAGCATTCTTAAAACAAACACTGCATCTGTCGTACTCTTTTTTTGGCATGAAGCAATGCTGCTCACAAATGTTCACTTCTGCTCTTAGTCTAGCTTCAACTACTCTTTCCCAGAGTTTCATTGTATGGCTCATCAACTTTATTCCTCTGTAGTTAGTACAGCTCTGCACATCTCCTTTGTTCTTAAAAATGGGCACGAGTACACTTCGTCTCCATTCTTCGGGCATCTGTTCACCATCTAAGATTTTGTTAAATAACCCAGGCAGGAACACCACCACCTCTCCAAGACACTTCCATACCTCAATTGGTAAATCATCAGGCCCGAGTGCCGAGTGCCTTCATCCTCTTTTCCTCCGGGCACACCTCTCTCCTCTCCTTCTTCGACCAACAGTAGTCCATTTTCCACTGGCACCCTGAAGGTCAACAGTACCAATGGCGGCCGTTGTTAACCCGGGCCTCGACCGATCCGATATGGGATTCAGAGGTTTGATTCGCATATTTGTTTTGGCATTTTTTTTCACGTCGGATGCCCTTCCTGACCCAACCCTCTGTATTTATCCGGGCTTGGGACCGGCACAACAAGACACTGGCTTGTGCCCCCTTGTGGCTACATTAAAATATGATCATACAGTATAGTTGTAATATTGTAATTTCCAAAACGCCGCAGTCGCGGTGATGTGATGCAAGTCAATACATCAACTCTGTTTTTCAGAGATCAAGGTTAGTCCAGCGACTGATCTGAAGCGTTGTGCTTGAACATCATTGGAGCAATGGACAGGCAGATGGACGGAATGATGAACCAAGAAAGAGAGTGAATTAAAGTTAATGTAAGATTGAAAATGAAGGTGTGGGAAACAGAACAAGTGGGAATGAGGTCTTTCATTACTTCGTCCTCAGTTCTCTGCCCACAATAAAGTTTAATTATAACATTTTGCATTTGCAGCCTCCCTGATGGAAAAAAATAGTGGCTGAGCCGCTGACAGGCGTAAAATACACCGGCCATTACGATGACGCCCTGCAGAGAGATAAAGAAGAGGATGGTCTGTCACTGTAAATTGTGCAGTCGCTGCCTATTATTACTTCAACATTTGAAGACAGTGGCTTGGAGGGTACAGGTACTCTGCTGGCCTACTTGCTGTCATCTTTCTCTTTGGGACCAACAAGTGGCGCTGTTGGTCATTAAGTGATGATGGCTTTAAAAGGACTCCCGGGCCCGAGCACTCAGTTTCGGGTCATTGTTTGTTTGTTCTGTGAAGTTGGTTTATGTCATCGTTCCTGTTTGCTTCGTCTATGGGTTTAGTTTGGTACTTTGATTATTTTTTATTTTCAGGACTTTGTTTTTGATTCAGGACTTTGTTTTTGATTCCTCAATCTTTGGTCAATAATTGGGGTACACCAGCACCACCATGCATTGTGACACCCGTGAGATTCAAAGATGTCAGACTTTAAAGGACAACCGGCATCTCCGGACAAGTTGTGTTCATAATTTGTAAAATCGCTTCAAATGACTTCTACTGAGCATATTTTACAAAGATCCCACCGCGTATAGCTATATTTTACGTTTTAAGACTCTCACTGAACATTCCGGAAGTCTTGTTTTTGAGTTGGTGAAGAGTCCTCACCCTATGTAACTGAAGGAACGCCCCTGACCGAAAAAATGACACATTGTAGCAGTCTTTCCATCACGTCAATGCATTTTGCTGTACTTGTGTGGTCTGAAAACGTTGTATTGCACCAAAAAGAGGCAGAAGAGGGTGACAAAGCTCCATGTAAGGAATTTATCAGCCTGTGGAAACGGGCTGATTAATTCCTCACACGGAGCTTATTCGCCACTTTCTGCCTCTTGGTTGGTGATACATTTCCCCCCAATGTTGACACAAAATGGCACGGAATAAATTATTTAATCAATTGCAAACATGTATGCTTTCCTCTTCAGAACTATTTGAATCATATTCATAACTGGATGTGTAACAAGAAAGCCTATTCTCCGAATCTGAAGCCATTGTTTTGATTCTCGAGCAATGCAAGACGTCTTGGCGTGACGTCACGAACTGGGGGCGGGACTTTCTGAAAATGCCCAATTCGCAGCTAAATTTTTTTGCAGATTTTGGACATTTTAAGTCATTTTTATTGGTGTTTTGCGTTTGACTAAAAATATCATACTGCATGTTTTTAGTATTTTAGATGCTACAAAACGTTTTTGTGATGTCAGTTAGGAAACAAAAAAGTGATGTCGGTTGTCCTTTAAATTTGACAATCAATGGCAACATTTTACATGTTTGTAATCATGCGTACTTTCCAGCCATACAACCTCTGTTGAAAGAAGTCAAGAAAAACTTGTGTTGTTGCAGATGTGTTTGAACCATAATTAAATGAAATTTTAGCTTCAGCTGCCCTAAATTAACAGCTTCTGCCAATATAGCAGTGCGTAGACGCCCCCCATTTCCCCTGAGACTGATTTGCCGAACCCCTTGAGTTCAATCGACCCCAGGTTATGAGCCACTGGTTTAGGGTTATTAGCCTACTAAAAATGTGTCTGGAGTGCTGATATAGTTGTGACATTTTTTTATGAATATATGTTTATGTTAGGTGAAATCCATAAGGAAGATGGATGGATGGATGGATGGATGGATGGATGGATGGATGGATGGTTTTGGATGGTTTTGGATGGAAGTTTTCTGCAACCACACCAACTGAAATAACTTGATACACCTTTGAATCCAATTTACGATCCATAATTAACCAGGGGACATTTTAAAGTGCTCATTAATCAGGCCACTTTGACACGACCAGAATTGGCAGTATCCATGCACATACAGATGCCTCTACAGCGCAGCCCAGTACAGGAAACTTACAAATTGCACATTACTCTGCACACTCGTGTACAGACACACACTTCCATCTACACTTCTAATCTGCTTGTAATGAGGTCAGTGCTCTCATTAGAGCTGAGAGAAAGGAGGGAGAGTATGAAAGAGGAAGAAAGAGGGATGAGAGGAGGGGAGGGCAACAAAGCAAATCCCGTGTCATGTTTTCCCGGTGGAGGTCAGTGTGTGTGTGTGTGTGTGTGTGTGTGTGTGTGTGTGCGTGTGTGTGTGTGTGTGTGTGTGTGTGTGTGTGTGTGTGTGTGTGTGTGTGTGTGTGTGTGTGTGTGTGTGTGTGTGTGTGTGCGTGTGTGTGCGTGTGTGGGTGAAGAAGAGAGAGACAGATAGATAGAGAGAGAGAGTATGGCACATACGTATGGTATTAAACATGTCTTATTTGAACTGTCCGGGGTCTCTAGGGTTCAGTGGTTGTCGTGAAAGGTCCAAGGACATGTGTGATTGTGCAATTGTTTGTGGATTGTGTCGACTAACCGGGTCCAGCACGGGAGTGATGAGCAGGTGCTTCCCCCAGAGAAACTGACGATCCACACCCCAGGTGGCACTGTCTGAGTAAAACCTTAAAAGCAAGAGTGAACAAGAGTGAAATATCGGTCACGTAGTATATTGGATTGGATTTGCCTTTATTAGTCTCGCAGTGGAGAAATTTACATTTCACAGCAGCAAAGTTATGAAAGAAATATTCAACACAAAGATTATACAAGAAAACAGCGTTGAATTGTATTTGCCAGTCAATGAACTATTGAATAATGTTTTCCTAAGAGCATAAGAATGGTGGAAAAATATTAGAACATATTCTCGAATTAAAAACATATAGGGGTTTTATAACACACCTAAATAATGAATACCCTATTATATAGATGATATATAGTTAACTGTGTTTGTATTTTAAAATAAATGCATCCAGGAATCTTAATACACATATTCTTCTGAATATAACTTGTTTTTATTTCCTGGAAGTACCATTTGTGTTATATGGGATAAACAAAATGGAAAATGATTTACTCATGCATGAGGGGACGTACTACGGTCTCCCCCGTGGTGCTGGCTTTGAAGAAAAGTGTGTAGAGGTACGGCAGCAGTGTGTAACGAATCCTCAGGTAGTGTTTGGAGCTCTCCACCAGAGCTGAGCCCATCCCGTATGCTGCAGGATCCTGAGGCTGCAGACAACACCAATTACTGAAACCGGATTTGACCAGAGATAACCTTACTTCCCCTCTGATTTGTTTAAGGGGGAAGCACTTGCATGTACCTACAAGCCGGTCTTGCTAGTTGCCTTACATTTGTCATGTCTACAAATGGCTATTTTTTTTTGTAAAAGGTTTACAAAAAAAAGAAAGAAAAATATCTTATTTTTTTGTTATGCGAAAAGCAGTGTTGGCGTTGAAATTCCTTCCGCCAGACGCTCCCAACAAACACTCACAATGCATTTGGGTCTGCCAGGTTTGACCGGCATCTTTCCCCGCCAAATCACTACCAGGTGGTGATCAGTTGACAGCCCCTCTCTTCATCCGAATGTCCAAAACATGCAGCCACAAATCCAATGATATAATCTCAAAGTCAATCCTTATGTTTGAACAAATGATTTCCAAATTCCCCAATCTCCTCTATGAATGAATAATTAGTTGTTTTAGGGATAAATAATGTTGCCAATAAATTCCCAACACCTTCCACTTCTTAATAATCGTTGATATGAAAACATTTCATTCTATGTGATATATAATATACAGTATATGTCAAATAGATGGTTTAAATAAAACAAGAAAAGTGCAACATGACTCAAGAGCACTCTACCCTGTAGCCCTGGGCATTGTGGTTGCGGCTGAATGGATAGAAAGCTCCCACTTGCATCCAGCGACGGCATAATTCTTCACTTGAGTCATCAAAAAATCCACAGATGTCAGCTCCAATCTGAAATGTATGAACACATTGAATGTCAAATCTTTATTCTTGATTAATCTTGCTTTCTTCCGGGGATAAAAAAAAAACATCCGTAATGTTAAGATGATGGCCATAGGTATTTGGACATAGTCCAGCACAGTGGAAATTTTTCAATTTTGAATGATTTGGCCTAACCAATAACTATATAATTTAATACTTCAGGAAATACAGGCAGACAGGAAAAATAATCCACTACTTGAGGAAACATTGGACAGTTATGTACTGGAAATTGCTGAGGTGCTTGTTTTCTGGACCCTATAATGTACCAACTTTGCTTTATGGACCTTTCTGAGAAGACGTCTGTGTAAGCTCTCAGTCGTACAGGAGTGGTCCATCGATGAAAAGTTTTCTTCAGCCGTCATCTGTACTTCTTTGAAGGTGTCGGATGTTTCGCTTCTTTTCCAAGAAACTTTGTCAGCAAACTAAAGTCTTACTGGTAGTTTAGGCCCGATATATATAATCCTACTGTCCAGACATGGCGGTGCCGGACTCTGCTATGATAGGTGCCTGCTCTCAGGTTGGGGGGAGCAGAGGACTACTCCCTGCAGCTCCACTGATTGTTCCTATTGTTCTGACTTGATTGCCCCACTTCGACCGGTATCAACTCATCAGTATTACTAATCCTATGTTGCCTAAGCAGGCTATTGTATGAACGATCCAAATTGAACCTCACCCCACCAAACTGGTTTAATGAAGGATTTAGTTGTTTTATGAAAATCGCTTCTTTTACTCCCCTTTCAAACCATCTATGTTCTTTCGCTAAGATTTTAACATCATCGTCGTCAAATGAGTGGTTTCTAGCTTTTAGGTGCATATGTACTGCCGATTGAGGCCCACTAGGATTATCCCTTCGATGTTGATGAAGACTTTTTTTTGAGAATTTGTTTACTTGTACTGCTCTTTACAATTTTCATTCTTACAATTTATTGAATGAACTACATTACTTTGTTTTTCATTTGACAGCCTGTCTTTTGGATGCACTAATTTTTGCCTAAAAGTGTTTATCGGTTTGAAATAAGTAGGAATTTTGTGTTGCCAAAGGACTCTTTGTAGTTTTTCAGAAACTCCTGCAATGTAAGGTACTGATACTCCTCACCTTTTTGTATCTTCAGAATTTTTGGTTTCATTCCCTATTCTTTCTTTCTGACATTTGTTAAATGACCACTGAGGGTACCCGCAGTTTGTGAGAGCTCTCCTGATATGTTTTGACTCCTTTTCTCTACCTTCAACGCTTGTTGGTATTAGTTTAGCCCTATGCTGGAGGGTTCTGATAACTCCTAGTTTGTGTTGTAAAGGGTGGTTAGAATCGAAAAGTAAGTATTGGTCAGTGTGCGTAGCCTTCCTGCGTGAATTTAATGTTTATGTCTACCGAGTTGAGGTGATTTGTGAAGGATTGAATTTCTTGTTTTGTAATTATGACAAAAGTATCGTCCACATATCTAAACCAGTGTGTAGGCTTTGTCCCCGGGAAGGATGTGAGTGCCTGTTTCTCCATCTCTTCCATTTACAGATTAGCCACGATGGGTGAAACTGGTGAACCCATAGCACAACCTTGAATTTATTTGTAAAATTTCTCCCTAAATTGAATTTTTTTAGTATTAAGGCAGATTTCCAATAATTGGCAGATGTGGTCCGGTTTAAGTTTGGTTCTTTCATGCAGAGAAACGTCCGCCAGCAGTCTCGTCCTCACCACTGAGACTGGTGCTGGGCTTGGGACAAATGTAAAGAGAGAAGTCACATCATAAGATGCCAATGTTTCCTCAGGTTCCAATATGAGGTATTTGATCTTCTCTACAAACCCTGTGGTGTTCTCTACGTGATATTCTGTGTTACCAACCAACGGAGCTAAGATAGTTTTTAATTTGGCTACATTGTATGTAGAGGAGTCAATAGGTCTGAGGGGGAACCCTTCTTTATGTATTTTTGGCAGGCCACAGATACATGGTGTGGCCTCCCCCGGGTATAATCTAAAATACATCTGTTTGTCTATATGTTTTCCTTTCTCTAACGTTTGGAGACAGTCGATCATTTCTTTCTTGTATCTATTCGAAGGGTCCCTGTTTAGTTGGTCATAAGTGGAAGAATCACTGATTAACCTATTTATTTTGTCTTCTTAATCCGATGTGTTGAGAAGCACTGTACACCTACCCTTGTCTGCTGGCAAAATAGGGATATATAAATAGGGCCGATACGACCAGTCAGACTTTAGTTCGCTGACGAAGCCTCTTGGATAGGAGGCGAAACGTCCGAAACCTTCAAATTTGTACAGATGACGGCTGAAGAAACCTTCTCATCGAAAGAGCCACTATACAATTCCATTCGGGCTACTGGTCAAAGAGTTAATGGCTTGGGGGAAGAAGCTGTTTAAATGTCTGCTGAATTTGGTGCGCATGGATCGGTAGCGCCTGCCTACTTGAGAGTTTTGAAAGCCGCTTAGAAAGAGGAGTCCACATGGAACTGGAGCAAAATATTCAGCAAGAGATATTGACCATAAATTAAGCAAGGGAGCATTGGCGGTAAATACAGTGTGACCATGGCTTACGAACTTAATTGGTTCCCAGACAGAGTGTGTCAGGTGAAAATTGCATATCCCGAAAATTAATTTCCCATCGGAAACCATTAAAATGAGAATAATCCGTTCCCAGGTCCCCATAAAACATAATTTTCTACTTTCTAATTTTATAAGCCTTAAAACTACACAAAATATACCTTATTTTATGTATTATAAATGTGCTATAGTATTATGATTAAAGAAATAAACTGTACTGTACAGTAAAGTCATGTTATTTACCTTTGTGATGGTTGTTAATGGCTTGATCGAATGGAGTGTCCGGTTTCCTCAGCATTAAACACTTGATGAGGAACATAGGCTACTTTCACCATCTTGAGGAATGATCCCTTCTACGTGCTTTCTCTGTGATAATTGTATCTAGTTCTTCATCAATTGTGATCTGTTTAGCTGGTTTGATAGCTTTTTGCATTAAGTGTACAGATGACTTGTGCGGGTTATTTGTGGAGCCTGACCAAAAGTGTGAGAATAGTGAGAAAATGGATATAAAACAGTTAAAATGTCCCATATATTTTAACTGTTTGCTATCCATTTTCTGACTATTCTCACACTCTCACACTTTTTTTTTTTTTTGTTTCAAGCTCTGTCATCTCTCTTTCGTGTGTGTTTTCTCACTCTCTCTGTCTTCCTGTCTCTTTAATGTTTAACCCCCGCCCCACACTTCTGGGTTCTTGACCAATCACGTGGCTTTAACCGAAGACACCATTTTGTTTTTTGGAGAACGGCCTTACTCTCTCTCTGTCTGTAACCCGATCTCCCACTGCTGCGTTCTTGACCAATCACGTGGCTTTAACCGAAGACTGGGGGCAGGGAATAGAGGACAAACACGGTGGCCACCATTTTCTTGTTAGAACGGGCTCGCTCGCGAACGACACATCACTCATCTTGGCAGCTCCGTGTGTATCCCGAAAAATAGTTTGTCTGCCAAGGTAAAATTTTCATAAATGTAACATTCGTAAGCCAAAAAGTTCGTAAGCCAAGGGGTTCGTAAACCGAGGTCTCACTGTACTTCCTTAATTGTTTTTTTTTTTGTGATTAGTCATCTTATTGTGTTTCAATTTGTGAAAAATCGGGCAGGCAACTTTATGGCCAGGCTAGCAACTTTTCAGAGTTGTCTGGACGGGTGTCCACTCACTTTTTGTCATGAGTTTCAGACACCGATAATAGCACAATGATCTTGAGTGAAAGTTCAGAACTCACATATGGAATTCCAAACAGACTGAATTCCAGCATGCCGGGGATTGCCCATTTGATGTCGTTCCAGTTGGCAGCATTGTCCCCCAGCCAATGACCTGAATATTTCCCAACACCTGGAAAGGACGAGCGGGTCAGCATCAGAGTACGGTTGCCACCAAACACACGCTGCAGTGCCCTGAGGAACAGAATAAAAAGGCATATAGGTCAAAGATAATGGCTAATGGAATAAGGACAGGTGGCGTGGTTGCATACACAGCCAGAGATTGTGATTGTTGATGCAAAGTCATGCCCCTCACGAGGATGCGATTTTAACATTCTTGTGTCCCTTTGTTGTCGGTGCAAAGCCAAAAGGAAAATAATTGCTCTCATTCATTTAAAACAACAATCAGTACCCTATCAAAATGTACATTGCACTATTTTTGTAATCTGATGTTGTGTTTTCATGCAAATTCTTCATTGATCTCAAGGGATGTCAAAGCAAAAGTTTGCAAAATACAAACATTGATTCTGCACTCACTTTTCAGTCGCCAGTACCATGGAGTAGCCATAGAGACTGTGAACATCATAGTGGTTCCCCCAGGCTTGCTTGGCATCCATACACAGAGTCTTACTATACATCACCTCATCCAGAATCTCTGTTAGGGGACATGCATAGAAATGATGGACAGAAACAGATTCATATATTTATGGAATGAATTTTGGACACCTAGATGACCATTCAAGTGTTCCTTTGAATCACGTGATTAACTGTTTTTGTTCCTGCTAATGGGAAGACCCAGTCAATCGGAATAAGAACAATGAATATTTTCTTTTGTATTTTGCAAATCTGGATGTTTGTACACCACTTCCACTTGACCCATTCAAATGTGAAACATGAATCAACCAGATTAACGGGTACAAGGCAGACCAAAATAATCAGTGTATTGGGGATTATGGTAGGTGTGTTTATCAGAATTTGCATAAAATGGTCGTTAATGTATACAGCACACCATTGTACATTGTTTGCATGATCACTTGAGTAATCGAATGGAAAGGGTGAACACGACTCAGGAGACAGGCACTTGAAGAGCTGAAATGAGGTAGATGGATTTACAGATATAAGATGGGTGGATCGAGTCACTTACTTGGAGTATATGGAGGATAGTTCAAGTTGTTATCAGCACAGCCCTTAGTTGAGCCCTTCTTGAAGTTAGCCACTTCATTCATGTCCTGCAACAGTATTTTGTGTTTATTTATTTTTTTTGCACTTCAGAAGAAGGTGTGTAACCAAATACAGTAAAGTCTCGTTATATCGATATCGGATATATCGATAGTCCCGGTTATATCGATACTATTTCTATGCACGCACGGAGAAAATTACATGCAAACAGGGTCGGATATATCGATAGTCCCGGTTATATCGATATTTTTTCCGACTCCCTTGAATATCGATATAACGAGACTTTACTGTAGTTTGACTCTGACTTTGTATGTCGTTTTATACTCATAACTTCATGGTTTCATTTTAAATTACGAATGCTTCCCGATTTACGGACATTCAAATTAGGAACAAGGGGAAATACGAACATGTTGGCGGGTATATCGAAAAATGTTCGGACAGAGATACTGTAAATTAGATTTTGTATTGCGCACCTTTTTCCGGCTGAGCTCGCTTGCGATTGGCTGTGTACTGTGCTTTGCTATTCTGAAGTGTTACCAATGAGTTCAGGCCCCGATCCACCGAGCTTGCTGATTGGCTGTGTAGAGTATGTGGGCAGGGAGGAAATCCCTCTTTCCAGTTGATGCTCCGAGGTGGAGGCAGTGAGCTCGCTTACGATTGGCTGTGTAGAGTATGTGAGCGGGGAGGAAATCCATCTCCCCAGGTGACGCTCCAGGAGGATGTGATGCATAACACAAGGTAATGGTTGCTGGCACGTAATTCAGTGATTACATTCCAGCAGCTTCAGTAATGGCTTACTGATGACCGAAGGATATAGTCATCGTCCGACAGTAGGTGTGAATTTATTTTACGACTGTTAGAGCGTCTGTCTTTTATACTTCCCCATTCAGTGTTTGACTTAAACATACATTCTAATCAAAATATAACACTGAAGCAACTTACGAACAAATTCACCTTACGAACAAACGCTTGGAACGTATCTCGTTTGTAAGGTGGGGAGCGTCTTTACTTTCAACATTCAATTACTGAATCCAAATGTCCAAACTCACAATCCACAGGGCATCGTGTTTAATCTCCCGGGAGAATCTGTCATACTCGTCAACCCACCAGTCAATGCACTTTTGGCTTGTATAGTCTGGAAAAACGGTCTCTCCTGGCCAAACCTGGAAATGATTCAGAGAGTGTCGAGTAAACAGCAACAGTGGTGTTGTCTTCTGACAAAATCAGAACTCTGAAAATGTTTTAAAAAAAATGCTATGGTAGAACCTGAAGAATGAACAATGATCGATTAAAATAAAGTATTTGAGCTCACGAGACCATGTGATCCGAGTACATTTGTATATCATGTCTCAAGGAAAATGATCCACTAAGAATAAAAGTGATTCTATTTCTTGGTCACAGTGTATAATTGATGTGAGAGAAATGTCCATGCGGACATAGTAAATCGCAAGGTTTGTTCACTTCACCCTGACTTACTTCAACAATAAAGTAGTTAGAAGTCTTGGGATGACTCACACACATACCGCATTTTACTTTTAAGCCAGATGTTTCTGGCAGGTGGTCAGAACCGCAAGGTTGTTTGGTGCTTGCTACTTTTTAAAATCAGTGCTTCTTCCCTTTTCCTGTATTTTTTTCCCCAGCCCAAATCTTTTAGCTTTTGTAGCTCCATAGCATATGTGTGTTTTTATACTCCTTATCTATAATGCTGTAATATTCCAAGTTTAAAGAGGGGTATTTTTTTCTGGGAGTTGGCAGGGGGTACAAAGTAGGATGAAGTTGTACTTTTAATGAGTTTATGTGAACTGCCCCTTCAAAACTTAAGTGCAATAAAAGTCTACAGTAGATGCATGTCGTAGAAGGGATAAGAATTTACTAGTCGTGTACTCATTTATTGTTATAGCTCCGTTGTAACAATGTTTTGACTTATTTTTGTAGGGCCTCAGATGCACATTTTTTTCTATTTTGGTTGCAGTCAGATATGGACCAATGGTGAGGGTGAGACATGGCTCTTTTTCATGAGACATGACTGTAGCAACTCACCGCCCCACCCCACCCTCTAAAAAAATTGATGATAAGTCTCATCTCATCTCATTTTCCGTACCGCTTATTCCTCATTAGGGTCGCGGGGGTTGCTGGAGCCTATCTCAGCTGTCTTCGGGCACGAGGCGGGGGACACCCTGAATTGGTTGCCAGCCAATCGCAGGGCTGATGATAAGTCTTTATAGAAAAAATGTTTTAATTCCGAAGTTTATCTTATGTTTTTTTTCTCTTCACTCTACTATTTACCTAATTTGGACACACAAGGATCTCTCATAATCACATCTTCATGAACTAACGGCAGCTATGTCATTACACAGTATTTCGGTGCCCCCGCCCCCCCCAAACCCCTCTCTATCGCTCTATGCTTAATCTACGAAGCAGTAATGCAGAACATGTTAAGATTAAATCCTAATGTGGAATCAATGCATATGTTTGACCTGTTATAAGCAGCATGAAAAGGCGATTAGCGGTGGGAGGGATCTAATCGTGTGCATAATCAAAAGAAGGCAGTAAAACCATGAGAGCAGCACAAGTTTATCCCTCATACATCTACCCTTCACAGCGGGTATGAGCTTTTTAAAAACAGGCTGAGCGGGGGGAATGGCTTGAAAAAAAAAGCACACTGGGGGTTTGAACTTCCATTAGTGTGTGTTATGGTTTGATGGAAATTAGGACAAACTAGTCACCCAGACATCAGTGTACACACAAATGCACTTGCTTGGTAGATGAGCTACTGAAATGCATCTACTAGCACGACCCATCTGTCAATCCATCATCCTTTTAACACGGAATTTTAGTTCAGGCACAGATGTGTTATGAACAGAAGTGTTATGTATTATCCATCTGGTTTTATCCATCTTGTCTTGTTGTTAGCTTCATTTTTTTTGTTCCACTCACATTGTTTGACTCATTTGGCCTAGTAAAGGACATTTTAAATCAACAGAGGAAGGCATTTGGCTATCCTATTGCCTTGTGAATTTACAGCATTTTTTTAGAGTGCTTGTATGTTTGGCCAGTGGGTTTTTAAAATGAAGAAATGAATAAAAATGTCATTTTTGGTCATTGCCAGAATAATCATACAGATGTAAGTGCAACAATCTATATTTTCAGTTTTTATAATTGAAATTAAAACAACAAAGACCCATCGGTTATTTTGATTGCTTTGTGTCATGTTCCGTGTGCCAAACACGGCATGATTTTTGTTCATGCTAACCTATTTTTGGTTTATGGCACAATTTTATCAAGCACTCTGACTGCAATCGGCAGTGTCTTTCTTGTGAGAGGACATTTCAAGCTGCTGATTGCAAAAACGGAGTTTCCGCACCGAGTGGTTGTACAAACTCTTAAAAAAGGCATGTCGCATATTCCTTCCACTCTGCGGCCACTTTTAGCTTGTCGCAGGCCACAGTATGCATTTTGTCGATGACGTGTGATGAAATTGTTCAGTGAACTCTATAAACTACAATGAACGAAAGTCCCTGATTAATTGTGATGCTGATTGCAATGTGCATATTTGCAATTTTGTAATTAACCCGTACAGTGTGATATTAATCTCCACACCTATCTGATCTTGTTTACCTTGATTTTGCATACAGAACATAAATTACGCATTTCATTTGGACACATGGCTAATTCAAAGCACTCATTAAGCAGTCACGATTGAACGGAGATATGAACATCATAACTGGCCCACAGCCTGTATTGCTTTGTGCATCATCAGCATATCTTCATCTTACCTCTCCCAATAAAGGAGTATTGCCATCTTTTTCAGTGACCCACGCTTTCTTTTCAGTCCCACGGTCATATGACTTGTATGGCAGACCCCCGACTCTTTTGCTGGTGGCAATAGCCGGATCCTAGTGTACACAGACATACAGTCGGTCCATGAGGGGGGAAATGCATTCATCAACTCACAAAACTGCATCATTTGGTTATCAAGTGAATATTTTGTAACAGTCAAAATATGTCAATGTTATAATTGACATGTCAGAGCTCAAACAAGGATTTTATGTTTTTGCCCATGTTAATAAGTTACTACATCTCTCAAGGTCATTTGGTCAATGTCATTTAGATGTTTTTGCTTATATCACTTCACTTAACAAAAAGTAAGAACAAATAACATTTGTTTCGTTAAAAAAGACCAATTATAATTTCTGCTGCTGTTATGAAATTACATTATTCTGAAATGCACCCCCTTTCTCTCTATAAAATAAATACTTTGCTTTATTGACGCTGAGGTGTTTCCTACCAGGATGAGGATATATTTCTGTCCCTTCTCGTGAAGGTAATCGGCAAACTGGGGCAGCTCCCTGAACTTGACTTGATCATAAGTGAAGTCTTTCTTCTCCTCCATGTAGTCAATGTCGGTATACTGGATGTCCTGCGTAACAGATAAAACATGCCATTCTTGAAATACATTCTTCAGGTGTGACCGCAGGATGTGATATAAAAGGAAATAATTTGGTTTGATGTCACTGAGTTTGCATGAAAGGGTGAGAAAAGTGTGCAATTGCTCACTCCCTTAGCTTTGAGGGAACATGGGTGCAAACTGACAAGCTGTCAGTGATTAAAACCACATTTGACATCTTGCAAAGACTGCAAAGTGTTCAGTGGTTATTTCAATCCATGCATCATCCCTGGACTGGTTACCAATCAAGATTAAGATTCACATAGAGTTTTTCCTCCACATTTCTAAACACGCATTTTATATGCAATCATGAACACCTTGTTCACTCTGACTTCTATTTCTATTTCTTGTAGTCACTTTCAATCCAATGTTTAAAATTCTCTAAATGGTCATAAATTCCTCCCTTTGACAGAAGAGAAAGCAGATGTATGCTGAAATCTTTGGATGCACAGGATATAAAAGATTGAGCGTAGTTATGATGATGTATTTTGTGTTTACTAATCAGATAAGGCGTCGAGACGTTGATTAGTGACAATACTGTCAGATCAAACGCCGATGTTGTGATACTATTTTGTGATATTTTTCCTCTGCTAGATCCTCTTAAGTTTGCCTACCGGGCAAACAGGTCTGTGGAGGATGCAGTCAACATCGGACTGCACCACATCCTCGACAACACCGAGACACCTTGACAACACAGGAACCTACGCAAGGATCCTGTTTGTGGACTACAGCTCTGCGTTCAATACCATCACCCCAGAACTCCTCATCCCCAAACTTCTCCAACTTGGTGTGTCCCCTACGATCTGCCAGTGGATCCTCAGCTTCCTGACAGGATGGACACAACAGGTCAGACTGGGAAATATATCATCCTCAACAGGAACCACGAGCACTGGAGCCACCGCAGGGATGCATTCTTTCTCCATTGCTCTTCTCTCTCTACACGAACGACTGCACCTCAACGCACCCAGCTGTCAAATTCATCAAGTTTGCTGACGACACCACGGTCATCGGTCTCATCAAAGACGGTGACGAGTCTGCGTACCGACAACAAGTCGAGCAGCTGGAGCTCTGGTGCAGCCGTCACAACCTAGAGCTGAACACGCTCAAGACAGTAGAGATGGTTCTTCAGGAAACATCCATCACCACAGCTACCCCTCACACTATCCAACTGCTTCGTGTTAACCGTTGAGACCTTCAAGTTCCTGGGAATCACAGTCTCCCAGGACAGGAAGTGGGAGGTCAACACCAACTGTATCCTGAGAAAGGCCCAAAAGAGAATGTACTTCCTGCGGCTGCTAAAGAAGCATGGCCTGCCACAGGAGGTGCTACAACATTTCTACACGGCTGTCATCGAATCCATCCTGTGTTCTTCCATCACCGTTTGGTACGCGGCCGCCACAAAATTGGACAAAATCCGACTTCACCGGACAGTTAGGACGGCGGAAAAAAATAATTGGCACCACACTACCCACTCTCGAGGACTTGCACACTGCAAGAATTCAAACTAGGGCGCGGGAAATCCTACTGGACCCTCCGCACCCTGCCCACCACCTTTTCCAGCAACTCCCCTCAGGCAGGCGCTACCGATCCATGCGCACCAAATCTAGCAGACATTTAAACAGCTTCTTCCCCCAAGCCATTAACTCTTTCAACAGTAGCCCAAATGGAACTGTATGATGATACTGATGGTACTTGTGCAGCGTGTTCTACCGGAAACAGATTCCTTGTGTGTTCTACAATCTTGGCAATATAGATGATTCTGATTCTGATATGACGTATGAAGGTGTAGGTCAAGAGTTTGCCTTATCAATTAATTTAAAAAGAGGTGTTAGTTCGTGTGAGCCAAGCAACTTCGAAATCAAAGTAAATGTTTGAACCGAACTGGTGTTTATCAAGCACCAGTGAAGAGGAGAGATAGCCGAAGTAGGTTTAACACTTTGATCAAGATGATTGATGTTTGATAAGCATTGACATTCACTTTAAGTTTAAAACCAAAGCTCTCACATTTGAAATTGAAAAGAGCTCAGCAGAAGCTACATCAGTGGGCAGAAAGCTGAACCACCTTGCCTAAGCGAACGGCCATTACTATCACCCAGACTGTCTATACAACTGCTGCTTCCACCTCTGCATCATGCCTCAGCGATGTAACATGTCAGACCCATGCAAGCGTATCACCTTGCGTAAACTGTTAAATAATAACAGGCCGCAAAGGTTGTTGATAGGTTTCACCGAAAGCTTTTTCTCTGTGCTCCTCAAGAAACCATTGGCCGCATACCTTCTTACACATGATGTTTGTATTGGATTGGATTGGATTTGCCTTATTAGTCTCGCAGTGGAGAAAGTATTGTAAGTAGTGGAGTGGTATTTTCATGATTTGAACGCAGGTTATACATTCATGCATCCTATTTTTTAACTTCATGGAAATATGTGGAGTTGATGGCAGGGAAGAATAATTCATTCATATTGGTGTTACTACGGTTGGTATAGTCACTCTGTTTCGATTCTGTTGAGGAAGTATTAGGCACTGTCGATGAACTTTTGTGAGTCGAATAAATGTTTGTTGTTGTTTTTCTCCCACTTTTATACTGTTTCAGTCTATAATCCTTTGCAAAGATGGGGTGGAATGGTCCGGATACAAATTTTTGGGATGGACAAATTTAATGTGGATTAACAACCATTCACATTCATGTTTATGACAATTTAGTGTCCTTGTTTTGAAATGTGAAAGGACTCACAATGCAATCACAGAAACAACATACAAATTTCCAGCTGAAAATTACAAATTCTTACATAGGGAAGGTCCACTGCACGATTCCTTTCCACTGTTTTCTTGACTTCACTCAAACTACCATAGTCCCACCTGGAAAGCTGAAATCCAAGCGACCAGTAGGGCGGAACGACAGGGCGGCCAATCAGCTGAAAGCACAGTTGGTAAATTTAAGTCAGTGTCGAAAATGTGTTTATACCCATAGACTGCTCATAGAAGTCTCTCCTCGTTCCAAACAAGTGGGTAAGCGAAAAATCCATTGAAGTTGTGTGAAAACTGCATTTGAACAAAACACATAATAGTCTGTAATGCTAGAATTTGGTTTTCATAATGTTCGAAGTATGTATCACCTCAAGAAACTCCTGCACCACTTGTTCCGGTGTATCTCCAAAGAGAATATAGAAGTCAAGGATTCCTCCAATTGTTCTGTACGTCACTGCGGGTGCAGGTTGCAAAGTCACTTCTGTAAATAGACAACGTGCGGAAATAAAATAGTCAAATTAGCTCAGGAGACATCTCTTTTTTTTTATATATATTGCTCGTTTTTTACCCATTGCATTGCTGTTCATGAGGAAGACCCCAAATGACTTTCCACTCGTGTCTTCTAGAGAGAGGAAGAAAGGATAGTGTCCATAGAGATTGTGTGAGCCCTAGAAAAATACATAATTATATTGAACAAACACAGAAGAGCAACGTTACACAGATGTAGAACCATTCTTATTTCTCCTTCTTTTAACTTGAGTTTTCACTTAAGCTTTGTTTAATATAGAATAACTTTTAGCTTTGTTTCTCATATTTGACATATTCGCTCATTTAAAAGTTTTCTCACCCCGTTCGGGAAAGCATCTCTGGTAAAGATGGGCCACGTTCTCCAGTTTGTGTCATGGCGAAACTGCCTGTGTACGTGCTCTCCAAGGCCATAAATATTATGGGATGGAAGTTTTGCAGACAGCTGTAGGAGCTGGTCGGCGAACACCAACGGTCCCATCGTTGTATCAAACCTGTTGTTAAATAGTGACGAGCCAGTGGAAAATTTTAGGCAAATTTTTAACTGAAAGTTTAGAATTCAAATGTACAAATGAGCCGAATCTCGTAGAAATACAGTGTAAAATGTAAGCCTTTCGACTGAATACTAGTACTGCTGCAACCTTTCAAAGTCACAATTACACCTACGGACTATTTAAAGCAATCAATTGACTTCCAAACAATTATTTTTGCAATATGGGAGAACCCAGAGAAAACCCAATGCAGGCAACGGGAAGATCATGCAAACTTCACAGGACACTCAAGCATTCCTTCAAACAAACAATTCCTCTTTTGAATTCTGTAGTGATCATTTATAAGGTGAATCATTGTGAAAAGGTTGTAAGTGCTCCAGGGATAAAAAAATTGCACAAATGACAAAAGTTTTCCTCAGACATTGGCGATTTACCTCTACGGCAGGGGTGTCAAAGTCATTTTTTGCCGCGGGCCACATTGTAGTTATGGTTTCCTCTCGAGGGCCGTTATGAATTTGGGGAACCCATTAGAATGTTTAAATCCCTTCAAATATTACATATAGAGCACACAGCAAATTAATGAATAACTCGTTTTCAAATCTGAAGTCAAGAATAATGACTTTTATTGTGGTTGACATCCAAAAATATGACATTTTGGCTCAGATTTTAGCAATCATCATGGAATTTAACAAGTTTGATTTGCTTTTGCGGGCCGAAAAAAATGATGTGGCGGGCCGGATTTGGCCCGCGGGCCTTGACTTTGACACCTGTGCTCTACGGTATACACAGCATGACGTGTTGTTTGTATTTTATATCCGTTTGACTGAATCGATGAGAAGGTTTCTTCAGCCGTCATCTGTACAAAAGTGAAGGTTTCGGACGTTTCGCCTCCTATCCAAGAGGCTTCGTCAGCGAACTAAAGTCTGACTGGTCGTATCGGCCCAGTCAGTTCGCTGACGAAGCCTCTTGGATAGGAGGCGAAACGTCCGAAACCTTCACTTTTGTACAGATGACGGCTGAAGAAACCTTCTCATCGATGGACCACTCCTGTACGACTGAGAGCTTACACAGACGTTTGACTGAATGTGCATAAGAAAACAATGATGTGCTGTTACGTCCACAGACAATATAAAAGGAAAAAAAAAACATCAAATCACGATGAGAACTCACAGCACTTTTTTGTTCTCCTTCCTGCGGACCCGCAGCCCAAAAGGTTTGTGTGTGAGCTCCAGGGTGTTGCTTATGGGACTGGTCGGGTTCTTGCTAACGCTGTTAACGTGTTCATGGGGCACCTCAAACCTTTGCAGGCTGGCGTCATATATCTAAGTACACAAAAAAAGATGTTTTTAATTTAAAATAACGTGTGTGTATGTGTGTGTGTGTGCGCGCGCGTGCGTGTGCGTGTGTGTGTGTGTGTGTGTGTGTGTGTGTGTGTGTGTGTGTGTGTGTGTGTGTGCGTGTGCGTGTGTGCGTGTGTGTCTGTGGGTGTGTGTGTGTGTGTGTGTGTGTGTGTGTGTGTGTGTGTGTGTGTGTGTGTGTGTGTGTGCCTTAAAACGAAGTCGATTGCTTGATTGCATTTCTGCATGAAATGACAGTTCCTGTATATCTGCTCCAAATAATGAAGGGGAGGCCATTCTCTTCAGATGTGCCTGTATTACTGCCATAAAAACACAATAAAAGCAAGGTCCAGGTCAGAGTCCAAAGGAGATCATGGCTAAACATCGAGCAGGTCATGTTCAAACAAGAAATCAAAAATAGTGAAGATTTTGGGGAAAAAAAAACAATCAACTTTAGAAGAATTTATACTAATTATGTGCCCCATCTGTTGCCCCATAGCTCCCTGGGAAAGCTTTCAGATCACCTGAGGCCAACCACAATAAAAAAAAAATGTATGCATCACACTGGACATAGAAAGCAGGGGGGAGGAAATTTAGATCTTTGACGGCATATGATCATTTTTTTTCCTGCCTCGATCCCTGGCCAATATTTTTTTTCCATTGGATTTCTGCTACCATTGACGTCATTATTCAAACAGTGCAAGTAAGATATGATCAAATTATATCTTGGTCAGTGGTGTTCAAAGTCAGGCGCACCACATAACTTGAATCAAGGATGCCTTTTAAAGCAAACTTGCTCAGCCTTTTTTCTTTTCAACCACCTCAATGATGTCAACTCTGGATGATATGAAAGAGCCGACCTCAGAGTCCCCAAACTGTGCTTCAGCATTGCTAGGCATGTCACTTGAATTGAGGAGGTAGTATTGTCTCTATTTACCCATAACGTCCAGAGTCAGCAATTGTCCTATCCCCAGTGAACGCAGTGTTGATGGTGTAAGACTGAATTTTCTGAAAGTCATCTGGGGCTTGTTCTTCACGGCCTCACCAAACTATTTCCACTACAGAGCAATTTTCCTTAGGGACAACCAAAGCCGCATTTTGTTTAGCCAGCATCATAAGCCACAATATTTTTCCCAATGGACCAAAAAGGTTTCCCCTTTTTAAGCATGTGCATACCAATGGCTTTGGCTTCCCCATGCCATTCACCTTATACACAGATCTAATCAGCCATTTCAACTATGGAGGCATGGCGCATTTTAGGATCTCGGGGGTTGAAAATACATCACTTCTTACAAACTGTTCTAATTCCAATTTCTTACAGTACTAATATTTTTTAGGACAGCTACACCTCTAGTGTATCACATTCATTACAAATTCCAAAACAACAGCTACAAATGTGTTTGTTCATGCTAAGAAACCAGTACCCAAGATCACTTAAAGCAAAATGACACCATGTAGGAAATGGAAAAATTTGCATTTTGCAAATTCAAACAGGCTCTCTTGGAGACTGCACGCCATGTTTCATTGACAAAAATGCCCGAGGCAAAGTGCGTGATAGAGGGGGAAAAAGTTGAGGGTAAAATAGACAGATTGCAGTCATATGTCCTCAGTTGGCCTCCCAACTAGACTGAATAGAAAAGGATGTCAAATGAAAAACTGGTCAAAGTGGAAATTGTTTCATTTTTAAGTGTTCCTCACCTAAATTTAAGGGAATCGAGCGATCAATCATCCAATTGTTTTTTTACTTGATTAAGTCATATGCAGTATAATAATGTTGACTTCAAATAATGTACCAAAATTATTATTATTTTGAAAGTTAAACAAAAGAAGACAAACAGAGGGAGCTTATTTGAGATGTCGTATGACAGTAATTGAGAAGAAGTTAAATTTCACACCACAAGGATTTCAATGTCAGGTACTTTGCCATTACCATCTTACCAAATGGATCTGGTTGCTGCACTGACTGAACGGTGTATCCGTGGTTGGTGGAAAAGAAACACCAAGGTACATTTCGCTCATCCAGAGGGCCCCAGCAACATCCACGCTTCTGGCATCCTTTCTGTGGAAGCGACATGACTATAAGTGAGCTATTTTTGGTCTTGATATTACTGCAATGACATATACTTGGATTCAAATAAAAAGGTGGCTCATACTGAAATCAATTTACCACACAGATGGCAAGACAATAAGGTCCATAAAGCAAATTCCGAAAATCTATTTTTTAAAAGGCTTCTTGTGCAACTGAACATTTGCAGGAAACCAAAAACTTAAATCAACAAAGTCTGTCTGATTACCGTTTTACAACACCCCAGTGCTAATGCCATAATCTCACAATCCCGGGTCATATTTTTTTCTGTGTTTGAATAATCATTATAACCAGGTAAGTAGATAATATCGGTCAGCTACAGCACCGGTTGTAATATGAAAGAGAACTATGAAGGCCGTAAAGTATGTCCAAAGTCTTATAAAACTTGACGTATTAATTGTCACACATACCTTGGAGGCTCCAGCATCTGGGAAACAGTCGACTCGTTCTGCAAGGGGGATATTTGGACACTGTGGAACAAACACCTCTGTTGTCTCTGTCAAAAGATTGGACATTTCCGCATGACAAACAGACAATAGACAAATATTAAATAAGATTCTCATAATTGGTGCTTTATAGACTCATGGGATACAAAGTCCAAAAAAATAGACAGTGCTTGATATGAATTCATTCACTTAAACATTCTTCTAAAATATAGGCCTAACTCCAACAACACATGCCATTGTAATATGAGATTACACAGAGTATTTTCAAAGCTTCTAAATTGGATTCTCTCATCGTTTTCCAGGTGTGCTTAATCTAGTGTCCCCTGAAACTAAATATCCATGTATAAATTCCCTTACCGTCCACAATGGCGGCAGGTTCGCCGGTAACAAAAAGAACGATGAGAGCAATTGCTATTGCCAACATCACTGCAAACATGACCATTAAGGTCACCTCTAAAGCCGAGAATTTCTTTTTCCCCATCTAAAACACAAAGACCGAAGGCGCGCAAGATGAGTGATTACACAGGTCAACAATTTAAGAACCATTTAATGACACCATGATTTAAAAGGCTACTTCTCGAAGGTCAGATATAATTTCATGTTTAAAGAGGCCCAATGGCAGGACGCTTACCTAGAAATAAAAGCTGGACACACTCCCATAAATGACATACATGTAGAATAAATGGACATTTTCCTTCTGAACAACCTTTAACAAAGCCATTTATGAAATATGTGACTTCAGAGATCAGGAAAACAGTGAAGCACTTTATACGTCTTTTCAATAGCTGCTTGTCACTGACACAAAGCATGGACAATATTTCTGGCACTATACGGTGCAGTGGAGTATTAGATGCACCTTCAATGAATGCCACACTTTAAAACCGTTTTTTTTTAATATTTCCAGGGCACTGCATTATAAAACGCATAGTATATACATTTTCATAGGGGCTATGGTGCTAACGAGAATACAATACAATTAAGCTGTATTTAATTTATATTAAACCTTCGCAACTACTACAGCTGCAACAAAGAACTTTACAGCAAATTGAAAGTACTACATCCAAGAAATCGGAATATTAATCCACACACACACACACATACACACGCACACACACACACACACACACGCAATCACACACAAACAAACACTCATAATTTTCTCTTTAACCTATTCAGGGGAATGCCAGGGATAGGTCACCACAAAATCAAGTTAAGTTGTGATAATAGAATAGCGTAGCAATTGATCCCATGCCAGCTGCAGTCTAGTCAGCTTCGTGAAACACTATACCACCAAAAGAACTGCTGCTCAATTTATTTAATCAATGTTCTCTTCCTGGAATGATCACACGTCCGTGAGCTGTCTACATATTGTCGCAGAATCTCTATACAAGTAATTTCAAAGACATTCATCATGTCACTCAAGCCATTAAACTTGCCTCCAATTTACTATTGCAGACAGAAACAAGGTGAATGTCAAGCTGCCTTTGTGTGTTTGTGTCTTGCTTGAATTAGACGTTTATTGCCATGCTGTTTAATGTGCTACGAAGCTCAAGCGAGGGCAAAAAAAAGAGAGGTATGTGCCTATGCCACTGTGTGATTCACAGTCATATTCACATGATGCAACAATGAAAACATTCTAATTCAAAAGAACATAGAATGTAAAAGATTGATTCTCAACTCTTATGACACCGGGAACCAAATCTTGGTGTTGATATCACATTGAACCCAACTTTAAAAGAACCCGCACTCTTCAAAACAAAGCTTTAAAACCATATTTGTATCACATTTTAATGAAACACACTTAGGTTACATGTTCACAATTCCTTTTAGGGCGCCTTTTAAAAATAGCTGAAGATGACCATTGCACTCGGAAATAGAAAATGCATTTGCTGAGCATTAATGTCTGTAACAATTGAAATGTTCTGGTGTTAACCTTTGCAACCTGAGGAGCCCCTGCAAAGTTTTAAAACCTGTCCATGACCCACCCAAAATGGCCTATAGCCACCATCCTGATATCCTTACCAAAGGTATTTGAACATGTATTTTTTGAAAGATAGACACTGCAAAAAGCGAACCAATTTAAAGACAATCTGATTCCAAGATACTTCATCTTGCATGAAAAAAATGCTGAAAATGCAGTCAAAACTACAAAAGAAATCATACCTGAAACCTCCTAACAATCAAGCATTTTACCTTTTAAAAAGGAGAAGGGTGAAACCTCCAAAATGCACAAATCCAAGAGACTGCCGTTCAATCCTAGAAAAGCATCCCAAAAGAGAAATGAGGCTAGAATTGGTGCGGACAATGGAAGCAGAGAATTCATGTTATTTGACCAAAAAGTAATCATTACTCCTCACTTGCACCTAAAAGGAATCCTGCTAGCACTGAGTCCTTTGCTGTGAATCATTTAGCGGCAAGTGCGACAGGCTATAATGAACACAATTCACTTATTGTACAAACTAATAAAGTACATTAAGTATAAATGGTGTCTTCCTTTTTCTTAAAGTGTTAGATCGGCTATATCTGTTGTCTTACCTTGGCTCTCTTCACTGTGTCCTGGACAAAGTTCTTCTCCAAATGCCTGATTCGAAAACAGATAGCACCTCATAAAACACATGGGCTATTATGGCCCCTGACATAAACACGCACACACACATGCACGCACACACACACACACACACACACACACACACACACACACACACACACACACACACACACACACACACACACACACACGCACACGCACACACACACACACACGCACACGCACACGCACACACACGCACACACTGTTTGAGGATGACGGACCACGCATGAAAGACCACACATGACTTTTCCATAGATTAATGTATCAGGATGAGATGAAATATACAATGAATGATACAGAGCCCATTTTATCAAAGTTCACAGTGCTCACAACCACATACACAAGAATCATTAACAAAATGAAACACATTGGTGATGTATTTTATATTGTTACCAGATGAAAAAGGTAGGGCGGCACGGCGGGAGACAGGTTAGCACGTCCGCTTCACAGAAGGGAGGTGCACTATTTGATTCATGGTTTCATTTCAAGGCAAAAATAAATAAATCAGAGAATATGAATCTTCTCACTAATGATGGTTTGCCTCTGTTGGTTGGATGTGCATTAGATACGCAATATTTTGAATAGAATCCTAAAATCATGGACTTGAATCATTTTTTATTTCATTGTTTAAATGAAGCTTCAAAAGACAAAATACAACAAAATAGTTTGTGGAAGATATTGGCGGTTGCCTTGGTGGATCTTTAATCATTTGTGATCTCAAAATTCAGTGAATGCCGACTGGGATAGATTTCCTGCCTTCTTCACCTGTTGCACTTGCATGCATTATATTTGTAATCACTGTGCTACCATCACTCTACTGATACTCACTAGACACTTCTGAGGGCAGAAATGTTTGCGTGTGGCTCGCACTCTGATGCAGTCTAAATTTAAGCTCTGACATCTATATGCAAAGTTGTAACACTTATCAAGTATCTTCCTTACCTTGACTTTACCTTTGCCAATCTGTAAAGTATTTCAGTGCCACCTCTTTTTTTGCATTAAAGTGTGAGTGTCATTGATATAAGACGACACACGGGGGATTTGTTAGCTTGTTTAATGAATTTGGGGTCCCTGTAGAGCTCCGCCGTTGTTCATCTATATGTAGTTTTTGTTTCCTGGCTTCCTTTGTTTTTTTCGCTTCCATCTCATTGCAGGAAAAAAAGTAAAAGCAGATTTCTGTCACTTGATTGTGACACGATCTCAAAGACAGTTTTCATTTAGCAGCAGCAAATATACAACACACTGATCTCTCTTCTCATATTGCGCCACAGTTCACGCAGTTGAGATCTGTTTTGGTCTTTGGTTTGCCTGGACACTATCTAATGAAACACTGTCTCGGATCGGATCATCATGATTATGTTGGTGATCAGGGTGCCAGACTAAAGTTAGACTTATTAGACTTACTGATACTTTATATTTTGAGTGTCTTTAGGTGATTTTGAGAAACCCTAACTGTAGATAGTATAAGGGTATAGTCGGCATATTTTGCCATTCATCTCGATCACAACACACTTCGTGTTCAGTGAAAATAAGTTTTTTTTTCTTTTGAGAAAAATGTTAAATATGAATCCCCAAATAGTGCCTATCCGACCCCGATTTCAAGTCACCGTTGGTTTCGAATGAAAGATATTTTTTCAGCCCTATATCTACCTAAACAACGTTGCTTTTGACAAACACACATTTCATTCGAAATAAAAATATATATGTCTGCAAGAAATAAAATTATTAGCATTTAAATTTCATAACTCCCATTCATCTACTATCACATCCATTTGGGTTCAACGATGCAGTGCGAGATAAAAAGACTGCATGTGGTGTTTCAATGTATTTTTACAATGTGTAGGTGTGTCAAACAAGAGCATTAGTACCTCTTGAATAGCACCATTTTCCTAACCCTTCTCTGATCATTCTGCTCACTCATCAACGCTTCTCTCTTTGCAAATCCAATTCCACTCCGCCAGTGCCAATTTGAGGTTGCTCTCTCGGTGGATTGCAGCACTGTGCCGATTTCAATAGAACAAACTGAAATTGGCTATTCGGTCCCCCTGTATCGATCATGTCATGTTAAAAGGAGACACTCAACGTGGAGAGCTGCCAACCAGTCAGCCATAGTTTAGGTATCACTCTGTGCAAAAGTGGGCTATGTGTGTGCCTTTCTGTGTTGGTTTACTCGAAAAAAAAGTTTTTTTAAAAGTATCTTGACCCATTTGTTATGCAAACGTGAACCACTTATTAATATTTCCCTTATACATTCCACTTCCCATTGTTTTGGAGGGCATGAATCTGAACCCAATGAGGTCCCAATAAAAGACTCTGCATTTAAGTAAAAAGTTCCATCCTTCCACTTTCAGATACATTTCATCCTCACAATGGTCGCCAGGGGTGCAATTACAGTATGTTGTGCCCATTGTCAGAGGCCAAAAACAAACAATCGGATATTCAGACGATTTTGAACACTGTACACAATGTTTTAGTAAGACACAAACTGTCCTGTCATGTTTTAAATAAATTGTGTCTTCTTTTCTATCCAGCATTTAGTTTATTCCTTGGTCTCATCATTCTGTCTGAGCGGATGCTATGCGGGTAGCAACAAGGGATCTCCTCGTTGCCATAGTAACTCTGAGCTGGTGAACTTTTGTCAGGTGCCAAGAGCTCACTTGCAGTAGAATAGTGTTAACTATGTGTGTGTGTGTGTGTGTGTGTGTGTGTGTGTGTGTGTGTGTGTGTGTGTGTGTGTGTGTGTGTGTGTGTGTGTGTGTGTGTGTGTGTGTGTGTGTGTGTGTGTGTGTGTGTGCGCGCGCGCGCGCGCGCGCGTGTGTGTGTGTGTATATTTGTGTATGCCACCACAATCTTTCAGATTTTTATGGCAAGAAAGGAAACAGTGTGTATGTTTATCTTTGAGATATACTCAAATCCCCCTTCGCTCTGTCACTCACTCTGGCAGTAGACTCTTTCTCTTTCTGTCTCCCTCTGTCTCTCTCTCTCTCTCACTCTCTCTCTCTCTCTCTCTCTCTCTCTCTCTCCCAGACTCTCTATCTCTCTCTCTATCTCTCTATCTATCTCAGTCTCTCTCTCCCTTCTCTCTCTCTCTTCATCTTCCTTTCTTTTTATTGGATACATTGATGTTGTATGCATTGCTTGTTCATTAAAAAGGTATTGGAGAGAGTTGTCATCTCCGGGGTGCCACTCTGCGCCTGGCAGTTCGACGTCCGCGTTGAGCCATGCGTCGTCGCGTGAACGTGCGAGAGGGATCACACTCACGCCCACGACGATCCGTGCCGCGTCTTCGTCCACCCCAGGCCGAGTCCCGTTCGCATCAGGCCGCCGCCCGTCGTATGCTGGAGAGGCAGCGGTTGCCATCTCCACCATTGTTCCCTGGCGAGTGGACCTTTTGGGAGACTGTTGGGACTTCTGGAAGCAGCCCCTTGAAGGGGGGGGTACTGTCATGATCTGTTTGGCGACCAACGGGTGCCGCTGTCGGCCGCGCCTGCACCTGCACAGGTGCTGGTCGTCCCGATCAGTGGCGGACTGCCACGTTCGGATTGGCGACCAACGGGTAGCAACGTCAGCCCTGCCTGCCGCTTCGCAGGTGCTGGTCATTTTAATCAGTGACACTTAAAAGGACTCCCGGCACGACCATCCGGTGTCGGTTCATTGTTTGTTGCATGCTTTGTCTGCAATCGCATGCATTGTATGCTGTGCATGTGTCCGTTTAACCTTGGCGGACTTTTACACTTGGTTTTCTTTTGATACTTTTTTCTGTTCAGATCATTTTGATGTTTTACATTTTGTT
This sequence comes from Hippocampus bargibanti, assembly GCF_051943395.1. Classification (NCBI taxonomy): domain Eukaryota; kingdom Metazoa; phylum Chordata; class Actinopteri; order Syngnathiformes; family Syngnathidae; genus Hippocampus; species Hippocampus bargibanti. Next base: position 9,614,539 of record NC_142747.1, read on the forward strand.
CCTGCTGACCTTTATTTTAATAGAATTTGTCAAACAACTTCCTGCTCCCTCCTGCCTGCTTTTGGGATCCGCACCCGCCATCACCACCTGGCAAAACGTGACAAGTATATTTGGATAATGAAGCAAAAACATCTTAAGCAGCAGAAGGAATCTTGCTTTCTTGAAACGTTAGATGAATTAGCTGGCCCTTTTGTGCGTGCGTGTGTGTGTGTGTGTGTGCGTGCGCGCGTGTGTGTGTGTGTGTGTGTGTGTGTGTGTGTGTGTGTGTGTGTGTGTTATGGGGTGAATGGCTTTTTGTTAGGTCTGTGGGGGTGCCTGCCATCACAGAGGCCTTCTCTCAGAGTTCAGGACTTCAGTTCATCAATATGCAGCTCCTTCTTTCATCACTGTCCTTGTGTTATAAATACGTGTACACACACACTCGCACGCGGACGCACACACACACACACACACACACACACACGCGCGCGCACACACACACACACACACACACACACACACACACACACACACACACACACACACACACACACACACACACACACACACACACACACACACACACACACACACACACACGCACACATGTTCCAACCAAAGCACACACTTCATCTTCTGGTCCCAAAATCACTACTGCCCTTGTTTATAAATAAAATGTACAAAAAAAGATAGAGGACTCAAGGTAGGTTTTAAAATGCCAAACACAAGTGGATGTGTTGGACTTTGTCTGCCCCTCACAAACAAACATGAGAAAGCAAAAGATACCTAAAGAAATGTAATGAAAGGCAAAACAATCGAGCCACAACAATTTAATAGGACATTACAGGTATATACACTCTCCATGATACTATTAGAATTGCTCCATTTTTCAAATTACAACAATGCACTCTGCCTGTTATCTCCTCGGGCTTCCCCAAAAACGTCAATGAATACTTTTTCATGGCACATTACCTCCCCTAAAAGAGGTGTGATCAAGATAAACCAACAAACAGTCAAATCACAATGTGTAGTTGACCAGGCCATGCAGAGAGAATCACAGTGGGTTGAGGAAAAGGTTGAAAAAATGGGGAGCTGCAAGGATCTGCTGCCTAGAATAACCCTTCACGTCCACAAGCGGGCCATGTCCTTCACTCTCGCTGTCTCTTACATCACTTGGTCTGTCAACCCTGTTGACCCGAACGATCCATCAAGTGCTGCTACTGCCGCTGCTCCGAGGGATCTGGAAGGAGATAAGGTTGTAAGACGAAGGAGAGAAAGACCAGGCTTAGAGAAGGTTGTGAAAATTGAAAAACATACTCAAGAATGATAAAAAAAAATCATAATTTGTAATGCTCAAAAATAAACAGTGCCGCTGTATTATAGGCAATGGCTAGAACATCCAGTAGCAATGTCAGTATCTGTTTAAATGGCCAATGGGCTGAGCAATTAATTAAGGCACACCGTCACCGAGATTGACATGGCTTGTGCAGATTAGGAAACCGTGAGAAGTGTTCAAACAAAGAATGCACCTCATTGCAAACAAGCTTACCCTTTTCCAAATTAAATATATACATACTAAACATTATGCACCCTAAATTGGCCCTCTGATGCATCCACCATTTTAATGCGGTTGCCCTCTTTCCGCGTGAATGCTGTGAAACATGTTTTATTCTTATGAAAAATAATTTGCTGTAATAACTAGTGATCGTTTTTTTTGACAGATCACCTGTGCATTCTCGAAAGATCCTCGAACTTATCACCTGTTTGCTTTAATGCAGCGCAAAAAAAAATTAGTTTGGTTGTTCTCACCCAGTTTTTTTCGACACTGTAGCCAAAGCGGACTCCAAATTACACACAGAAAAGGCCAAATATTTACTCAGGCTCATACTATAAGTTAAATTTTTAAACTGCGCACAATTGAGTTATTTGTGTCCATGGCTATGTTTTACAATGGTGTGTTTCCTGGTGACTCCATCTCATCTTATTGCACTTTTCCTTCTCATTGCCTCGTTGAATGGAGATAGGAAGAAAACCAGCGAGAATTCGGAGATAGTGGACAGACGAGTGACATGAGCTCAAAACTGTAGAGGGTGCGCAAGTGTGTGTGTGCGTGTGTGTGTTTGGGTTTGTGTGTGTGTGTGTGTGTGTGTGTGTGTGTGTGTGTGTGTGCGTGTGTGTGTGTTTGTGTGTGTCAAAGTCAAAGTAAAAGTCAGCTATATTGTCAAATATCCTAGTATGCATGACATACAGCACACATGAAATTAATGTCCTCTCGGACCCAGCGTGCAAGGCATGCAAGGCACTTATAACGTGGCTAAAAAGACATACAATTGACAACAGACAATACATGTAATTTCTGAATGTAAAGTGAGGTAGTGTCGTCTGGAAAGTGAGGCCGTGACGTATGTAAAATGAGGTAGTGACATATGTAAAGTGAGGCAGTGACGTACATGTGTGTGTGCGTGCGCATGCGGGTGTGTGTGTGTGTGTGTATGTGTGATCTGATTTTATTTATTCTCAATTCAACTGTCTGTCTCTCATGCTTTTTTCCCTCGACTATACACACACAAACACACCAACACAAACATGCACACACAGCAGGGGGCCATGTTCCTCTCTGTCTAGTTGTGTTTCCCAAAGGGCTCTCCTCGCCACTCATACATATTTGAGATCTGGTGCTGCCCTCTGTGCCTGACAACAGAATATATTACATATTGGGCCAAATACCGCACACGCAAATCAAACTGAATGCCTAGAATATACTGCATTACTCACTCGGCACCACTGATTTAACGGGTAAAGCAAATAGGAACAAGGAAAAGCTAGTGAATGTAGGTTGCCTAGTAATTTCTTGCACTTACTCCTTTGTTGTCATTGTGAAAAACTTGTGAAAAAGAGTGTCAAATAAAAAGCAACATCTGATGAAGTTGCAAAATAATTTACTACTATTTTCAGTCATTTGTTTCAATTTTGATCCTTGAATATGTCTTCATGCTAAATTTGACAGGATCACTAAACTATTTGGAATCTTGCCTGTCACCGTTGATTTGTTTGGGACCAACAGCTGGCTTCGTAGGCTCTTCCTACAACGGCAGAACTGTTAGTCGTGATATCATCAGTAGGTTTTCTATTAAATGGACTTCCGGCCCAACCAGTCCGTTTTGGATCATTGTTGCTGTCACTGTTTCTGTCAATGGCTCTGTTGCTGACTTTATCCCTGTTTGTGTTTTGCTTCCGCCATGGGTTTTGTTTATTAGTTTGGATTCTTGTTGGTTTTCAGGACTTTTTCTGTTCTGATTTAGTTTTCTCACTGGGTCCTGTAGATGTGGGAGTAGAATAGTGTTGCAATTTGAATGCATTTTGTGAAGTTAACCTGATCCTCCCTCTTACCTGCTTTTTGATATATTTTACCCAAGCACATGACACTGCCTTTATTTAAAACATATATGTGTATCGCAGTCCCGCTATAATGTTCCTGAAAGAACCTTAAAAATACGAAAAAAAAAACATACAATATTCAGGAAGTGATTTTCTAAAGATTGTCAGGTTTTAGTATGCATTTCCCAATGATTCATGAATGCAATTGAATGGATTTGAATTTCCTGAGGGGAGCATAACTGTACATGACAGCTAAAGATAACTTAGAATTCCATGTGCGAATAGGAACTAATATGAAGTTCCTCACAAGGGAGCTATTTCTAAATAGACAGATAAAGAAAGATCCTGTATACTCAGTGGCAAGAATCAGATGCAGGCTACCAACACCCAAACCTTGCCAGTCATGAGATATACCACGAGCATAACAACCTTGCCACAGAAAGAGTTTTCCACCCAAAGTCCAGCATCATGAGGCTGTAAACAATGAGAACAAATATTGGGTGACTCGTGAACGTTTCAAGAAACACAAACTTACAAATGTGGAGCCAGATGGTACTGTGATGGAAAGACTGTCTTGCATGGCATGCATTACCGAGAAACTGGAGTGAAGTGGCTGACATCGGGAAAACATATCGGTGGGAAGGCTGGACAGAAAGACAGCAGAGAGGCACGAGTCACGACCGCACAAGAACCGGCCCTTATGCCACAAGATCAATCAAGGTCGCGGTCTCCCACACCAGTCAGGACTGGGTAAGGCTGTGTAAGGCTGTGGTAAGAAGCCACAGAGACAGTGCAGCATATCACAGTAGGGTGAAATATGCTGGCAAGCAACGGCAAACATAGAGCGGCATAACCAGGTGGTCGGATCAGCGTGATGAAAAATCGCAAGTAAATATGGACTGTGGGTCTCAGAATCAAGATGGTAGAAGAGCAGAATTGTTTGAGACTTCCAGAGCTGGTTTGACGATCTTGTTGCAGCCAATCAGCCTGACTAAGTGGTGATAGAAAAAACATCAGGAGACAGTAGCAGATATTGTGGTGCACATATTTGAAAAAAATAAACAAAAAAATCAAGACGATTGGGAAAGGCTGCTGCACTCCTCACTCACCAAATAAGGATAAAGCAGATACGAAAAATGGACGGATACATGCGAGCATGTTCATTATTACATACAGTACAGTAAACCTTTTATGCATTATGCATGAACACAAGGTACAATGTGCTATTGAAGGCAATTGACCTTATAAACTCATCAACGTCACGCTGACCTCGCTTCTAGCATGCATATTTTAGAACTCATGTAAGTGACCTATACTTTGCTTGAGTACATTATACGCCGTTAAGTGTGTTTGTGGCATGATTGTGTGTTTCCAACTTGTATATATATTTATCACTTGGCATCATTTTGACCTCCCCTTTCTTTGCTCACCAGTTTTCATTCATCACATGCACCCCTTATTCTTTAGCAGAGTTTCCAAAGCAGGGTTAAAGCAATCACCAGCTAGTTGCATGGGTAATATAACCAAACGAGCCGTATTCACACCTATGCTAACTTAGAGGTCACGTCAATCCCTAATTTCGGTCACCGAAAGATGTTTCAGAAAAAAATATTTGTGTAAATTTTAGTTAGAGCACTGATCAACATAACAACCATGTCCCAAAAAAGGACAACAAAACCTCATTTTCATACCATCTGTGTCTTTGTGTTGTCATTTGTTTTTTTTTTTTCTTCCCCAAGATGGCGGCGCGTGAACACGCAGCGGCTCCCCTCTCATGGCAAATTGGCGTTTTCATGTTTATTATGTTTGTTAAAGTAATTATAAGTGCCTTGCATGCTGGGTCCGAGAGGACAGTAATTTCATCTGTGCTGTATGTCACACATATTAGCATATTTGACAATAAAGCTGACTTTGACTTTGTGCCCAAAAGATGTCATAACGTTATCACCACGTAAAATGCAATTGTGATGCAAATTAAACTGAATTGTACTCTGAGTATATCTATTATTTAAGATTAGCTCAGTGAGTGAGCTAAACTATTAAAAAAATTAATATCCAGTAAAAAAAAAGCTCATTTTTTATTTGACTCCTTCAAAGGGGATAAAGCCTTGGGCTCAAGTTTTCTGGTTGTAGTATTTTTGTAATAAATCTATATATGGCTAATTCATAAAACAAAAACAATAGTTAACTAAAATATCACAAAATTAATACCGTTCAGGTGGTGTAAAAACAAATATATATTATGTGTGCAAAGGTAAAGTAAGTAAAGGCGCCTGCCTGTCAGTTTTTGTAGTACTGTCACGCGGAAATGCTTTAAAGGAACTTTGTTGGGTCCATTTAAAAATAATCAAACTTTTAATAAACCCTTTGCGACGCATCGAGAAAGGCAATACACATACACACACACGCGCGCGCACACACACACACACACACACACACACACACACACGCACACGCACACGCACACACACACACACACACACACACACACACACACACACACACACACACAAAAACAGGATTTGGCATATTTGTATGCAACACCTGCCTGAACTGCAGCTTCAGCATTACAGTCAGACGGATTGGCTTCTTCAGCAAACTGGAGATAATTTCCTGTTTCCCCAACGGCATCTTGCATATCTCATGAACAAACACGCAATGAAATGCAATGCAATGTACTTTTTTTTCTTTTTGAGTGGTCACAGAATTCTCCTCATTGCCTTTGCTATTGGACTCTTGTTTTACCGAATTGGTTGATGACTGCTTTTCTCATTGACCAAAGATCAGAAAATCGTCAGTTTTGCCAAGAGGCGGATCCGTCGCAATCCTCGCATGAATAACATGATGTTTTCTCATCCTTCTCTAAACCACTTATGTGTTGGCCCTCCCATCAAACGTTGCCTCACCTCGAGCTTGTTTTCAGTGTTTCGCGTCAATCTTTCGATCTTTGCCAGCAAATATACAATATAGTATAAAATATCATCTTACAAACTCAAAATTATTGTGAACAAATACAATAAATAGGGCAACCGGCGTGTTTTCGGATAAAGAGACAGAAGCATAGGCACCAGAGGTACACGTACACGTACATGCCCACACATGCAAACAAACAACGGAATAAAAACACACACCCACATTCAAAACAAAACTGATTGGATGTTTTTGTTCGAAAAATCAATTCAATGTGACAATTGTTAAAATTACTGATTGAATCATGAAACTATTACTTCAACACGCACACACTAAAATCCCAAAATGTAAATCCCAAGTGGCCCGCAAATACCTCTCTGTAATTTAACAATTGTGGCAAAGTCCCCATATTTTAACCTTAGATTTGACTTTGAACCTCTCGCTTGTGTCAATTGCCATGTTAGGAACCCTTAAGGTGATTTAAGTTGACAGAACCGACATTCAGATCGGTGGAGCAAGTACATCATGCTCACACTTCACTCCATTTTCCATTCTCAAGTGTTGTCGACACGCAGACCGAACGAGCAATATCCAAAGGCAAGGTTAACTTCCCATCAAAATTCAAACATCTCTCACAGAACAGGGTACATTTTTATATTTCACACCTGAGAGAGGATCAAGCTGTTTCAAATGAATCCCACCGGTTGCCATTATCTCATATTCCTGCAAAATACGAAATCCATCGACGATATTAGTGAAGGAAAACAAGAGTATTCATGAGGATCAAACCACTCGGCATGGTGCAGTTGGTCATAACAGCAGAGAGTGAACCATAAGATTGCGGGGCGTGTTGGGTTCATCTGGTATAGGATGGAAGGTGGCCAAGATGGATAAAACCAAGAAACTTCCCCACCCTTTGGCCATCCCCGAATCATATTTATTTATTTATTCATGAGAGGTTCACGGTGAAGGTCGGGGTTCACTGATGCATGATGGCTTTAATCAAAGTGAGTGCAGAGTGAAATTGCTGACTGGTATCGTTGTGGAAAGGAGAGGCCGCGTGGGTTTGGGTGCAAACCGGTAAAACATCATGTGCAGAACAAAACAGTTGCTTTACTGTTGAAATAGAAATGTTTGCTGCTAGCAGTATTTTGCAAGCTACTATCATTCAACACTGACATTGCAAGACAATATTTTTGTCTTGCAATATTTCGATTTGGAGCAAAGCCACATTGATGAGGTAATGTGCAAGGAAAAAAAAACTTATGTTACCTCGACGCATTTCTGTGATGAAGAATCGACATGTTCGTCAATTTCAGCTGTGAACTTGTGAGAGGAAACAGTCAGTGAGTTTATTAGAATGTACCTTGTTCGTCATGTTTGTAATATTGTTATATTTCCTACTCCGAAAATACAAAGAAACCCCAATGGTTACCTCACATTTTCATGCACGTAAAGGATCTAATTAGTTAATTCTGCCATTTTTTACATTGCAGGAACATATTGCACTGACAATAAACAGCAAACACGTAAGTGTAAAAAAAGCTGGTTTTGCTCTCTAAATTAATTGTTTAGTATTGATTAAAATAACAAGAACTTAATCAAAATGGTCAGTATTCAGTTTTCAAACACTACAGTGTTCAAATACTGAATGAAATCTAAGTGTACATCACACTTTTGCCGCCCTCTCGTGGACAAAAACAAGACGCTTAGGGCATTTTCGAAATTAGCATTGAGATTCTTATAATATAGTGAGTATATAGTATAATATAGTGATCTTGCTTGTCATTATACACCGTTAATCCCGATTTTGGAAAATGAAGATCGGCAATTATGATTTCCTCCCTTATCTTGTTCGAGAATTTAGTACAATTTAGAGGAAAACTAAAAGTTACTCAAGACAAACCTCTTTTTTGTTAAACTTGTACATGGACACCTGCGCAAATCAAAATGTGTCCGGTACAAAGGGGAATTTATTGTGTGATTGTCAACTTCTCATAACCACAAATAGAGTTTCAGGAATTTACCTCAACCAGGACTTGAACAATCACACATTCCTCCGTATTGTTCAACATAGCTTTATGTGACATCAAGCCTCCATACATCTGTTTGAAGAGCTTCTTTTTATTTAAGAAGGCTATACCAGACGCATAATCACTGTACATTGATTTAACATTACCTTTACAATTAAAGTCGTCACTGAAATTACAGAATAAATATATGCACATTTTTCTTCAAATCTTTGTGTGAGAGAGAAAACATTAAAAGTGCGCCTGACAAAGCTGTTAGTGGGTGATGGTGGGGCGAAGTTGGGGTCAGGGGCGGGATACAGAGGCAATTGTGTGGAGAGTAGGGGGATATTTCCACACAGTGTGTGGAAATATCCAGAAAACATTAGCCGGTGTCTGATAATATTCACAAATGTTTCATCACCTGTGCATCCCCGGCGGGTCCCTTTTTGAGAAGCACCCCGAACAAATCAAACATTCTAATTAATGGTCACAAACATCATCATAGGATATCAAAATTAAATAGAGCAGTCAACCGGAATGCAATGCATTGCAATATTTTTGTTCACATTGTGATGAACTCCAAAACCCCCATACCGCCGCCAACCCTCATCTTCCTGCACTGCAACGAGTGCATGCGGCAGACTGCGGATCACATTCACATTTGTTTTATCCTTCTTTCAATGATTTCCCATTGCCTTAATGTGCACGGCCTCCAGGGGTCTTTGCAGATCCTGGTTAGGGGTAGAAGAGGCAGAGAAAAAGCCACCGATTCAGAGAGACGTCCTGCTCCCGTGCGTCATGGGAATTCCATAAAGAAAGGATCTTATTGTGTATCTGGATTGTGGTGTATTTTTTTAATTCCCCCAATGCCTCCCTTGCTCTTCTAACACACTCTTCTCAACAAGTAGTTATATCTATATTATAAAAAAATAATAACAGATACTGACATTGCTGGCTACTCAGAAAAAAGGCACTTAATTGATATATCTGAGAACAGCCTTTCCTTCATCATCATTTGGGCCGGACAGTACGCAATTTCAATTAATCTCCCTTGTCCAGAATGATTTGATTTTAATATTGGATTCGGGAAAGCGTGTTTTGTCCAAAGTAAATAGACAATGTCTTTCATGCCTTTCTCCTCCGGGCTACAAATGTTAAAACCGATACGATTTTTCCAACAGTTCGAGGTAATCTGGCTTGGTTTGAAGTTTGGCCCTTAATTCCGGATAATCGCTTTGGGAAGGTTCAGGGAAGCAGCATTTCCCCGCCGTGAAAAGCAAAGTCTCCTTCAGCCGAGCGTCCTGTTGCAAATCTGGGTACTGCATGCCAGGTGGGTGAGCGTGTGCCACGTGCATGTTCTTTAGTTTGGGAGCAGTCCCATAAACGCAGTCCACAAAAGCCACGGTAGGTGTGGGCCTTTGACTGTCAATCACGGTTTGGCAAAGCCCGCCGTTCTCGTGAAGCCCCGCAAAGTCGGCTGTGTTGTGGTTGACGGCAACAATTGTGTTGAGTTGAGAGTTGGACACCGAGAGCCTCCACTCTCTTTCTTTCTCTAACAAGGTTCTGTAGCTGTTTCCGTTACCATTGCTTGCATTGTCTCTCTTCGCTGAGAACTGCACTCCGTCGTCGTCCGACGTCACTGCTATCTCACCCTCCCGGGGCTTATAAATGGGGTTGTTGCACATCTGAGTCACGGGGTGGGGGATGTAATCATAAACATGGCCGTGGGAATGTGTATGGCTAGGATGAGTGTGAGAGTGCAAGCTGGA